>NC_042620.1:117164096-117502846 GCF_901001135.1 Rhinatrema bivittatum | reverse complement strand
TGCTTTTTATGAAGAAATAGCACCTTTTTAGCTACTCTTGGATGCTTCCCTTTCCAAACATATTTAAGTATTCTCTTCTGCCACTTCTCTAGCAGTTTATATGGAACAGCTACAGGGAGTGTTTGGAACAAATATAAAATCCTAGGCAATATGTTCATTTTGAGAACCGCGATACGGCCCATCCACGAAATATGATAACGATCCCACTCTTCTAAATTTTTATATATCTTTTCCATAACCGGAGGGTAGTTTAATTGGAACAGATCATCCTTGTTTCCTATATAAATCCCCAAGAACTTAATCTTGGACTCGGCCCATCGAAAGGGATGAGTTTTCTTAAGGCATTCCACTATGGGCTCAGGAGTTTATTTATTTATTTAATTTTTTTTTTTTTTTTTTCTATACCGGCATTCGTGAAAATATCACATCAAGCCGGTTTACAATAAACAATGGGTGATAACCGGAACAGAGAACGAAATAATATGAACTATAAATAATATAGATGCAGTTACAATAAACAGGGAGACGTACAACTAGGAGCAAGAAGAAGACAAGATAGAGTTGATACGTTTAGCACAGGGGTCAGGAACCTTTTTGGCTGAGAGAGCCATAAACGCCACATATTTTAAAATGTAATTCCATGAGAGCCATACAATATGTTTAAAACTAAATACAAGTAAATGTGTGCATTTTATGTAAGATCACACTTTTAAAGTACAATAAGTCTCTGAAAATATTACACCAGGCCTTAAGACACCAATACATCTCCTATTAGGAAAACGGACCAAGTCAGGCTGCTATAGAGTCCTACACAGAAACTACACGCCAGCAGAAAGCCTCACCTGAATCACGTGCTGTCCCTCACCTAACATAGAATAAAGAGACCAAAACGCATAACAAGAAGCATGCAGAAAAAACTGAATTGGAAACTGCAACAAGCCAGAGTCTCTGTATGCAGTGTAACAAAGGAAAAAAGAAACATCACCCATCCTTATAAAACAAATTAAGAAATATAAAATCATCAGCAGTAAAACTGTACTAACAAAAAGAACATATTTCGAAACAGCTGATGAGTGGAATATCCAATAATTAAAAAAACTCATATAAAACATTTCCAGATACCAACAAAATATTTCAAAATAGCAGACACAAAGACCCAGTAATGAAAAATAATAAGGATACAAAAATTTTTTTTGCTCTGCATACCTGGGAACGTTTGATATCCAGGTGTCCTGAGATTTTTCTGAATTAGCAGGAGGCGGGGTGGTTTGCTTGGAACTTTCTCCTCTCTCAGTCACATACCAGCGCTCTCTCTCACACTGGCTCTCAATGACACACCTATACACACATGCTCTCAGTACTCACATATACACATGTTTTTTCTCTCTCACTTATATAGGCTCTTAATTACACATTTACGCACATGCTGTCTATCTTTTCACGCTTACACACACACACAGGCTTTCAATCACATAAATACATGCTGTCTTTTTCTCTCACACACAGACTCTCATTCACATGCTTACAAACGTGTCCTCTCTTTCTCTCATTTACACACAGGCTCTCAATCACATACTCACATGCTCCCTCACCTAAATCAGCTCTCAATCACACACAGACACACATGATCTCTCTCTCTCATTTAAACACAGGCTCTCAATCACATACTCACATGCTCCATCACCTAAACCAGCTCTCAATCACACACAGACACACATGATCTCTCTCTTACTTATACACACAGGCTCTTAATCATACATACACATGATTTCTCTCACACACAAAGGATCTCAATCATACACACATACTCTTTCACACAAACAGGTTTTCAATCACAAACTTACACATACAGGTTCCCAATGGTAAACTTACATTCATGCTCTCTCTCTCACAGGCAGGCTCTCAATCACAGACATACTCTCTTTCACATATACAGGCTCTCAATCATTCACATACATGCAATCTCTCACTCACACACACAGGATCTCAAACACACATGCTTGCTCGCTCATTCACTCTCTCTCTCCCCCACCCCCACCCCGGGAACTCGCGGCAGCAGCAGCCTCCTCCCAATGCTAACCTCCTTCATTTTCAGCCCTCGCGGAGGCGGAGTCCCATCGGCTGCGGTTGAAGCTCTTCTTTATTTTCCTTCGAGCCGCGCTGCAGTCTTCTTTTCGTCGCGCATGCACCTGATGCTCTCCACTTCCTCTTCCGGGCCGTGGGGGGGGGGGGGGGGGGAACGGGAAGAAGAGACCACACTAGCGTGGTCTCTGCTTCCCGTGCACGCACCCGATGCTCACCACTTCCTCTTCCGGGCCGCGGGGGGGGGGGGGGGGGGGCAGGAAGAAGAGAGCACGCCGGTGCCGCTGACTCCAGCTGTCCTGCTGCGTTCCGCCCGGGCTGAAAGCATTTTAAGCCCGGGCGGAGGAGGACCGCGGAGCAGCTGGGTCAGCGGGGGACTGGAAAGTGTGGCGACACTTGTCTGCGAGCCAGATGCAGCCCTCAAAAGAGCCATATCTGGCTCGCGAGCCATGGGTTCCCGACCCCTGGTTTAGCAGTTCCGACTTGTCCCAGTTTATTTTAAACCCAGAAACTCGGCTAAAGTCCATTATTTCTAGACTGATGGCCAGTAGTGATGATAAAGGGTCTGTGATGGTAACCAGACTGTCATCAGCGAATAGTGATAATTTAGATGTGAAATCACCCACCTTTATCCCTCCTATCTGATCATTGTGCCTGATTCTGTGAGTAAATGGTTCTAAAAAAAGGGCAAAAAGAAGAGGAGAGAGAGGGCAACCTTGTCTCGTACCTCTTCCTGTCGGAAAATTGTTAGAGTAACCTCCATTAACCTTGAGGCGAGCTAATGGTGCCTCGTAAAGTGTCTTTATCCATCCTAAGAAGAAATCTCCAAATTGCATAGTTTTTAATGTTTGAAATAAAAAGGGCCAGTGAACATAATCGAATGTTTTTTCTGCATCTACCGCCAATAACAAACAGGGGGACCTCCGTGATTTGGACCACCAGATAGCATTCACCGTTTTGCGGACATTATCGGATGCCATCCTCCCCGCTATAAACCCTGATTGATCAGGATGTATCAAATCAGGCAGGATAGCATTCAGTCTCTTAGCCAATATTTTTGCCAGTATTTTCAATTTTCATATCTAAATTTATGAGGGATATGGGTCTATAAGAACCACAGATCATGGGGTCCCCGGTTTGGCTAATATTGTTATTCCCGCTGTGTTGGTGGCTTGGGACAACACCCCGTCAGATCGCAAAGAATTAAATACCCGCACCAGAACAGGGATCAATTGAGGAGCATATTTTTTTATAAAAGAGAGCCGTGTAACTGTCAAGTCCTGGAGACTTGACGTTTTTTAATGCTTTAATCGCCCACAAAATTTCATCCGGGGTGATTTCTTTATCTAGATAAGTTGTTTGAGTTTGCAAAATCCGGGGAAGCTGATTGTTAAGTAAATATGAATTAATCTGTTCATCTGCTATAGAGGTATCAGTGGCGTACAATGCCATATGCATAGAAATCGATTCCGGATTTCAAAATGGTACCCCGCTCATCTTTAATTTTTACAATATGATTAATAGATTGCTGCACCTTTAATTTACGAGCTAATTGTTTCCCTGCTTTATTGCCCCCTTCGTAGTGAAGTTGTTTTAATAATTCTAATCTATAGGCGATTGTAGGCATCTCTAGATCCTCCAATTTACACAGACATTGATCTAATCACTGCAAGAGTCTCTGGGAACCTGTTTTCTTGTGTGCAACGGCCAGTTGCTCTATCTGAGTGAGCAACTTTACCTTCTCAGCCTCTTTTTGATGTTTAACATTCGCTCCCCTGGCTATAAATTTGCCCTTATCACAGCCTTTAAACAATCCCATAATATCAAGGATGTTACCCTGCCGTCATCATTTTGACTTATATACTCATTGATATTCCCCTGAAGTGTTGAAGCAAAAGCCTCATCGTCCAACAAGCTGTCGTTCAGTTTCCAAAATTGCAAGCCCCTGTCATATTGCTCAAGAGTTAAAGTAAAACCAACTGGAGCATGGTCAGACCAAGTGATAGAATCAATATAAGGGTTAACCACCTTATTTATAAAATTTTTATCGACAAATAAAAAATCATTTCTAGAGTATGACTGATGGGCTCTAGAAAAGAAAGTATAATTTTTTTACATTGGATTACGTACTTTCCAAACATCCAACAGCCCTTGTCTGGATAAGAAGGCTTTGAACGGTTTCCTATCTTTCCCCAAAGTCATGCCTTGTCCCTTGGAGTTATCCAGATGTGGGTTGATCGTTAGATTAGAATCCCCACCTAATATTAGGCAACCCGTTCCTTTAGTTTCTATAACCTCTTCCAAACGTGAAAAGAAGACCCCCTGATTAGTGTTGGGAGCACATATATTTAAAAAGGTATATGTTGTACCACCTAGTGTTATTGTTAACAAGACATATCTACCCTCAGGATCGGATATGAAAGCTAATTGTTCAAAAGTTATGTCTTTGTGAATGAAAATCCCCACTCCTGTGTATTTACTATTTTTATTACTAGCCGCCCAGAATTGATGAGGAAATAAGGCATGCTGCATAGTATGTTCATATCTACGTTTGAGATGTGACTCTTGTATAAAAGCTAAATCTGCATGTTGGCGTTGTAATTCAGAAAATAAAAAGTGGCATTTCCTATATGAATTAAGTCCCTTAATATTGAGGGACAGTACGTGCAGATTAGTCATTATGCCAACTCACTCTGTTTTTTGTTTTTTTTTAAAAAGGGAGAAATGCGAGTACACCACACACAGCGACCACGGTGCTTCTTGACCACCCTCATGCTGACCAATATTGAAAGAAAGAATAAGAGTGTATGAGTTATGTAGAAGTTGTCCCCTCCAAAATAGCTTCCTGTGCAGTACTATTCCTATCCCCTGTGAAGTTCCCTCAGCAATTCCCAAGCCCTTGGCAAGCAGGACCTCATAAAGATACCTGCATGCTGTAGCCAGAGAGAAATCGGTCATCCCGTCCTAGATCCCAAGCTTCCCTCCCCTCCATCTCCTTCTTACATTATACATTCATAACCACAAAATTAAGAACTGTGAACTCCCATTAGAAACATGTTATAGTGCCGAAATGAGCCCAGTCAGTAAAGGTCAATGACTAGAGCATTAGCTAACTGTTAGAACCAAACTTATCTAAACAGATCTCTGATTCATTAGATCAAATCCCATAGTTCATTTTATCTTATACTCAAGTGTCCGGCTGAGTGGATGACCCAGCATCAGGGTTCCTTCGTAGCCTGCGACCTCCCTTGTTTACTCTCTGCTATCGGGGTCCTTCTTCAGTATGGTTGGCAGTAGATTTAGCTGGTATCAGAGATTCAAATCCCTAGTAGCCTGCTTCTTTCAGTATGTTAGCTCCTTCTTGCACTGTTTTAATCTTGTGGTAGTTTCCTTTCACTGTAAATCCCATCCCGAATGGAAACAGCCACCTATATCGTATATTGTCCTTCCTTAGGGCTGTTGTTATAATTTTCATCTCCTGGCACTTTCTGATGGTGGCCAGCGCTAAGTCTGTGAAGATCATGATCTCAGCGTTTTCCCAGGTCCACGCTGTTTTTTTCCGGGCTAGCATTGCTATTTTTTCTTTCAGGGAGAAATCATGAAAACATGCGATTATATCCCTGGGGCGATTATCAGGTCTAGGATCCTGGAGGCAATGTGCTCTTATTTTTATTTCCCCGGAGGAGACTGGTTCAGAGCTGGTTTGTGTAGATAGCAGCATGGCGCTGATTTTAGCCACAATGTCTGCGCAGTCCTGGAAATCTGATGTATCCGGAACGCCCCGAAATCTTAAATTTTGTCTTTGGGACCTATTTTCCAGGTCCTCAACCTTTTCATATAAGGCGTCCATCTCTGTTTGCATTTTATTGCGTTCGTCCCTGACCACTTTAATTTCATCCGTAAGGGCCTCAGCCTTAGTCTCCACTTCAAAAATGTGGCGTCCATTGTCGGCCATTTCTTCTTTGATATCGTCGATAGAAGCCATAATGTCCCATTTATGTTCTTGCAAGCTGTGTCTAAGTTCGGCGAACCAGTGCTGCATTTCGGACCGGGTCGGGAGATCACCATCCATCAGAGGTGCATCATCTGTTCGGTCCAACAGAGACTCGGCATTTTCCATCTCCGCCATCTTGGAAGGGCCTGATGCAATTTGTAAGTTTTGTTTTTTATAAGCGAATTTGCGTAGATCCTTCGTTTTTCTCCGCAACGACATTTAAAAAGGGCCAATGTAGCCGGAGCTTTGTTTTCAGGCTAATTCGATGGCTGATGCGGGAGATTCATAGCGATGGAGGGGAGAGCTGAGCCGGAGCTCAGAATCAGGCAGCCATCTGCATGGATGACGTCACTCCTCTCTGGGGAATTATTTCTGACTACAACAAAGTCACCCATGGTAACCAGGAAGTATTGAGAGCCAAGTTACAAATAATAGTCTTGAGCAAAGCCTGACAAGTGAGAAATCTGCTGATGTTGTTACCCTCGAAGTGGACAACTGAGAAGTCTAGATGCTCACTTGGATCATGCAGGTAATCCAACAGCCAGTGAAGGATAGAGGCCAATTCTTCCAAGCAGATGCCAGGCTTGAAAAACCAACAGGTTCTCAGATGCAATTGGTTGGATAGCCACCAGACATTAGGCATCCAAACTCGCCCTGCTCTCTTGGCCCTGGAGATGAACGAATGACCCAGGAACCACACTGACTTGGGCCTCAGTGGGAAACCAGCAAGAAAACCAAAGTAAGCATGTACAGGGTTAGTGCTGTAACGGTGGACCCTTGAGGTTGATGTCACCTGCAGTGAGGAGCTCTACAGGTCCTCATCATTGGCTGGCGGAACTGACCGGGGCGGAGACTTTCACCAATACCAGCCCTCGTTCTTGAGCCCTTGGGTGCCGAGACTGGCTGGACTTAGACCAGGTCTCCGATGATGAGGAAACCCATGACAGACAGCAAGCAGAAACAGAGTCAAGATGTTTCAAGGGTCAGGGCAGGGAGCCAACAGCAGAGTCCAGAAGACATACCAAGCAACAAGGCAGACGGCGATCAAGCAAAATCCAGAAAACGTGCCAAGGGTCAAGACAGGTGGCAATCAAGCAAAGTCCAGAGGAGGTCTGAGGTTAAGGCCAAAGAATCAATCCAGTGGAAGATAAGATGAAGGCCAGGAGTCAGAACATGGAGTCAGGTACACAGAGTCAGGAACACAGAGTCAGGCAACCAGCTACTCTCTAGGAGCTCGACCTGTTGCTGAGACCCTGATAGTTTGTCTGTCCTGGCCTTATATGAGAAGGCTGTGATGACATCATCAGGAGGCGCCATAGGAACTTTCCTGCTGCTGGCCCTTTAAATTAGCCTGAGTCACGTGCACATGCACCTAAGGACGTTTGCCCGGCAGAGCAGAATTCCCTGCACGATGAGGCCTATTGGCATGGCGGCCTGCAACACCTGTGGTTGGGGCACCCTCGAGGTACCAGCAGTCTTTCTGACAGTCCAGCATCTCAGATAAGCACGGCCAGTCGCGGGCCCATTTTGCAGTCAACTGAGCGCAACAGTACCCCTTCCTTTAAACCCCCCTCCTGGGAGTCGGGGTTTCTTGGGATAGGTTGCGTTGAATGCCTTAAGGAGGATTTTGTCTAAGATGTTTGAGGAGGGTTCCCAAGTATTTTCCTCCGGACCATACCCCTCCCAGGAGATCAAATATTCCCATTTCTTGTTTCACCAGCGAACGTCCAGAACCTCTCTCACTTGATACAGTTGGTCTCCCTTGGAAGAAACCTCTGAGGGTTCTGGAAAGTTCGAGTTTCATGGAGGGAACCCTAAGCCGGATAAGGTGGATACTTAATTAGACCTTGTCTTCAGGCTTGAATTGTGGGGCTATGCGCTGGTACACATCTGTTGGTTTGTTTTTTTTTTTGCTTTAAGGGCAGACTTCTGTATCATAGCTTCAGTCCAGATCCATAACTCTTGAAGTTCGTGCACAGCCAGTTTAGCTGCAGGGGAAACAACAGATAGTGGAACGGGTAGTGGAGGGGCCGATTGCCATCCATAGACTATCAGGAATGGAGAGGCCCTAGTGTTGGTGTAAGGATTGTGGGAGAATTCAGCCCATGGGAGAAGAGTAACTCAATTGTCTTGACGCTCATTGTTGAAGGATCTCAGGAAGGTCTTGAGTGTGCAGTTTATGCATTCCACCTGGCCATTTGCTTTGGGGTGGTAAGCTGTTGTAAAATTCAATGTGATATTGAACTTCCAGCAGAGAGAGCACCAATATTTAGCTGTGAACTGGACATCCCGATCCGAGACAATATGTTGAGGTAGCCCATGTAGCCGGAAAATATGGGTTGCAAACAATCTTGCCAGCTCTGGTGTGGAGGGATAGCCAGGGAGAGCCACGAAGTAGGCCATTTAAGATAAATGGTTGATAATGACCCAAATAACATGGTAGCTGCTAGAGAGGGGGAGGTCCACCACAAACTTAGTGGACAGATGGGTCCAGGATTCCTTGGGGGCTGGCAATGGCTGTAACAGCCCCCAAGGTTGTCCCATCCTAGGTTTTTGCTAGGCACAGGTAGTACAAGAGTCCATGTAGACCTTGACATATCTCTGCACCTGTGGCCACCAGTAATACGTTGGAGCAGTGCAAGGGTCCGGGCCCGACCAAGATGTCCAGCAACACGAATATCATGGGACCATTCCAAAACTTTCTGATGGAAACGGTGTGAGATGACTGTCTTTCCTGGAGGGATGGTCATGGAAGCAACCAGGAGATTCTGCTCTGGATCAATGATGTGGCTCGGAGGTTCAGGGGTGTCTTCAACTTCGAATGTCCGGGTGAGGTCGTCAGCTTGAACGTTCTTGGTAGCTGGCTTGTATCTTACCCTGAAGTCAAAGCAAACGAAAAACAGTGACAATCGGGCTTGACGAACATTTAAGCATTGAGCATGGCAAATATGTTCCAGGTTTTTGTGTTCAGTATATTCTGAGATACTTTGTTGTGTTCCCTCCAACCACTGTCACCACTTCTCTAGGGCCATTTTTATGGCTAGTAATTCCTTGTCTCTGATGCTGTAATTTTTTTCAGCTGGGGAGAACGTCTGAGAGAAGAAGGAGCAAGGACGAAAGACTCCCTTGTCATAGAGTTGACTCAATACAGCCCCCACCCTCATAGAGGAGGCATGTGGGGTCAGGGTGGCAGAGGCATGGTTCCTGGAGGAAGGTCTGCTTAGCTTAAGAAAGGGGGTGACTGCCTCTGGAGGCCAGTCCTTGGTATTTTCTCCTTTCCTGGTGAGCACTATAATGGGCACCATGATCTGAGAGTAGTTGGGAATAAAGTGTCGGTAGAAATTTGTAAATCCCAAAAATCTCGCTAAGGGATGGAGACTGAATGGTTCTGGCCAGTTCAGAATATACTTAACTTTTTCGGGATCCATATGGCACCCGTTGCTGGAAATTATGTACCCCAGGAAGGGTAAGCTCTCCTTTTCAAAAGTTTATTTCTCCAGTTTGGCGTATAGTTTATCGATCAGTAGTCTCTGGAGAACCTGGTGAATGTTGCAATGATGGGAAGGGAGGTCTTTAAAGAAGAAGAGAAAATCATCTAGGCAATCTACCATGCATCCAAATAGGAGATCCCTGAAGATCTAGTTCTTCATGCCTTGGAATACAGTGGGATTGTTGCTTAAACCAAAGGGCATGACCAGGTATTCGTAATGACTGTCTCGAATATTGAACGCAGTCTTCCACTTGTCATCTTGCTTGATCTGAATGAGATTGTAGGCCCCACGCAGGTCCAGTTTTGTGAATATTTTGGCCCCTTGCAGTCGATCTATTAGTTCTGGGATAAGCGGCAGGGGATAACTATCCTTCTTGGTTATAGCGTTTAAACCCCTGTAGTTTATATAGGGGCGTAATGTCCCGTCCATCTTGGTTACAAAGAAGAACCCCACGCCTGCCGGAGATGTAGAGGGCCTAAAAAATCCTTTGTCGAGATTTCCTTGAATGTATTGGGACATGGCTTTGGTCTCTGGAAGAGATAGAAGCTACACCCTTCCCCATGGCGGGATGATCCCTGGTACAAGGTTAATGGCACAGTCAAAGGAATGTTGCTCTGGCAAGGTCTCTGCTGCCTTTTTGAAAAACATGTCCACATAGTCAGCATACCGTGGTGGCAGTCCCAGTAAAGTTGTGGCTAGCAGAACAGAAGGGGGAGGTCTAACTGGAAGGAGGTAAGAGGTATGGCAATGAGGACTCCACCTTGTCAGCTGGAGGGAACCCCAGTCAAAGCTAGGGGAGTGCAGTTGTAACAAAGGTAGCCCAGCACAATCTGGTGACGGCCTTCTCAATGATATGGAAGACTATCTCCTCCCAGTGTAGAATGGTGATGCGGAACCACAGTGGCGCAGTCATCACTCTGATCCGGCCAGGCAGAGGTTCTCCATAGATGGAAGAAATGATCAGTGGTGAGTCCCTGAGGACTGTTGATAGCTTCAGGTGGTCCACTAGGGCCTACATGATGAAGTTTCCCTCCACACAGAGTCCACCAGCGTGAGGGTGGAGAATTCATATTCAACCATAGTTATCACCACTGGAAGAGTAAGTTGGGGAGCAGGAATGGTATAACCTAGGATCACCTCCCCACTGACTCCTAGGCTCGGGCTTTTCCTTGCTTCACTGGACATTGAGCCAGAAGGTGCCTCTTCCCTGCACAGTAAAAGCAGAGTCCCAGGACATGGTGACGGTGCTTCTCCTCTGGCATGAGGTGGTTCTGCCCGAGCTGCATTGGTTCTTCATGGCAGAGGAGAAGCACCGTCACCATGTCCTGGGGTTCTGCTTTTACTGTGCAGGGAAGGGGCTCTTCATGGCATCCTGAGGCAGAGGTTGCCATGGGTAACAGAACAAGGGGATGTGAAAATGATGGAGCGATTTGCACATGCCCACATGGACTCGCAACCTCATGCCCTTTGCAGGAGGTGCCGGTCAGTCCTCCTGGCCAGGTCGATGAGGGCATCGAGTGATTAGGGTAGTTCTCAGGCTGCTAATTTATCCTTGATTCCTGTCCTCCCTCCAATTCAATCCCATAGCCATGGTATGAAATTTGATGGCACAGTCCATCAGGGTCCTGGTACCTTGTCATAGTTGCAGCAGGTCAAATCCCACAGTGTCCAGATGACTGGGCTGATTGAATACCTGCTTAAAGGCTTTGACAAATTGTTTCACGTTCTGAAGCAAAGCATCTCCCCGCTCCCATTGGGAGAAACACAAGCCAGCGCCATCCCATCAAGGAGGAAGAGGATGAAAGTCGTTTTAATGGTGTCACTGGAGAACTGCATGGGTTGAAGAGAGAAGTGCAGAAAGCACTGATTTAGGAAACCCAGGCACAGCTTGGGATCCCCTGAGTACCTTGGGGATACCGGAAGGCATACAGTAGATGCTGCCGGTACAGTTGCAAGAGCAGCTGGAGCTATGGTGCCTGTCATGGCGGTGGTGGCATCGAGACAGGCGCTGAGGCACTCCATGGAATCTGCCAGGACTTCCAGAAATTGCTGTTGTTGTTGCTGAATCTTCTAGGCTAGGCCCAGAATGGCTTGGAGGCCTGAGGGATCCGCTGGGTCCAGGGCCTCAGCAAACTGTTGTAACGGTAGACCTTTGGGCTGAGACAAGGTTGATGCCACCTGCAGGGAGGAGCCCTGCAAGTCCTCATTGTCAGCAGGTGGAGCTGACCAGGGCAAAGACCCAACAGGATCTTCACCAATACCAGCCCTCATTCCCCGCAGATTGAACCCTTGGGTGCCGCGGCCAACTGGACTTAGGCACAGGTCTCCAATGACGAGGAATCCCATGATGGACAGCAGG
This sequence comes from Rhinatrema bivittatum, assembly GCF_901001135.1. Lineage (NCBI taxonomy): Eukaryota > Metazoa > Chordata > Amphibia > Gymnophiona > Rhinatrematidae > Rhinatrema > Rhinatrema bivittatum. The sequence continues at coordinate 117,490,920 of NC_042620.1, read as the reverse complement.
TGGAAACAGAGTCAAGATGCTCCAAGGGTTGGGGTAGGCAGCCAACAGTGGAAGTCCAGAATACGTTCCAAGGGTCAAAATGGGTGGCAATCAAGCAAAATCCAGAGGAGGTCCGAGGTCAATCCAGGGAAAGACAAGATGAAGGTTAGGAATCAGGAACACGGAGTCAGGAACATAGAACCAGCTACTCTCTAGGAGCTCGACCTGTTGCTGAAGCCCTGATAGTTTGTCTGGCTCGGCCTTATTTAGGAAGGCCATGATGACATCATCAGGAAGCATCATGGGAACTTTCCCACCACAGACCCTTTAAATTGGCTTGAGTTGTGCACACACCTAGGGATGCTCGCCCGGCAGAGCAGCGTTCCCTGCGCGATGCGGCCTATCGGCAGGGCAACCTGCAGCGCCTGTCGTCGGAGCACTCTCGCGGTGCTGGTGGTCCTTCTGGCAGTCTGGTGTCTCAGGTAAACGCGGCTGTCACGGGCCCATTCCGCGGCTGGCCGAGCGCAACAGTTAGGCACGTGCACTTTCCAGAGTATCAACTTTGTGCCTTATGTAAAATGCATAAGCAGCCGATCTTCATTTTCCCATGTACTGAATATCACACTCTGGGAGACCCAAATCTGCTGCACTACTGGCCACTCCAGTTCTGAAGGAATGTGTATCATAACGTTCTGGTTGCAAACCTGCTGCCAACAGAGTTTTCCGAAAAACAGCAGAAAACTGGAAATGACTGAGGGGAGCAGGTCATCATGAACTAAGAAGTGAAAGCCTCTGACAAATGGGACGCCATAATGCATGTGACTTTCTTAATCAGGCAAGTGACTATAAATGGCTGATAGGACCATAGACTGGCCCTTCCCCTCTTGGTCCATCTTAGATCTCTGGATAGAAAGTGTTAAGATGTTGCTAGTAACTGACATTGATAAAAGGGGCAAACCAGTCAGGTCCAAGTCTTGTGCATATCAGCCTCTAACTCCCCAAACCTCAATGCTGCAAAAAAAGCCAAAGTAAAGGCAGCACGGAAGAGAATTAGCTCATAAAATGAAAAAGCCACTCCTGAGAGAATGTGCCACAGTAGGGGTAACTGGCTGTGGGTGATCGGAATCCAACTATCCAGGCTCTGGTTGGGAGTCACATTGGGCCCATCCAGCCAGCCAGGACCCACTTCACTGAAAAATATGTCGTGGGATTAAGTGAGACTTAATGCAACCCCGAGATACACCAGAGCTCTTACAGGCTAATTTTAAAATGAGCATATGAACGCCCATATGTGCACATATGGGTGCACAAGCGGAGATACGCTGGAATTTTAAATCATGTGCACACTTATGTGCATATTTATTTATTTAGTTTATTTTTTTATTTATTTAGCGACCTCACATCATTTGCGTGCCTGGACATATGCATCAACTATAGATTGGTGTCTTGGATTCACCAGGAAACTTCAGCGCTCTTTGCCATTTTTGCTCTGACAGCCTCATCATAATTAAGCTACGCTAAGCCCTTATATTGCTTGTATGCCCCAGGATAGCATCCAAATAATACCACAAGGCTAAAGGTTATGAAATGTTGGCTTCACAGACCACAATGGTTAAGCGGGCAAAGGCCTGCTCAATTAATCACTTATGCTGTGCCAACTGGATAGACTGTGCCTCTCTCTACAAGCTGGCCCTGCTTCTGGCTCCTTTGCAGCAAGCAGAAAATATTAATGTAGTGCCTCCTTGTGATCCATTGGCATAAGAGCAGCATCATCTGCAATAGAAGCACCCCTGGAGTCACATGAGCTAGAAGAGCTACAGCCCAAGCCATCTCATCTCTAGCTGGAAGAATGCCTCCTAGAACACTGCTTTTGCTTACCATGAGCCAGTAGGGCTCTGTTACCTTGAGCTGCCTTGCCCATGCATGTTGATGCCTCACCAGTGGTATCCAAGGTGGTGGGCGGAATCACTCCCAGTGATTTGCCAGGATCCATGACAGGAGATGCTGGAATGGGCATGTTCTCCGCTGCCTGGATGGCTGGACTGTGAGATGCAGGGGAGAGTCCTTCTCTTTGGAACTTACCTGCAATATAAGAAGGAGAAGGGACAGAGATCTGGGGCACTTCTCCACTGTGTGAGGCATAGCCATGCCTCCTGGATACACAAAGGCACTTAGGCTGGAATTCACCATGACAGTGAGGCGAGTATCCCCAGGGCCAATCATAATAAGCCGCATGGGGTCGTAGTGCCTAGGTGCCCCCTATTGGCATTCACAGTTGAAACAACTCCTAGGGTGAGAACGAGGAGGGCACAAGTAATCATGGTGACCTCTTCCCTCATACACATGCCATTCATATGAATACCTGTGCCGGAACCAGGTGCGCTTCTCCATGTGCCTTGTCTGACTCCGGGTGGTGCTTGTCTGACGAACTGGAATTGCTTTACCAGTGCATCAGGGGTGGAAGAACTGTGGGGCTCCCTCCCTTGCTGTGGGCACCAGGCAAACCTTCTAGCTGTCTCAGCTGTGAACACCGATCCTGGCTTGAGCCTAGAGCCTCCACATCAGAACCCATTGCAGATGGTCCCTGACTCGAAGGGGGTGGGGGGAGGCATAATGGTATCCGCACTGGGAAGAATGGTTCTCGACACTACACGAGCCCCCCTTACGAGAGGATCACCCTTATCAGCCAGCTCTGCAGGACTGTGGCAGGGCAAGGCAAAGCAGGTCCTTTGTGAGGATCACCTTTCCTTTGCCTACCCTAGGATGTCAGGGCAACACCGTGTGAAGGAATCAGTGGTGCTGTCTCACTGGATGGGAATTCACCCCCCTTCCAGATCACTCTCCTTCTTGGAATCAGGGGGTCGAACCCCAGTCCTACCTCGATACCGCAACTTCTGGCGTCCTGAACATCCGTAGTGCCCACGTGCTCCATGAGAATAGGGATAGGACACCCCTGACCTATTTCCTCCACCCCCATGAGGGATACTCGTAGCCAAGCTCAGTGTGGGGTCAGGACAGACCCATGCCACAGTCTCCAACTTACAGTGAATTTTTTTTTTGTTTAGAGGGAAGAGGGGAGGACAAAGAGATACTCACTTGAGGCAGCCAGCTCCAGGGAGGGACATCACTTGCAGCAGGGGTGAAGGCTGAGATGCCTAGTGCTAGTGCAGAGACCTGGCACGCAGCAAAATTCCAGTCAGTCCTGCTTCCAATTCTTTATTTTCTTTCCTTTTTTTTTTTTTTTTTTTAAATAAAACTAGCAGAAGCCAATTGAGCAGAATATCCTCTCCTGGGAATTGGGGTGAGGGGGGGGGGGGGGGGGGGGGGGGGCCTGAAGGGAAGCTGCTGGCAGGACCCAGGCAATGAGAAGGGGGCCAAGCAGGAAGGATGCAGAAAGCTGGCTAGCAGTGGTGATCCAAAAGGGACAGATTGCAAAGCCGACAGCATTTAACCGCCCCTGACAGCTCCTTCCCTGGAGCACCACTCAACCAATCCGACATCCTCTGGCTGGCACCAATATCACTGCACTGCCAAGTAGGCTGTCTAGTGATCCTGGCAGCCATCGAAGTTGCCACATGGTATTGGCTGTCTTGATTAGGACAGCCCAAGGGAGAAGGGGGAACACCTAGCTGCACACTCGATGCTCCCAAATTTCTGCAGCATGCCGACAGAGGCCCCCTTCTTCCGGTATCACCCTCACTGCCCCCCTCCCCCGGCTCCGACTACCACTGCAATAGGCCAGTAATGTGGCCAAGCCACAAGGCACAGGGGGGGGCTCAGCGAGATCATGGGGGGAGGAAAGTCTGCAAAGGTTGCAGACACAGGCTTGATTGTCAGGGCAAGGAGTGATTCTGAGCATCCCCTAATCAGCGGCGCCTGCTCACTCTCTGTGGTCATCGTGGCAGTGGCCTCCCCATAATAATAGCAAATTTGGCAACATTTATATACTTTCTAACTAGGGACCTTCATTTGCAGTTTTTATTTTATTTCTCCTAGGAATGTCAATGTTACGACCGAAAAAATCAGTGGAAAAATGACTATTATAGCAAGCAGGAGAAAAATCAGTAGAAACATTAAAATTCCCTGGAAAAATAAAATAAAAACTGAAAATGAAGTTTCCTATATATAACCATTAAGAAAACATTTATTTTTGAATATGGAAAATCAGTTTATTTTTATGAACGCTATATTGTATTTTTTTTTCTTTTAGCAAACTAATCATTACATCTGAGTCACCGAAATGCTGAAAAGAATACTTCCAAATGGTCTAAATGGAATGTCATGCAACATTTATTAGCAAGTACTACAAAAGAGGCTCCTCCAATTGCTTTGATTTAGTGACATTACTTGGTGGTTAAAAGCTTTAGACAAGGCCACACACATACAAACAGTGACTGGTGATTTGGATAATTAGTAGGCATGGCAGAGCCCTGTCTTTTTACAAGGAGATTAGCAATGACATGCAATTAAAAGAACTATTAGGGTAAAATCATGTAGATATAAGACATACAATAGAACAGGTCAACTACAAAAATAAAGCACTCTAACAGCAAAATAAAATACTTCATTTTTTTTGAATGAAGAGTTCTGCATTGAATGACCTAGATTTATCTAAGTAATCATTTTATCAATACAATGTGTAAGTTTACTTAAACTGCTCTAAAAGGACTAGCCATTCTTTTGACAAAAGCAAATCTGTGTTATAGTAATACTTATTTGTTCAGTACTTTCATTATGCAAACTACTATTAAAGCAATATGTATCCTCCATTTCACACATTCCACAGAATTACTTTCCTTTCAGGTTGTTTGTGGTTAATGAAATCTACTTTGCCCATGGCAATGGCTACTTTGATCATGACTACCTTGTGATCTAATATCATTGCTGGTAAACCCGCACAGTTCTGTCTCTAGATGATAGATATACTGAATGTCAAATCCTCTCTACAATGTATGCAGTCAAAAAAGCAAACAGAATGTTAGGGATTAGGAAGGGAATGGTGAATAAAATGGAGACTGTCATAATACCTCAGTATCACTCCATGGTGAGACCGTACCTTGAATTTTGTGTGCAATTCTTGTCACCATATCTCAAAAAAGATATAGTTGCACTGGAGAAGGTACAGAGAAGGGTGACCAAAATGATAAAGGGGATGGAATGGCTCACCTATGAGGAAAGGCTAAAGAGGTTAGGGCTGTTCAGCTTGGAGAAGAGTCAGCTGAGGAGGGATAAGATAGAGGTCTATAAAATTTGAGAGGACTAGAATGAGTAAATGCAAATTGGTTATTTACCCTTTCAGACAATAGAAGAACTAGGGGGCACGCCATAAAGTTAGCAAGTAGCACATTTAAAACAAATTTAAAAAAATATTTTTACTCAATGCACAGTTAAGCTTGGAATTCATTGCCAGAGAATGTGGTTAGGTCAGTTGGCATAGCTGAGTTTAGAAAAGGTTTGGATAAATTCCTGGAGGCGAAGTTCATAAACTGCTATTAATCAAGTTGATCTAGGGAATAGCCACTGCTATTACTGAAATTAGTAGCATCTATTAATTTGTTTGGGCACTTGCCAGGTATTTGTAAACTGGATTGGCCACTCATGGAAACAGGATGCCTGGCTTGATGGACCCTCGGTCTAACCCAGCATGGCAACTTGTTATGTCCTTAATTACAATGAGACAAATTAGAAACTGTAAAGATTTATCCAGAATCACTCTAGACATCCACATATATACACATACCTTCCTGCTAGGTTTTAATATAAGATTTCTAATTTTTTTTAAGTCTTTACTAGTATTTCATTTTTTAAATTTCAGCTATGGACCTGGTTTATATGATTTCAATAGCCTGGTGAATTAAAATTCATTGACCATAATTTGATAAAACTCTGTAATTAGGTTCGCCATCATCAGTTAAATACAATCAGATTATAAAAATAACTCAGCTGGTCATTTCAACCATAATTATAATAATTGAGTGAATTAGATTTAAATATCTTCTAGTATATGGGGGCTATAAATCTTTGATTTACTGTATAGGTGAGTAAACAGTGCCTCAGATTCACCAAAATTCACTGAACTCGATTTTTTGTTCTAATGAATAATACAATGGATTTTTTTTCACTCCCAATTTTAAGATTAAAACAGCTGTAGCTAGAGGAGCTCTGAGCTGAAGGGGTTTAGTTTGAGTTTGTGATCACTAAGCCATAAGTATACTGCTACAAGACAATCATTAAGATTGGTCATGGATGAAGTTTGATCTGATCCCATTTTCATGCAAAGCTGGATGTCTATTTTGACCTTGCTGCATGTTTCCTATGTGCAACTTAAACAAATAAGCTTAACTCAGTCTTTATCTCAAAGGCAGAGGAGGCTACTTCTTCAACTCCAAACTTTATTAAAAAATAGAACATGTAAATAGAATTTTACTGTGAATGACATGGAGAAAACAGGAACCAAAGCAGTCTGGGTCAAAGTAAATAAAGACAGGGGAAAAAAAGGATTCTTCTTCAGGGCCAGGGCATATCAGCTGCTGAAATACACAGGCCAAGCGGAGCTGACTACACACGAGGAAAAACTCCCAGGTTTCCCTGCTTTCAAGTCAGAGGTTAATTCTTCAGAGCTAACAGAAGTAAATATGCAGGCTGACCACAGTTGGCAGTATAACAGAAATTTTTTTTTATGCAGAATAAAAGCATGAACACAGCATCAGCAAACAGAAAAAGACAAGGCGGGGTGGGACTTACAATATATGGAGTCTCTTATGCCTGAAGAGATCCATGCAGGCAGTGATGAGGGTACCCAGAGGTCCTGAGGCCGACTCCCGGATTTGACTTTAAAATGTGCTGCCCTGTGGTATGCTGCTGCCCGTGCACCAAAGGGGCATGACTCTTCTAGCAAGTTTTTCTGCTATTGGAATGGAGAAAAAAACAAAGGGGAAATCGAATTAAGCCTTTCAACCTCCACATCTACTATGGGACCAATGGATCAGTATCTTATCGACTTACTGCTCAGTCTGAAGAGTCAGCTATGCAAAAGTGTAGGTGAGTGTACTCCTCCACCATTGCCTCGATATGAAGGATGGGTGATGCAGCAATTTCACCAGCTGATAACACCATCACCTTGTCTGAGATTTATATATATATATATATATATATATATATATATATATATATATATATATATTTATTTAATTAAAAATTTCATATACCACACTCTACAATGGGGTTAGGTCGAAGCAGTTTACATAGTCACATACATAATAAAAACATAATCGATATAGGTATATTAAATTAAAAGAAAAACAAATCATAAAATCAATATGTCATGACAAAACAAAAGTGGGAGACAGTAGCAGCTGTTATGATCAGGCTTGTGAACCCTTGGACCGATGGGAGGATGGTATTCCTTAGGAGGTGGGTCCTTAGGTTCCCCCGTCGGGTGGTGAAGTGGAACAGAAGATGGGACTGGTTGACCCTCGGCACTGGAGACTGAGACAGCCGTGAAGAGTCGAGAAGTTGGGGAAGAGCTGACAGGGTCTTCACCACTGGAAGCCCGCGGTCCCCCCGGGAGGAGGCCGTAGGGACCCGGGCTGCTGGGACTTAGGTGAACCTTTGAGAGGTCAAGGAGTCGTGAGGTCGGTGCAAGGGCCATCTAGATCTTCACCACTGGAAGCCCCCGGTCCCCCCGGGAGGAGCCCTTAGGGACCCGGGCCGCTGGGACTTAGGTGGGCCCTTGGAGACGATGGTCCGGAAGAGTCCGAGATCGAGTGCCTGAGGGTTGTCGCTTACCAGTCCGAGGTCACACGCCGAGGGATCACCACTTGCCAGTCCGAAGTCACATACTAGGGAATCACTGCTTGTCAGTCTGAAGACACACACCAGAGAATCACCGCTTGCCAGTCCGAAGTCACACACCGAGGAATCACCAAGAAGAAGCAGGAACCAGGAATCAAGAATCAGAAGCACCAGAAGACTCACCGAAGCAAGCAGACTTGAACACACACGTTGCCAAGTCGAAGAGTGAGCAGAGAAAGTCTCCTTATATACTTCCCCTGTGCCTATCTATTAGGAGCAGGTGCAGGCAATTAGGAGGACGGAGCCCCTTTAAATCTGAAGAGGAGGCGCAGCCTCGCGCCTAAGGCCGGTGGTCATCTTGGATCCCCGGAGGTGGAGCAGAGCAGCCTGGCACCATGAGGGGAGGCCCGGGGCGCCTCCCCCGCTGGCAATCACCGCGGGAAGGTGTGGCGAGATGTGGCGGCAAAACAGCCTGGCTCTCAGGCGCTGTCGCAGCGGTCCGACGCCGCAACTCATGTAGGGGGTCGCAGCAGCGGCCGTCCACAGCCGGGGAACACAACAGTACCCCCCCCTTTAGGGCGCCTCCCAGGAGGACGGGGTTTGGATGCATGGTCCCTATGGAACTGAGCAAGAACGTCCCGATCTAAGATGTTGGCCAGTGGTTCCCATGTGTTTTCTTTGGGGCCAAACCCCTCCCAGGCTAGTAGGTACTCCCATTTTTTCCCTATGCTTCCGCATGTCCAGCACCTCTTGGACCTGGTAGGTGATGTAGTCTTCAGAGGCGATGGGTTGGGGTGCTGGAGGCATGCTGGAAGGCCAAGATAGCACCAAGGGCTTCAAAAGGGAGGCATGGAAGGTGTTATGAACCTTAAGCGATGGGGGCAGCCGAAGCTGATAGGACACCGCGCCCACCCGACGGAGGATGGGAAATGGTCCAATGAAGCGCGGGGCCAGTCGAGCAGAGGGTAATTTCAGCCAGATAGATTGCGTGCTCAGCCATATCTTTTGGCCGGGTCTCAGGGGAGGACATGGTCTCCGTTGAGTGTCAGCATATTTCTTCGCTATCTGACTGGCTTTGAGCAAGGCATGCCGAGCGGAGATCCAAAGGCGATGTAACTTCTCCACAGAGAAATGGGCCACCGGAGACGTGACGGAAATGGGAACAGGCAGAGGCGGCCGGGGTTGCTTCCCATAAACCTGCTGGAAGGGAGAGGATCCGGTGGCAGTGGAAGTGTGTGAGTTAAGGGCGAACTCGGCCCATGGGAGTAGACTTGCCCAGTTGTACTGTTTATCATTCACATAGATGTGAAGAAACTGCTTGAGAGTCTGATTTGTCCTCTTCGCTAGACCATTGGTTTGAGGCTGGTAAGCAGAAGTGTACTCTAAGGTGACATCAAACTTCTGACAGAGGGCTCTCCAGAATCCTGCGGTAAATTGTGGTCCTCGGTCCGAGAGAATACTTTTGGGTAAGCCATGCAGTTTAAAAATGTGTTGAATGATAAGTTGGGCCAACTGAGGTGCGGAAGGCAACCCTGGAAGTGGTATGAAATGTGCCATCTTACTGAATCGGTCGACGACTACCCAGATGACAGTGTTGCCATTGGAAGAGGGTAGGTCGACCACGAAGTCCGTCAAGAGATGGGTCCAGGGTTCAGTGGGCACTGGCAGGGGCTGGAGCAAACCTAGGGACGAACCTGGAATCCTCTTATGTCGGGCACATGACTGGCAGGATTCCACAAAGGATCAGACATCCTTGTTGACCTTGGGCCACCAATAGTAATGGCGAAGGGTCTGTAAGGTCCAATGTTGTCTCGGATGACCTGAGCAACGGGAGTCGTGAGCCCATGCCAAAACTTGTTTCCGCAGGTGCGGCAGAACAAGAGTCTTTCCGGGAGGAATGGTCGTGGTGGCGGATAACAGGACATGTGATGGCTCAATGATAAACTGAGGATTGTCCGGAGTTTCTGTAGTCTTGAAGACGCGGGACAAGGCGTCGGCCTTAAGATTCTTGACAGTCAGCCTATAACGTAGAACAAAATTGAAGCGAGTGAAAAATAACGCCCATCGTGCCTGTCGAGGATTGAGTCGCTGCTCCCGATGCAGATACTCAAGATTTTTGTGGTCCGGGTAGACCGTGAACAGATGTTGGCCCCCCCCCCCCCCCCAACCAAGGACGCTTTCCTCTAAGGCCATTTTAATGGCCAGAAGCTCTTTATCACCAATGGCATAGTTTCTCTCTGCCGGGGAGAACTGGCGAGAGAGGAAGGTGCTTGGGTGTAGCTTGTGTTGGTCCAAAGTCTGGCTCAGGACGGCTCCTATACCTTCTGAGGATGCGTCCACCTCAATAACAAATGGCCGTTGCGGGTCAGGATGGTGAAGATACAGCTGGCGAAGGAACGCCTCTTTAAGGCAGAGGAAGGCGGCGGGGGAATCAGAGAAGATCAAGATGTCGTCGAGGTACACGACCACACAACGATATAACATGTTTCGGAGTATTTCATTCATGGTGTTTTGAAACACCGCCGGGGCATTGCAGAGCCCGAATGGCATCACTAGGTACTCATAATGGCTGTCTCGGGTGTTGAAGGCCATTTTCCATTCGTCTCCCTCCTTAATGCAGATCAGATTATACGCACCTCGGAGATCCAACTTGGTAAAGATTTTCGCGCCTTACAGACGATCGAAAAGCTCGGTGATTAGGGGCAAGGTGGTTATGGTGTTCAGGCTCCAGTAGTCGATGCAAGGGCAAAGGGTTCCAGGCTTCTTCACAACGAAGAAGAAACCGGCCCCCCGCCATGGATGTTGATTTACGGATGAAGCCCCTCTCCAGATTTTCTTTGATGTACTGGGACATGGATTGAGTCTCCGAGGGTGAATGGGCATAAGTGCGGCCCTGAGGAGGTTCTGTGCCAGTAAGGAGGTTAATGGCACAGTCGAATGGTCGGTGAGGCGGGAGTGTCTCAGCCTTCCACTTGGAGAAGACGTCCGAGTACGCAGCATAGGAGGCCGGCAAGCCTTGAAGACTGGCGAGAGTGGTGGAGCATTGCACTGGAACTACCGGTTGGAGGCAATTGTCGTGACAATTCGGCCCCCATTGGGTTAACTGTAAGGTTCTCCAGTCGAACTGGGGGCAGTGTTTTTGGAGCCAGGGAAGTCCCAGAACGACAGGGTGTATGGAGTGTTCCAGAATGTGGAAGGGCATCCGCTCGAGGTGAAGAAGCCCAACCCTCATTTGGACGGGTTTCGTGATGTGTGTCACATGTCCCGGGAGGGGCTTGCCTTGGATAGATGAGATGACCAATGGAGCTTGGACGCGAACCTGTGGAATTTTCAAATGCTCCACCAGACTCTTCATAATAAAGATGCCCCCGGCCCCGGAGTCTACCAGGGCTAACGTGTGGATCTCGCCGTCCCCAGATGTCAGAGCAACTGGTAGTGTTAGTGGAGGTGCAGGTGACGTTAGGCCCAGGAAGAGACCTCCTTCAGGTCCTAGGCCCGAGAGTTTCCCGGCTGCGCCGCAGTAGAAGCAAAGTCCTTCTCTAATTCGCTGGGCTCTTCGGCCGGTGTTCGGGGGACTCCCGATTCACCTTTGGGAGAAGGCGATCGTCAAGGGCGTCTCAAAGGAGTCGAGGCTTTCGTGGTCATCTGGGCCTCTTGGTGGCGTTCTTGATGGTGCCTATCAATACGCCCTGCCAGGTCGATGAGGGCGTTCAAGGACCTAGGTAGCTCCTGGCCAGCGAGCTCGTCCTTGATTCTGGGACTGAGTCCCTGAAGGAAGATGGTTCATAAGCAGTCGGGGCCCCAGCCGAGCTCTGAAGAAAGGGTCCGGAATTCAATGGCAAACTCGGCCAGCGTCCTTGAACCCGGCGCAGATGGAGAAGTTTGGGCCCGGCGGAAACCTCCTGAGTGGGATCGCCGAAACTCATCCGGAAGAGCTCCCAGAACTCTCTCAAATTACTCAGGATGGGGTCATCCCGTTCCCACAGGGGGGAAGCCCATTCTAGGGCCTTCCCTTCGAGGAGAGAGAGAATGAAGGTGGTCTTGGTAGCGTCGTCAGAAAAAAGGGCCGACTGCAGGCAGAAGTGCATATTACACTAGTTAATGAAACCCCTGCAGGCCCGAGGTTCCCCAGAAAAATGTGGCGGTGTAGGCAGGCGGATTACTGAGCGGCCCCCAGAAGCCATGGATGGAGATGGCAAGGTGGGGTTCATGGGCCCCAACGCTTCAAAGCGTTGGTTCAGGCCCTCCACCGCTGAGACAAGGGCATCAAGGGTCTTTTGCTGGTCCATCATACATTGGGCCATTCCAGGGATGGCCTGGAGGGCAGACGCTTCCGCCGGGTTCATGGACTTGGCAATCAGTTATGATCAGGCTTGTGAACCCTTGGACCGACGGGAGGATGGTATACCTTAGGAGGTGGGTCCTTAGGTTCCCCCGTTGGGTGGCGAGGCGGAACAGAAGATGGGACTGGCTGACCCTCGGCACTGGAGACTGACTGCCATGAAGAGTCGAGACATCGGGGAAGAGCCGACAGGGTCTTCACCACTGGAAGCCCGTGGGCCCCCTGGGAGAAGCCCATAGGGACCCGGGCCACTGGGACTTAGGTGGACCTTTGAGAGGTCAAGGAGTTGTAAGGTCGGTGCAAGGGCCAACTGGATCTTCGCCACTGGAAGCCCGCGGTCCCCCCGGGAGAAGCCCTGAGGGACCCGGGCCGCTGGGACTTAGGTGGGCCCTTGGAGACGATGGTCCGGAAGGAGTCCGAGGTCGCGTGCCAGAGGGTCGTTGCTTACCAGTCCAAGGGTACATGCCGAGGGATCACCACTTGCCAGTCCAAAGTCACACACCAGGGAATCACCGCTTGCCAGTCCGAAGTCACACACCGAGGAATCACCAAGAAGAAGCAGGAACCAGGAATCAAGAATCCGAAGCACCAGAATACTCACCGAAGCAAGCAGACTTGAACACTCACGTTGCCAAGTCGAAGAGTGAGCAGAGGAAGTCTCCTTATATACTTCCCCTGTGCCTATCTATTAGGAGCAGGTGCAGGCAATTAGGAGGATGAGGCCCCTTTAAATCTGAAGAGGAGGCGCAGCCTTGTGCCTAAGGCCGGCAGCCATCTTGGATCCCCGGAAGTGGAGCAGAGCGGCCTGGCGCCACGAGAGGAGGCCCGGGGCATCTCCCCCACTGGCAATCACCGCGGGAAGGTGCAGCGAGATGCGGGGGCAAAATGGCCCCGACTCTCAGGCACTGTCGTGGCGGTCGAACACCACGACTCAGGTAGGGGGTCACGGCCATGGCCGTCCGCGGCCGCGGAACACAACAGCAGTATCATGCCTCAAGGGTATATTACAATTGAAATCTGTCAGGTACTGATTGTTTAAAAGTGATGGAACGTAGGTAGGTTTTCAGATTTTTCTTAAACTCCTTGAAATGAAATAATAGCATAAGGGAATCAGGTATAGAATTCCAGAGAATAGGGCCTGTGACTGAAAAGACACGCCTTCTAGTAACATCAAGGCTTGCTAATTTGACTGAAGGGACCTTGAGAAGACTTTTATTCATAGAACGAAGGTGTCTTGCAGATTGAAGCATGCATAGACTGGAGCATAACCAAATTACTGATTTTTTTATGTAATACGTTGTGAATGATTGTAAGGATTTTATACTGTATTTCTAATGACACAGGAAGCATGAGTAAAGAACATGAGCTATATGATCTCAATAGTTTGCACTTACGAGAATGCAAGCAGCAGCGTTTTGAACTAGTTGTAGAGGATATAAAGCGTTGACTGGAGGTCCCAGGTATAGTGCATTACAGTAATCTAGACTTGTCAGGATCAGAGCTTGCAAAACTGTGCAATAGTCATTAGGGTATAACAATGGTTTAAGTTGTTTCAGCAGGTGAATCTTATAGAATGAGGTTTTTACCACTGAAGAGATGTTTTGAGACATAGATAATTCTAAGATGTCTCCAGGATTGCGGACTTTAGTTCTTATGGGGATGGAATGATTATCGAGAATTAAGTGAGTTGGTAGACACAAAGATTAAAGAATAGTGGATAGGTGTAGAATTTCAGTTTTAGAAGTGCTGAGTTTTAAACAGTTATGGGATATCCAGATGTTGACAGAGTTAATGAAAAGGCTGACAAAGGATAGTATATTGGACCAGGAAATACTGTAAGGGATGAAAAATTGGATGTCATCAGCATAGATTTTAAAGTCTATATCTATGCCTGCTAGGAGATGGCAGAGAGGAGGTAGGTAAATGTTGAACAATAGAGCTGAGAGCAATGACCCTTGTGGGACACCTAAGGGAATAGTATACCATTCAGAGTTATGTAAGCCGATGTTTATTTGCTGAGATATTTGTTGCTACTACTACTACTTAACATTTCTATAGTACAAACATACAAAAGCAGAGTCCCAGCTCAATAGAGTTTACAATCTAATAAGACAAGCATACAAGAGACTTGAGGTATTTCACAAAGCAAGACAATGGTTAAAAAGAAAAGAATAGAAAGTTAGTTAAGAAGACTAAAAGCAGATAATCAGGCATAAGATTTAAAAGGGGTTTCAAAAAGGTGGGTCTTTAGATGGGATGCACCAGATCAAGAAGACTATTCCAAACACACATCACAGCCAGGTGGAAAGCATGGAGTCAAGAATTGATGGTAGAGGAGAAGGACACAGATAGGAGTGACTTGTCCAATGAGCAGAGTGCACAAAGAGGGGTGTAGAGATAGATAAGAGAGGAAAGGAAAGGTGCTGCAGTGTGAAGGCATTTGTAGGTGAGGAGCTTGGAGTGGATAGGGAGCCAGTTCAGTGACTTCAGAAGAGGGGTTATATGAGCATAGTGACTGTGGCGAAAGATAAGACACGCAGCTGAATTTAAGACATTGCAGTGGAAAGAGATGGTTTGCCGGGAGTCCTGTGAGGAATAGATGAGAGAGTGGATAAGGGTTCTGGTGTGTTCAGAAAGGAAAGGATGATTTTGGCAATGTTTATAAAGGAAGAAATGGCACGTTTTAGTAGAGTTTTGGATATGCGTAGAGAAGGAGAGAGAGGAGAGAGAGGAGTTGAAGAGGATTCAAAGGTTACAGGCTGATTGGACCAGGATGATGACTATGCTATCCACAGAAACTGAGAAAAGAGGAAGAGGGGAGGTGGGCTTGGGGGGAAAGATAAGGAACTCCGTCTTGGCTCATATTGAGTTTAAGGTGACAGAGATATCTCACCTGTTTTTGCCATAGCTGACTCTTCAGTGTTATGGTTTTGATGAAGTTAACCCCGGGCCGAGATGAGAGATGTCTCCGCTCACAGGGTGGAGCCCCTTGGGTCTCACAGCTGTGAGACTTTATTAGGGAAAAAGATAGTACATAACCCGAGGAGTGGGAAATGTAATAAACACAGTCTTTGAGCAAATACCGTAGTCAAAATGATGATGTTAGATATGAAGATCTGGTAGTGGCCCGCAGCACGGGGTACACCAGGAGGTTCCTGCAGACTGATGGAAATACCTGAGTGCAGATCCGGTAGTGGCCCGCAGCGTGGGGTATGCCGAGGAAACTGTACTATAGATGCCAAGGAGGCAGAGGTCTGTGATTCAGGAACCAGACCGTAGACCTTGTATAGATGGAGCAATATCCTGAGGCACAGGATGAGTAGCGTAGACAGACTTAAGAACGATAGTGGCCCAAGGAACGGGGTACACCGAGGAATCTTTAGCAAGGTTGATAGAAGTTGGAGAATGTACTCACACAAGGAAGTCCCAGTAGAGAGATACCCGAGGAGCGGGTCAGGAAATCCTAGGCAGGAGGGCCCTCTGAGGAGCGGATAGCCAAGACGCAGAAGAGCCCCCAAGGAACGAGTACTCAGTGTCTGAATGCCAGAAGGAGAGTCTGGAACAGAAGATCCAAGTTAGATGGATTTAACAAGCGAGAGAACTCCTTGCTAACTCGTCTTAGCAATGGGCCAGTCAGTATAAATACACTAGCGGAGCTGAAGTCATCGGGAGGGGACGCCCCTGAGGTTCCCGCCATGACGTATACATAAGGAGGCCATGCGTGTGCACGCGAGCCTAGGTGATACCAGAAGTAAGCTGGCGATCAGCAGCGCCCACGCTGTCCTGGGGATGCCGGGGAAGTTGGCGTTGGTTGGTAGAGGCCGCATTTCTCCCAGTGATTGATGGTGCAGGGAAAAAAGAGGTGAGCATGAGAGGTTGCAGCCGTCTGCGACCGATGTGCGCAACATTCAGATAAGCAAGCTGAGATATGGCTGGTTTTCTGGTAAAATTTCTGATGTAGAAAGGTAGATCTGGGAGTCATCAGCATAATAATGGAATAGAAAACCATGAGAGGAAATCAGAGCATTAAGGGAATTAGTATATAGTGAGAAGAGAAGAGAAGAGGACCCAGGACAGAACCCTGAGGCACACTAATTGATAGTGGAATGGCAGTACAGGAGGAACTGCCAGAGGAAACGCTAAATGGCAATCATTTGCAATCCTCTCACTTCTCAGTATCCTCCCTGCCTGCTGGTTTTAATTACTCTAATCCATTACCTGGTTCTATTAGTGAGGAGTGATATGGGCTAATAGTCTACAGTGGGTCTTCCCTGTGAACAGAGAGGCTTGGGAGTTAAGGAAACATCTGAACTGGTAGAAATTACTCTTAGAGATATTTGGAGCGTGGTCTCCAGGACTGAGTCCTCCATATCTCAGACAGTTACCCAACTCTGTGCCTTCACTATGGGTGCTTCTGTTAAACTGATAGACTTAGAACATAGACTAAATGCTGTTCAGCCACAAGTTATTGCTTCTTGCAATTTGGTTAAGGCAATGCAGTCATCCATACTGTCTAATGTTAAAGACTGTTTTATTTTTCATAGTAAGGTTGAATCTATAAAGAACTCTATGAGATCTAAAAATCTTCGCTTGTTAAATGTTCCAAAGTCAATATCTTTGTGAGCAACATTCATGAAGGGATAGAAGGTAAAATTTGACTGCAGATGATACTAAGATCTGCAACAGGGTGGACACACCTGAAAGAGTAGAGAGAATGAAAAGTGATTGAAGAAAGATTGACGAGTGGTCAAAGACTTGGCAGCTGGGATTCAATGTCAAGAAGTGCAGAGTGATGCATCTGAGGTGAGGTAATCCAAAAGAGCTGTATGTGATAGGGAGTGAAAGACTAATATGCATGGACTGGGAGAGAAACCTTGGGGTGATAGTGTCTGGTGATTTGAAGGTGGTGAATCAATGTGACAAGGTGATAGCTAAAGACAGAAGAATGCTGAGCTGTAAAGAGGAATAACCAGTAAGAAAAAGGAGGTGATAATGCCCTTGTAAAGGTCCTTGGTGAGGCCGCAACTGGAGTACTGTGTACAGTTCTGGAGTCTGTATCTCAAAAGGATAGAGACATGATGGAAGTGGTCCAGAGAAGGGTGACAACATGGTGTGGGGTCTATATTGAAGACGTATGAAGAGAGGCTGAAGTATCTGAATATGTATACCCTAGCAGAGAGGAGGTATTGGGGAGATATGAAACAGACCTTCAGATACCTGAAAGGTTTTAATGATGCATGTTCCTCAAACCTTTTCCATTGGAAAGCAAACAGTAGAACTAGAGGTTACAATATGAACCAACATCTGGAAATATTTCTTCATGGAGATGGTGATGGATGCCTGGAATGCTCTCCCAGAAGAGGTGGTGAAGATGAAAACTGTAAACAAATTAAAAAAGGCATGGGAAAAACACTGTGGATTAGAGATGTGAATCGGAACTGAAATCCGAACCGATTCTGGTTCCGATTCACATCTATAGAGATGTGAATCGGAACTGAAATCCAAACCGATTCTGGTTCCGATTCACATCTCTACTGTGGATCCTTAAAGACTAGAAATGAAAATTAATTTCTGTTCAATGCCTTTCCTGAAGCCTGACTGGTAATAGTGTAAGATATTGCCCTCTTCTGGGAAGCCTAAGAGTTGACGGTAAACCATTTTTTCCACTGACTTTGGTAAGAAAGTTAGGCGGGAGACTGGACAATAGTTACCAATTGTTTTTGGATCATAACTTGGTTTCTTCAAGATAGGTTTGACATCTGCCTTTTTAAATGATTGGGTTAGGGAGCCTCAAGTTAGAATAACTTTTATTATGGTGATTAGCTAGGAAGTTAGGTCCTGTTTGAGGTTACAGATGAATCTGGGGGGAAAGGTTTTAAAGGGTTCATGGATCAGCTGATTCTCTGGAGGATTTCTTCACCTCCAGTAGGGAGATTGTCCTGAAGTTGTACAGTGTGATATGTCTGGAAGAACTTGAACTGATCCACTCGAGATTGAGGAGAGGAGCAGGTAGCTATATTACTGAGGTAGTTTGGGCCTCAGAAGGGTGAACTGTGGAGGAGACATCAAAGGAGGAGTGAAATGTTTGTATTTTTTTCTATGAAGAATTGAGTGAAATCTTCTGCTATGTAGTCTTCTGGGGAGGTATGAAGTGTTTGAGATTCAGACTTGGAGAGTTTCTGTACCAGTTCGAAACATTTTGTTGGAGTCTTTTTTCATTTGTTGAATGGCTGCATTACATTTTTCAGATTGTAGTTATCTCTCAGACAAATTTTTGGTGAGGTAATTGTCGTGGTATATATTAGTAATGTAACGACAGATTCAAGTACCTCTAACAATCCAAAGTCAATATTTACCAAAAAGAATTTTTTTCACATTTAAATGACCTCATACCGGGCTCGGATATGCAGAATGGCATGGTTGTTTGCCTCTATATGCAGGGTAGCAAAATTAGTTGCCTTGCCTCTGCCAAGGTTTTTAATCATTGGTCATGAAAATGCTATTTTCATTATGTTTATCATGACAAAATTTTCTTCTTATATCGTGGCAAAATTTCTTATTGTGACATGCTTTTCTCATTCAAAACTGGAATCACCATTACAATTATTTCATAACTTTTGTGATATAAAATTACTAGAGATGTGAATCGTGTCCTCGATCGTCTTAACGATCGATTTCGGCTGGGAGGGGGAGGGAATCGTATCGTCGCCGTTTGGGTGTTTGGAGTATCGTTAAAATCGTTAAAATCGTGAACCGGCACACTAAAACCCCCTAAAACCCACCCCCGACCCTTTAAATTAAATCCCCCACCCTCCCGAACCCCCCCCAAATGCCTTAAATTACCTGGGGGTCCAGCGGCACACTAAAACCCCCTAAAACCCACCCCCGGCACACTAAAACCCCCTAAAACCCACCCCGACCTTTTAAATTAAATCCCCCACCCCAAATGCCTTAAATTACCTGGGGGTCCGTAGCAGCGGTCCGTAGCTTAAATTGCCCCCGGGTCCGTAGCTAAATCGGGGGAAGGGGGAGAGCAGGAAATCCGGCACACTAAATCGTGGTGTCTTCAGCCGGCGCCATTTTGCAAAATGGCCGCCGCAAAATGGCGGCGGCCATAGACCAATACGATTCGACGCAGGAGGTCGTTCTGGACCCCCGCTGGACTTTTGGCAAGTCTTGTGGGGGTCAGGAGGCCCCCACAAAGCTGGCCAAAAGTTCCTGGGGGTCCAGCGGGGGCCCTGGAGCTATCTCCTGCCGCGAATCGTTTCCGTACGGAAAATGGCGTCAGCCATACGCGTATGGCCGGCGCCATTTTCCGGAGATCGACTGCAGGAGGTCGTTCAGCGGGGGTCTGGAACCCTCGCTGAACGACCTCCTGCAGTCGATCTCCTGCCGGCGCCATTTTCCGTATGGAAACGATTCGCGGCAGGAGATCGCTCCAGGGCCCCCGCTGGACCCCCAGGAACTTGTGGCCAGCTTGGGGGAGCCTCCTGACCCCTACAAGACTTGCCAAAAGTCCAGCGGGGGTCCGGAATGACCTCCTGCATCGAATCGTATTGGTCTATGGCCGCCGCCATTTTGCAAAATGGCGCCGGCTGAAGACACCACGATTTAGTGTGCCGGATTTCCTGCTCTCCCCCTTCCCCCGATTTAGCTATGGACCCGGGGGTAATTTAAGCTACGGACCGCCGCTACGGACCCCCAGGTAATTTAAGGCATTTGGGGTGGGGGATTTAATTTAAAGGGTCGGGGTGGGTTTAGGGGGTTTTAGTGTGCCGCTGGACCCCCAGGTAATTTAAGGCATTTGGGGGGGGTTCGGGAGGGTGGGGGATTTAATTTAAAGGGTCGGGGGTGGGTTTTAGGGGGTTTTAGTGTGCCGGTTTTCCTGCCCTCCCCCTTCCCCCGATTTACGATTTTTTGAGGATAAATCGGGGGAATTGGTATTGTATCGTGGCCCTAACGATTTTTGACGATTTAAAATATATCGGACGATATTTTAAATCGTCAAAAAACGATTCACATCCCTAAAAATTACAAGCTACTTAGCTTGGTTGAAGAAACACTATAGACCCAATGCGTTCAGAGGTATTTGCTGCCCGACACTGGATGGCCGATGAACAGTTGCTGAAACAAGTCACACATATTTATGGCCCGATGAAGAAGGTTTCAGCCAAAACACGGACCGTGTTGGGCAGCTTGCAAATAGCTCTGAACGCATTGGGTCTATAGTATTTCTTCAACCAAGCTAAGTAGCTTGTAATTTTACATCACAAAAGTTATGAAAAAGCTGTAATGGTGATTCCAGTTTTGAATGCGAAAAGCATGTCACAATAAGAAATTTTGCCATGATATAAGAAGAAAATGTTGTCACGATAAGCATAATGAAAATAGCATTTTCATGACCAATGATTAAAAACCTTGGCAGAGGCAACTAATTTTGCTACCCTTCATATAGACGCAAATGGCCGTGCCATTCTGCACATCCAAGCCTGGTATGAGGTCATTTAAATGTGAAAAATATTCTTTTGGTAAATATTGACTTTGGATTGTTAGAGGTACTTGAGTCTTTCGTTACATTACTGCTATATATTTTTGGCATGTTCTTTGCAGAAACAAAGATTGGTATCTGTTTTGTGTTTTCGCTAAGATCATTCAGGTTGATGAGATTACTGTTTGAGAAGAAGACCTTTCATAGAACAAAGAGTTTTTGCGATGTCTGTTAGGGTGGGGTTTGAAACATTTGTAGTTCCATTGTTGGACTAGGAGTTCTGGTGGGTCTGCGTTGGTGGTAGTTAATGGTATTTTGAGGAGCTTGCTTATATTTTACCAATCCACAATAGGACACTGCCTCCAATCCCATGGCTTTTTAATTTCTTGAGGAGCACCTTATATGGGACTTTGTCAAATGCCTTCTGGAAATCCAGGTACACTATATCAGCCCGCTCACTCTTATCCACAGATGTATTAACAACTGATTAGTAAGATAGGACTTCCCTTCCCATCAATTACTCTGTTAGTATGTTACTATGTTACTTAGGTGTGGAGACATGGCTCACATTTCCAGGTGAGTATCATATCAGTGGTCTAGCTCTATTGCAACTGATTTATTTCAACTGTGTACAGCTTCTTAGTGACATCATTAAAAATTGTGAAAGCTGTTATGCTGCCATTGGCTACCTTTAAGCCGCTATGCAAATTACTTCTTCATGACATTTTCAGTCTTATTTATGAGAAAGAGAATATCACCCAGGGTGACAAAAGGAACATTGTTTATCCATGAGTTACTGATGATTTGATTAAGCCACATCTGAGTTCCAAAGGCCACTGATAATGAGACGTGAATGATGCAACCAGTCATTTCATTCTGATTCTGCAATACATTCATTTGTATTTTCTATTTTAACATTGGCAGGTTTTAAATGCATATGTTTTCTTTGTAATGCTACAGTAAAAAGGATCTACAAAATTACTTAGATTTTAGCAAGTTACAGTTTAATGCCATTTCTAAGGAATTTTCCATGCTAAATATTTGGATAAATGTGTGAAAGTATTTGAAGATAAAGTGAAAAGATCCTCCATATGTTATTCAAGGCTGCTTAATGACCATTCATAATAGGCACTACCAGCCAAACACTGCCTTCTTTGCCTTCTATTTCATTATTGGTCAAGCAGTGAACTTACTTAACACTGTGAATTCTGTGCTCTATTTTTGTGCTCTGTTTTTTTAATATATAATGTTTATATATATAAAATCAACTTAGTTGCAGTGCTTAAATCCTTTATCATCCACCATGAATAGCCCCAATTTGCCTGTTACAGCTCATCTTTAATTTTCTAAATAAGAGACGAAGTAGGGTCACATACCAAAACCTCATAATGTCCAGTACTAGAAAGTTATTTATTTGCTTCAGGTAAATACTGATCATGATATACATTGACAATCGCTCCCCTTTTATCAGCTGGTTTAATAACCAATTCCAGCGGGAATGTTGTCTTTCCAAATTTTTTACACCATGAAGCACCAGTCCCATGAAAAGTTTTATATGGGCATCCATAGGGCTCAGAGGAAGCCATCAAGATTTCGGGCAAATAATCGATAGACGATCCTCAGAAGAGATGGTAAATTTTGAAAAAAATAAACAAATCTGTAGAAGTGGAAAGAATTGGTAAAGAAAGATCCAGTCTGCATTGGAATGCATTATGATGATAACTGGGGACAAAAGATAGTCCTTTAGCCAACACCATCAGTCCTGATACATTGACTACAGCAGATCTGTCTGCATCTGTGAGTGGGTCACTGGGTGGGAGTACTCCTGAACCTCTTGTGGAGGGTGCCAGCCATGATACGTTCTGCGAGGCCAGCCCTGTTCTTGGTTTAAAAATTGGAGCAATTTGGGTGAAATGCCGGACAACCATCAAGTGGACATTCTTCTGAAACAGATGAATCATCCAAAAAGCTCTGGAAGGTGATATGCTTCTTGGTTGGTCTCTTGTCTGCTTGCCAAGGATAAAACCTTCCAGATTTGTAATCATTTTTATCCCTTCAGAACTTATGAATTTTCTCTTGATGGAGAAAAGAGTTGAATTGATCAATGGATCACGTGTGTTCTTGTAACATTTTATCATAAGACTCAATAGTTGTGAATGACTGTAAACTAACTTTCCCGGACTCAATGATGGATTTTAAAATTTCACTGGTTTTTCTGATAGTTTCAATAATAAGAACCATCAAGTCCAATGTACATTTATTGAGAATTGCTAGCCATTTCTGTAAAAAGGAATCATCATCCTTAAAGATCTTTGGTTCCTTGTTTATGCGTAACCCCCTTGGAATCATGAATTGTATAATGTATTGTAGCAGGTTTGCACAATGTAGTTTTGCCCTGACTAGTCTACCCATGTTAAATTATCGCCCTGGGTCTTGCTATCATCAAATAAGGAGGCCCCTTTTAACATCAAGGAAACTTGCTCCTCAGAATAGCTTAACACATGTAACCCAGTGGGCTTTGCAGCACCGACATCTGTGTGTGACAGGGATTTGAATACATTGAATGAATTTAATTGTAGTCAGATGTACTATTTCTGATATATTGCTCACAGATAAATTATGTATTGCCTCCCTGAGCTCTTAATAAGCTAGCAAAGCAATGAGTAAGATACAGTCTTTATCCAATAACAAGTACAAATAAATGTATGATTTGTCTGATCCACTGCAGCACATTATGTTTATCCAATAGTCATTTTGTTATTTATTTCTTGTTTTGTTCTTTCAGAGCTTCACTTTTTGCATTTAGATTTTCCTATTTCCTCCTTATTGTTGGTAGATTGCAGAATAGAAAACTAGAATCTTACAGCCTTATATAGAAATAGCAATAACGTTTTGAAACAGTTGTATCAAACAAATATATATACTATTTTGTTTTCAAAACACTAATTTGATTCTGAAGTGTGTATACCCTCTTTGTATATATAGATAAATGTAAAAAAATAATGAACACACATATCACACATATATAATATGCTTACTAGTCTGAGGCTTCACCTTTACCAGCCCCCCCCCCCCCCCCCCCCCCCCCCCCGCCATAGGTTCAGCCCTTGGGTTCTGGCAGCCGGCAGGACTTTGAAGGATCCCTAGGGCGGAGAAGGTTAAAGACCGAAGGCACACTGGGGTCAGGGCAGGCAGCAGATTAATGGAGTCAGGGACAGGCCAAGGTCAGGACAGGAAGCTAGCAAGGGTGGTAGTATCCAGGCAAGAGGTCATGTCCATGCGGCAGGTAATCGTGGTTAGGTCCACTCAAGAGTTCAAGAGCCAGGGTCATGCCAAAGGTGGATGAATACACACTGAAGTCAATGGACAAGACAAGTAGAACAAGACAAGGCTGGACGAAGAAGGCTGTACGGGGCAAGATTAGATGAGGCAAGGCTGGAAGACAAGGCATAGGAAGCAACATGCAGGAGCAACAAGCACTACTTCAGGAGTAGAAGATCCGTTGCTGAGGCGAGGAATTGCTGCGGGGACTTAGCTTATATAGGCCAGGAGGCTGACATCATCTGGAGTTGCTGCTCAGGGTTTCCCACCATGGTGCACATATTATGTGCTTGCATGCCTATGGGAAGGCAATGAACTGGCTGGAGTGATGATGTCAGCAATGGTCAATGGAATTCGGTGACATCCGGCCACTGACACAACAGGGGACCTCTGACAGCATCGGGCAGTGGCAGGGGTGATTTCGGCGGCTTGCAGGACCATCCCATGAGCTGCCAAATGTAAAAGAATGCTTCATTGTGCAAAAATGCATAAGCTCTGGGCAAAGCCACAGGGTTGGAGGAAGGTAGTGGGATATGCAGATAGGAAGGAAATGGATGCCTGCAGATGGAGAGGTAGGAGAGCAGAAAGAGGAGGAACTCTGGCATTAGACTGAAGAGGAGAGGGAAGAGAATGACATTCGGGATATGAAGAGGGGATAGAGTGCTGGCATCATGGTGGAAAGATCAAGGACTACATATCCTCTGAATTTTAGGTTGTAGCTACTATATATATGTATATATATATACCCACACATAACTAACTGCTCTCTCTCTCTCTCTCTCTCTCTCAATATATATATATATATATATATATATATATATATATATATATATATATGTGTGTGTGTGAGGACACTTTTTCATTTATGTTCATTTTTCTGTTCTAGTCACACAAGATATTTTGAGGGGGAGAGACCCCGGGATTTCCTATAGTTGCAGTTATTCTAAAATGTTTTACTTGTTGAAGGTGTAGTACTACTGAATGATCATGGGATGGCATTTACTGTGGGGGGGGGGGGTGTTATATGATGTTCCTAATAGTGAGAATGAGGGGCAGTCCCCTAAGAAGGTAGAGTTATGTGATTAGTGAAAAATGGTTTAGCAGGAGGTACATCGTTTTAGGTGATTCATAAATACTAATAAAGATAAAGAAAAGGGGAAGGTTGAGCAGAAGTTGCCATTTCTTCATTTACCTTTCCCAGGTTGGAGCTGGTATGAGAAGGACCTCCAGAATGTAGTGGCCTGAAGTAGTCAGCCTGTGGGCTGGTGGGCCCAGGAATCGCCCCAGTAGCTTGTTTATCAAAAAACGGTGTGATTTATCTCAATTTTTATTTGCTGTCAACACTGTGGGATAACCGATGGGCCAGAATTCATGGAAGGGAGGAAGGTGAATATTCTCCCTGACTAGTCTACAGGTTAGTATGTTATTCCTGCTGTCTCCATCAGGGTTCACTTCACCATCTGCATGACCCATAATTTGGAACCTACTAAATAAATTTGGGAAATTAACCCTTCTCTCAATAGGGAAAAAACTGCCATCATTTTATGTGCTCTAAGCTGGGGTTACATATATACGGCCTCATGCACTAAGCCACGTTAGGTCATTTAACTTGAAACCCCCCCCCCCCCCCATTTTTCACACAGTAAATGGCCTGACGCAAAGATAACACATGATATTTCAAATATTTCATTTTACCTAATCCCCTGCATCATGTGTATTTAAATGACTTCATTAGCATGCAAATATATGCTAATGAGCTAATTACTACCCTTAACTCTGCTAATCAAATAACGCGGCTTGCCGAAAAATTCTCAAGCCATATTATTTGATTTGAAATACAACTCAGGAGTTGTAACTAATTTCCCAAGGATGCATCAGGACATTAATGCATGTCCCGATGCACCCACAGCTTAGTATTAAAGGGCTAAGCTGTGGGTGCATCGGGACATGATAAACCTCCAGGGTCTGCATAGATTCTCCTATGCCTCTACCAGAGGTGGCCGTTATGGACTGTCTAACCCACCACCCCAGAACCTCTCTATATACAAAAATATATCCCTGGTGGTATAGTAGAACTCTAGCCCCCCACCCCTGGAACACCCCCTAATTTTAAAAAGTGTCATTAGTGGTCAAGCTCTGGAACCGACTGGCAACCATTTTGGAAAATGGCCACTGCCTAGGCATGGAGCCTAGGGGGTCCTCCAGGCCCCCACTGGACCATTAATGACACTTTTTAAGATTAGGAGGGGTCTGGGGGTGGGCTAGGGTGGGGTTGGGGTCCAATAGCCACCAGGGACATATATTTGTATATGGGGGGGGTCCAGTGACTGGGCTAGAATGGGGGAGGGGAGGGTATCCCAGCTTCTTTGGCCTGGGTTTTTTCAGTGAAGAGGAGAGATGGGGTTGGGGATGGGGCTTCCACCATTGCTTAAGTTTATTTTTTTTACTTTCTCACTACAATGGCTGTCTCCAGGAATGGCGGCAGGGAGGTCTATGCAGACCCCCAGGGTTTATCGCTACTTCGGGGGGCCAACTTGGGGATGAGCGGCCCCTTTAAGCAATAGCAGCCCCATAGTCCTGGGGTGCCATCCTGTGTTGCTTGAGAGAGCTTTCGCTGCTGTAGTATTTTTCCCCATGGGAAAATAATCATGTCCCACTCTATTTTCTCGCAGGGAAAAATACTGCAGGATTAACTAAGTGCTAGGGGGATTCACCAAGCCGCTGGGTTATTTAGCATGACTTGGTGAATCAGTCGGTAATTTTCTCTTGGGCAAAAAATACTGCGGCTTAGTGAATGAGGCTGTCGGGAAGCTAACTTCAAACTTATTTGTGATAAGAGCATTTGCAGGTAAATGAATGTGCAGGGCTTTTTCCTAATATTTTAGAAACTCCTGCTGCACAATTTATAAAATACTGAGTAGGTCAGCTCTGAAAGTACATGCATTTATTTCAGTACGAGCAAATATTTCCAATGCAAAAAAATGCTTACTTTCTCTACCTATTTTATAAACCTATGCACATATAATGTAGGTACAAGAAAAAAAAACCATGTACGCATAATAACACTGATTTACTCGTGGAGGCATGTATTTTATACCATATTGAAAATACTCACTTGTGCGGGTACCTGAAAACACCAGTTCGCTGGTACTTCCACTAATTCACCCAATCCATCTCCAGTTCACCTACACCTTCTACCATTTCACCCTGAACCCAACCAGTTCCTCTAGACCTCCCACCCAAAAATTGCAGACAACAGGAAAGTTTGATTTCACTTGCACTAGTCAATTAGCAGGTGTAAAATTTTACACATAAGTTTGATAATTTATAATTTTGCACTGGTAAAATGTACATACAAAACCAAAATTGCCCGTGTAGTTCTGATGTTTATAAAATAGTGCATATTTATTTATTTATTTATTTAACACTTTTCTATACGACCTTCATGAAAAATTTCATATCAGATCGGTTTACATGTAACAAAGGGTATAACTTAAACAAGAACAATTCACTAGAAGCGGAAGTTACATATAATAAGGGTAGATAACTTGGAGGCTAGGCTAGTCAGAGGTATAGGACAGTGTAACTGGAGAGAACTAGAAAAGGCAATGGAACAAAAGAAACGGCGGCTTAATTATAATGTCTAAACATAGCGGGGCATATGTTTTTATTTAGTTAGTTAGTTATGTGAATTATATTTTGCCTTTCTGGCACTTCAAAATGGATTACCTACAGGATCTGTAGATTTATTAAGGCTTTGTACCTCATTTATTTATTAATTTGGTTCGTCTTTGGTGCAATCATATCCTCTTCACAATTTGGCTTCCGTAAAAACCGAAGCACAGAATCCTTACTAATTTCTCTAGCTGACAACATTCTTTTCAACCGTGAGAAAAAACAACCATGCCTTCTTATCCTCCTTGATTTATCAGCTGCATTCGACACTGTAAACCATGAGATCCTCCTTGACCGACTAACAGAGATTGGAATCAAATACACCGCTCTCAATTGGTTTAAATCCTTCCTCCAAGACAGGTTTTATAAGGTCAAAATTAACAATAATGAATCACAGCCCATCTGCTCCACTCTAGGAGTCCCTCAAGGATCCTCCTTATCTCCGACTTTATTTAACATTTATTTGCTCCCCCTTTGTCACTTATTATCTAAATTTGTTAATTTTTATCTAAATTTGTTAATTTTTTATTCTCAGTTTTTTAACACAGTTCCTATCAATTTCTCTCTCCCCTAGCACTTCACTACCTTTCTCCTTCCCGCAACTTCTGCGCTTACTGTCACCTGACCCCCATCCTCTCCTTTTTCCTTCACTGCTCCACCTCCCCCCTCCCTGTTATTTGTAATTTCCTCTTCCTCCTTTGCAATGTTGATTGTGAACCGGCATGATGTGTCCTATGAATGTCGGTATATTTTAAAAGCATTTAAATAAATAAATAAATAAATAAATAAATAATCTGAATCTAACCCATTACCTATACGCGGACGATGTCCAAATACTCATTCCAATTACCAAATCACTGCAAGAAACTCTTCATTTTTGGAATTCATGTTTTACTTCCATCTCCAATCTCCTTGCTGACCTTTGCTTAATTCTCAATACCAACACTGAATTCCTCTTCATCACCCAAGATGGCAACTACCAACTCTCTAACTCTCAACCAATTCCATCACCTTCTTTTTCTCCCATGGTCAGAAACTTAGGAGTCATCATGGATAACCAACTCAATTTCAAAAGCTTCATCAGCAACACAGTGAAGGACTGCTTCTTCAAACTTCAAGTATTAAAATGACTCAGACCTCTACTTCACCCCCGTGATTTCAGATCAGTTCTGCAAGCAATCATATTTTCAAAGATTGACTACTGTAATGCCCTTTTAATTGGTCTCCCAGCGATTTCCCTTAGACCTCTACAAATGCTACAGAATGCCACAGCTAGGATTCTTACAAAATAAAAAAAAAGGGACCACATCACTCCAATTTTAAAGAATCTTCCCTGGCTCCCTATAAAATATAGAATTTTCTACAAAACTTGTTCAATCATCCACAAATCCATCTACAAAACCTCCCATCTTGACCTCAGGATCCCTTTACAATTATATTCATTTTCCCGTCCGTTGAGAGCTGCCCAAAAAGGCTCTCTAAAAACACCTCCAATTAAATCATTTTCAAATAAAAGAGCCTTCTCCACAGTCGGCCCGAATCATTGGAACTCGCTCCCTTCAGACCTTAGACTTGAACAATGCCCAATTACTTTCAAAAAAAGACTCAAGACTTGGCTCTTCACCCTAGCCTACGCCTAATTGGACTTAATCCTTCCCACCCACCCTGATTCAAATTATTATGTTTTTCACTGCCAAAAAACCTTAGATTTTATCACATATTACTCTAGTCACTTTTAATCGACTGTTACATGTTTGACTACCAATCTTATATTGATTCTGTTATTTAAGGTTTCTATGTCATAATGAGTTTAAATGAGTAACATCCCAGTTCTTCATTTCCTTGTTCTCTGTAAGACTCACTTTCAGTCATTTCAATAGTTGTCTGTAAACCGAAGTGCTTAGTGATTTTATCTCTAGAACCTTGGTATATAAAAAAATGTTAAATAAATAAATAAATAAATGTTATCTATGCAAAGAATATTCTATGTTTAAGGCGCTATGTTACGCTCTCATGAGAAGTTATTGTTCCACTGTAAACTGGTTTGAAAAGCTAAAAATAAATAAATAAATACATAAATGTGTCCCTTTCCCCAGAGGGCTTACAGTCTGCTCCCTACACATGTATATACTATTTTCTGCACAGAACCCTTTTGAAAATTTACTGAATAATGTAGTCAGAGAATGTATAAATATTATCAATATTCCCAGCAGGTGAGCATGATATCAGACTTACTATTCTGGTACTTTTCTTTTTTTTTCCTAGGAATTGTTCATTCATTTTCTAATAATAATATGCAAAATGATTTGTACAGATATTTGTATCAGCTTCCTTAGAAATTGCTTGCCCTTTAAGCCTATGTAAATCAAGTTCTTCATTAGATTCAGCTATGCTGCATCGATTTAAATGCACAGATTGAAAGTTTCCCTATTCATTCTCTTGTTTGCTTAACTTGCTTTTCACTCTTTGATCCCATGTTAACATACCTTACTGTCAGGTAATGATTGATAATAGTGTATTGTAGAGTTCAAATAATAAACTGCTTTACTCATAACAATGCTGCATAATGTACTTTTTATGACCTGGTTTGAAGGAAAATTTCCTTGTCAGCTCTGCTTAATTGTCTAAACAAAGCCACCCATTACATGTCTAACCTAGACACATTAATTAGGGTCATGACTGAACCACACAGAGGAATATAGTAACACTTCAGTTATCTCTGAATATAATCTCTGGATAGCAATCATCATGTTAAACTGAAGTTTAATAGGGGAGCCTGATGTTTACACTGTCCCTTTCTAGCTTACTGGCCTATGCGGAATCAATGCATGTGAGTGAAGTGATGGGAAAAAAACACCCCACATTTCTCTTTTAGGTTCACAAAGGAATACGATAAAGTTGTGTCATCAAAAACTTCAGAAGGCTCAAATAGCCCTGATTAAAAGAGAAATAGTTATTATGGATTACTGTTTAGTTTTCATTGCTCTAAGGAATAAATACTTCTGACAGCAGCACAAGTAATATACTCTACTAATTTTGTTATCAGAGTCTTATCCGACAGCAGCATTTGCAGTGTATGTTACTAGCATTGCTGTGAGAGCATAAAGAAAGAATGCTGCAGGCAGCATGGTTAGACTCTACAGTGCTCACAGGGCATCCTTAAGGCTCGGGGAAGTCTGAGGGACTGGCAAGGATGGGACTAGCATTTGGCAGTGTGTGGGGGGAGCGAGGTGATGGATAGGAGGGCATCCATCAGCCTATTTTCTTTAAATATCATGGTTGGGGGTGGGGAGGACATGGGACCTTCGTCTGCTATGGCCCACAAATTTTCTATTTAAATCTATTTTGGGGGGGGGGTTGAGAGAGATTGGCTCCTAGACCCTGACATTTTTTTAAATTGTTTTTTTGGCAGGGTGCAGTGTGCGATAGGGAACTGGTTGATTGGACCTGCTGGCATAAAAGGTTGGGGTTTTTTTTCTGTTACCCAGCTGGTAGGTTTAAAGTTATTTAGCCTGCTCTGAGCATGACCTAAACTTAGCCGGCCAGAGGGGAGACATATTTAAAACTCCAGGTTTGTCCTGAACTTAACCAAACAAACCCTTTTGAGTACTTAACTCTTTGTAGTTAACAGTTACTTACTTTGAAGTGTGTAGCAGGATAATCAAATGACAGTCAGGAGACACCTTACCTAACCAAGCCTATTCCTCAAAGTCTTGAACTGTGCAAACCTTTCATTGATTGAAGAGGGCATTTGTACCAACATTGCTATTATTTCTTATATAATACTAATAACAAAACTTGTTGAGGATTGGGATTAGTTAGGTAAGGTGTCTCCTGTATCAATCATGACCACTCCTTTAGTAGTGGGCATATTTTAGTAGTTGCACATATTTTTATATGATAAAACTGGTTACTTTTTATAGCACAATATTTAAGAATGTAGACACAGCTAAAATCCCAAGTCCTTTTTCACTTTTATTTTAGTTCTACTAAGATTTACAAACCAGAAGTATTTATTCCTTAGAACAATTAAAACTAAACTGGAATCCATAAAAAGATTTAAGCATGTCCTGGGTAAGGACTGCTTTCGCACAGTCATTCTGATCTTGATATTGAATGCAGCAGATTACACAGAATACACTTTGAATGTTTTGATTGTTGCAAAATTCAGCCACTCAGCTGATCACCAGCTATATTTTTAAGGATCATATCACTCCCAAACTGCATGCATTGTATTGGCTCTTTATAGTGTCGTGGATCATTTTTAAATTTATGTTCAAAATTGTTAATTTATTATTACTAAAATAAAATACAACATGAACAACACAATAAATAAACCATGAACAATAAGCACCAGAAACATATAATACGACAACAAGGGAAACACCATAAAGCAGTTTAAACAAAGGAGAGAACAGTAAAACAATTAAGATGAAAACAGTAATAATGGGTTCCTGAATTTTGTTGCTTCTAATAAGGATCCATTGTGCTCAGCCATCGCAAGCTCTTATTTTCAAAAAGTAGATACAGTATTCCACCACATGTGCATATCCAAAACTGAATTGTTCGTTCAGTTATTTAATATTAACTTTAACGCCACAGATAGAAAATGTCCAAAAGCTCCATTGCACAAAAAGACAAAACAATATCCATTACCAAAGATTTCAATATAGTAACTTTATATGTTAGTTCTTGATGAATAGGAAAGACTGCATACATTCTTTCCCATCCCTAAGACCAAAAGATATGAAGATTAGGACAAGAAAAGAAGTGATATGAAAACATGCCAATCTCCATTAAACAAGACCAACAGTTTACATTCCCACTTCTCATAACCTTGGCAATCATAATAGGAGTCCAGATCACCCTGTGAGTTATAAAAAAAACAAGTAATAATAAAGAGACTGTGTGATAAAAGCTGATGATGATACCCTGTGTAGTTTTTCCCCAAACACAGGTAATTTATCAAAAGTACAACTCAAATAAAGATTCTTTTCCCATTCTCTTACAGTTCCTACACAACTATATTTCAGACTCGCCTTTATCAATTTGTATAACATCAAAGCTTGCTTATTGTTATGGCCCCGGTCGTAACCGGGGCCTTACCTTCCCTTCCTGGGCCTCGTCAGCGCAGATGTCAGCGGTGTTCCTGGGAGGCCTCCGCGGGAAAGCCCTTTCTCTAGACGTGCGCGCGTGCAGGAAGGGGCCTGAAATAGCCCGCTTCCCGCCGTGCGACGCTCTGCCCTCTTCTAGGACGTCAGACGCTGTGGGGGATTTAACCCCGGCGTCTGCTCCTTCTCAGGGCCTTGCAACCAGGTTCCTCCACGGTCCCTAGTTGCTCCAGGCCCCGAGGTGTTCTATAGTGCCTGCCTGCTTGCCTGCCTGCCTGCTACTGTGCCTGCCTGCCTGCTGCCTGCTACAGTTCCCTCCTTCTGTTACTTTGCCTGCTTCCTACAGTGGCTGGGCCCCTACGGGCTCCTCCCGGGGGGGCTCCGGTGTCCGCCACAGTTCCTGCCTGGTTCCAGTATCCGAGACCTGCTTGGTTCCAGAACCCGAACCCCGTGGTACCTGCCTTGCTTCGGTTCCAGTCCGGTTCCAGTACCTGTCTTGCTTCAGTTCGGTTCCAGTACCTGTCTTGCCTCAGTTTCAGTCCGGTTCCAGTACCTGTCTTGCCTCAGTTCGGTTCCAGTACCTGTCTTGCCTCAGTTTCAGTCCGGTTCCAGTTCCTGTCTTGCTTCAGTTCGGTTCCAGTACCTGTCTTGCCTCAGTTTCAGTCCGGTTCCAGTACCTGTCTTGCTTCAGTTCCAGTCCGGTTCCAGTATCTGTCTGGCTTCAGTTCCTGCCTGGTTCCAGTACCCGAGTCTTGCTACAGTTCCTGCCTGGTTCCAGAACCCGAACCCAGTTACAGTATTGCTACTGTCCTAGTCTGGTTCCAGTTACCTGTCCTGATCCACTGCCCGCCTAAGTCCCAGCGGCCGGGCCCCTACAGGCTTCTCCTGGGGGGGCTTCGGCTTCCAAGGGTGAAGCCATCTAAGTCCCAGTGGTTGGGTTCCTACGGGCTCCTCCCGGGGGAGCACCAGCTTCCAGGGTGAAGAGCATCGTCTACATCCTGCCAGATGTCCGCCTCCCGACCTGCTCATATCGAGAGACTATAGAACACCTTATCCCAGGCTTTTGCAGGTCGGCCCAAGGGTCCACTAAACAGCTTATTCACAACAGCTTATTACCAGCAAGTAAGTATACTTTTGCATAGATTCTCAATTTGTGATATCTCAGTAAGATCCACTAGGGATATTTTACAAGCCAAGATACAGTGCCCTGGTCGAATCGACTGAAAAAAATGTATAGCAGGTAAACTAAGTTGGCAAAGGACTTTAGTTTGCTATCCATAACCAACAGAAACTAAAATCTAGCAATAAATCATGTCATCCAGAAAAGAACCCTTTTATTAATTTTAAACATATTATTATACCATAATGGAATTTTTTGGATACTGTCCATGGGTACATTTTAAACTGGTGACTTTAGTGTACAAGGTTTTATGATGATCTGCAATATTTGACTGATATACTGCAGAATTTTACCCCTCAGCATGCCATACATTCATAAGAACATAAGAAATTGCCATACTGAGTCCGACCAAGGATCCATCAAGCCCAGAATCCTGTTTCCAGTAGTGGCCAATCCAGGCTGCAAGTATCTGGCAAGTACCCAAACATTAAAAAGATCCCATGCTACTGATGCCAGTAATAGCAGTGGCTAATCCCTAAGGGGCAGATTATGAAAGGGTTACGCGCATAACCCCGAAAACCTGCTCCTGCGTGCGCTGAGCCTATTATGCATAGGCTCGGAGATGCGCGCAAGCACCAGGACAGCGTATGTCACGGGGCTTTGAAAAAGGGGCAGGAAGGGGGCGGAGCCGGAGGCGGGATGCCGCTCCGGGGGCGGTCTGGGTACAGTCCTGAGTCCTCTGGCACAGTGGCCGTGCCTGGGGATGGTGCGCCGGCAGGCGGCCGGCCCGCACAAGTTACAGAGGCAGGCATAACTCCTGAAATAAAGGTAGAGGGGATTTAGGTAGGGCTGGGGGGTGGGTTAGATAGGGAAAGGGAGGGGAAGGTGGGGGGGGGGAGCGGAAGGAAAGTTCCCTCCGAGGCCGCTCCAATTTCAGAGCGGTCTCGGAGGGAACGGGGAAAGCCATCGGGGCTCCCCTAGAGCTCGGCGCGCGCAAGGTGCACAAGTGTGCACCCTCTGGCGTGCCAACCCCAGATTTTATAACATGCGCACGACTGCGCACGCATGTTATAAAATCGAGCGTACATTTGTGCGCGCCGGATAGCGCGCACAAATGTAGGCCGCGCATGCAGGTTATAAAATCTGCCCCTAAGTCAACTTAATTAATAGCAGTTAATGCACTTCTCTTCCAAAAATGTATCCAAACCTTTTTTAAACCCAGCTACACTATCTGCACTAACCACATCCTCTGGCAACAAATTATAGTGCTTAATTGAGCGTTGAGTGAAAATAATTTTCTCTGATTAGTTTTAAATGTGCTACTTGCTAACTTTATGGAATGTCCCCTAGTTCTTCTATTATCCGAAAGTATAAATAACCGATTCAGATTTACCTGTTCTAGACCTCTCATGATTTAAAAGATCATATCCCCCTTCAGCCATCTCTTCTCCAAGATGAACAGCCCTAACCTCTTTATCCTTTCCTCATAGAGGAGCCATTACATCCCGTTTATCATTTTGGTCATCCTTTTCTGAACCTTTTCTAGTGCAACTACGGTATATCTTTCTTGAGATGCGGCAACCAGAACTTGTACAAAGTACTCAAGGTGCTGTCTCACCATGGAGCTATACAGAGGCATTATGACATTTTCCATTTTTTCACCATTCCCTTCCTAATAATTCCTAACATTCTGTTTGCTTTTTTGACTGCCGAAGCACACTGAGCCGATGATTTCAATATATTACCCACTATGATGCCTAGTTCCTTTTCCTGGATGGTAGCTCCTAATATGGAACTTAACATCATGTAACTATAGCATTGGTTATTTTTCCCCATATGAATCAACATGCACTTGTCCACATTAAATTTCATCTGCTACTTGGATGCCCAATCTTGCAAGGTACTCCTGAAATTTATCACAATCCGCTTGTGATTTAACAACTCTGAATAATTTTGTATCATCTACAAATTTGATTATTTCACTCATCGTATTCCTTTCTAGATCATTTATAAATATATTGAAAAGCACCGGTCCAAGTACAAATCCCTGAGGCACTCCACTATTTACCCTTTTCCACTGAGAAAATTGATCATTTAATCTTACTCTCTGTTTCCTGTCTTTTAACCAGTTTGTAATCCACAGAAAGACTTGCCTCCTATCCCATGACTTTTTAGTTTTCTTAGAAACCTTTCATGAGGGACCTTGTCAAATGCCTTCTGAAAATCCAAATATACTATATCTACCGGTTCACCTTTATCCATATGTTTATTAACCCCTTCAAAAAAATGAAGATTTGGCAAATCCATGCTGACTTTGTTTCAAAAAAGAATCCCGCCCCAGCAGGAAAGGTAGATGGGCAGATGAATCCCTTAACAAGGTTTTCTTGGATGTACTCCGTCATGGCCCTCGTCTCGGGTAGAAACAAAGGGTAGGTACATCCTCGAGGAGGTGTGGTCCCTGGAAGGAAATCAATAGGACAATCAAACCTCCGAAGAGGCGGAAGAAGGTCTGCCTTTTGCTTGGAAAACACGTCCTCGAAATTTGCGTAAGGAGCGGGTATGCCAGAAGAAGTGACTGCAAAAGGAACCACGGATGGAGGTAGCACTTTCTGGAGACAGGACTGGTGGCATGTGGGACCCCACTCTACCAGTTGCAGCAAACCCCACTTAAATTTGGGAGAATGCTTCTGTAGCCAGGGGAGTCCAAGAACTACCGGATGCATGGATTTCTCCAATACTAACAGTTCAAGTTCCTCTGTATGTAGGGCACCAGTGAGCAACTCGACAGGTTATGTGGTAAAGAAGATTTGGCCGGGTAGTGGCTCTCCATAAATAGATGCAATACATAAGGAGGTCTCAAGCGAGTGGGTCTTTATACCCAGGAGCTGGACAAGGTCCTCGAGAATAAAATTACCACCTGCTCTGGAATCTACCAGAGCAAGAACTGGAAAGGACCGGGAATCCCAGATCAAGGTAATTGGTACAGATAATTGAGGGGCTGGAGAGGTTGCGTCCAAGTTCAGGACCCCTACTGAACTTAGGCAGGGAAGTTTCCCAGACAGATAGGACAGGTCTGTAGATGGTGGCCAGGTGCTCCACAATACAGACACAGACCAGTTTGTCTCCGCCGGAGGCGCTCTTCCGATGACAGCCGTCCATGACCCAACTGCTTGGGCTCTTTCGTATTAGCCACCGTAGTGTCCCTGCTCAGAGCATGGTTGGTGGTCGGTGGCGAACGGGATCGAACCCGAGAGAGCTTCTTGGGCATCTGACTCGCCTGGTGGTGCTCATGGAGATGGTAGTCGATTCGGCCTGTCAAGTCTATAAGGTCCTCAAGAGAGGAAGGGAGCTCCCTTGTAGCCAGCTCATCCTTCAGCTGTAAGGAAAATCCATCCAGGTAGATAACTCGTAGGCAGTCTTCCTGTCAGGCGAGCTCAGTAGCCAAAGTCTGAAATAGTCGAAGAGACTTTTTACTGCATAGTGCTAAAAATGTTTGCTTGTGATTATATAGTGAATTTCATCACTATGTAATCCCATATAATCCCAAGCAAGCATTTTTAGCACTATGCAGTAAAAATCATTATGACCTATGATTATAAAGAACGGCAGAGTAAATTTATGCAATTGAGCATTCACGATGATACCCTGTATGAGGTCATTTAAACCTTAACAATCACTGTTTTGTACTAATATGATGTTGATGGCGGAGGTATTTTAGTCACTTTGTTTCTCTCAGTGTCCATAATGACTATTACCTCACACAAATTTTCAGAGAGATTTTGTGTTTTCAGTATCTATGTACCTATACCAATGTGCAATAAACTTCATCCACTCTGACGTATATACATGTTTATACTCAAAATCTTCAATGTATAAATTAGCGACCGAGGGTGCCAAAGAAGACCCCATTGGAATCCCATGATCCTGGTGGTATACAGTGTCTTTAAACATGAAATAATTGTTAAACAAAACCACCTCCGTCAAAGAAATCAAAAACTTCCCCGGTACTCGCTGCAGACCACAATGGTTAACAATTTCTTTAGACACTATGGGGCAGATTTTAAAAAGTTGCGCGAGCGCGTACTTTTGTTCGCGCAGCAGGCGAGAACAAAAGTACGCCTGATTTTATAAGATACGCACGTAGCCGCGCGTATCTTATAAAATCTGGGGTCGGCGCGCGCAAGGCTGCGCAAAATCGGCAGCCTGCACGCGCCAAGCCGAGCAGCCTGCCTCCGTTCCCTCCGAGGCCGCTCCGATTTCGGAGCGGCCTCGGAGGGAACTTTCCTTCGCCCTCCCCGCACCTTCCCCTCCCTTCCCCTACCTAACCCACCCCCCTGGCCCTATCTAACCCCCCCCTTTCCTTTGTCGGCAAAGTTACGCCTGTCGGCCGGCAGCACCGCTCTGTCCTCCGGTCCCGGGGGCTGGTCCGGATGTCTCGACCACGCCCACGGGCCGGCGCCACGTCCCCGGGCCCGCCCCCGAAACGCCGCGTCAGTAGGCCCCGCCCCCGACACGCCCCCTTACAAAAGCCCCGGGACTTACGCGCGTCCCGAGGCTTTACGCGCGCCGGCGGCCTATGCAAAATAGGTGCGCCGGCGCGCACGGGCCTTTGAAAATCCGCCCCCAAATCTAAAGCAGCTTGCTGAGGAATCTGTATACAACAACTGAATATAGTAGACCCATCCTGTACCTGAACCTCAGATAATTTATTTTAAAAAATGTATAGTGTCTTTGAGATAAGAGGGTTTCTGTATGGTTGTAAAAATTGGTCCACAAAAATTGCTAATGGTTCTAATAATGAACCCTTCAGCAAACCCTTTGATTGTATCATCAAATCAAAAACAGGAGGGGATGTAACAACTTCTTTAAATTATCGTGAATGACTTTGGATATATAGGTTGCGATCTGAACAACCCTGGGGACTTAATGAGGAGCTGGACTGGATGTCTTTAGTATGAATAGAGAGAGGAGATTGGTTCTTTTGAAGGTCAATGTGATTATATATGTAAGAAGGGATCAAGATTGTTTGATGACCGCCATTAGGAGGTAGAAAAGGAGGCCGGTTGCACTAAATTTTGACAGACATGGAAATGGCGTTTGAAGTGATTTTTGAGCAGTTTGCGTTTGAGATTGTAGCCCCTGAAGAAGGATGTACTCTGAAACTTGTACAGGTCAGTACTACTAACACACTAAGAAAAATATGGAGTAACAACTAGAGAATTAACATCTACATTGATGCTTCAATTATCAGCTAAGTATTTTAACATCATAGGGTGGTTGGCGGTGTTGCAATATAAACGACATAAAGGACTTATTATAAAAAACATAAAAAAAGGAAACTTTGACACAGGGTTTATATATATAAAAAATGTTATTGTTTGTGGCATGGTTAAAAGCACAGGAGCTGGTAGGTGGTGTGTTTATGATTATACAACAAACAAAACATGACGGGGCAACCAGGATGGTCCCCCTAAGAAAGATTATATGAAACCACCACTATTCACTTCAATATTATTTTTAAAAAATAGTTGTGTCCACTAAATTAAAACTTATTAGATGATATATTGGGTTTGTCCAGTGAACATTGAATTTTTCAAGGTAAACCCATTTAGAGTGACATTTTCTTTGTTGGGTTTGTTACTTTCAATTTTAGACAGAACATGGGGAAATGAGTTCCCTTCCCTAACTCTGCGCCCCCCCCCCCCCCCCCGAGAACACCGCTTTCAAATATGCATAAAAATATGCATGAAATAGCTTCTACTCATATTTTTCTTTATACAGCCCTTGAGATAATATTCAGAAGGTCTATATATGTTGTAAAATGACATTTGATGCATGTACAGGCTTTTGAAAATTCACTCCATTATTTTTTGCAGGCCTTCTGCTATAGGCACTTAGATTGCTTTTTTTTTTTTCCTTTTAAATATAGATAAAGTTTGATGTTTATTTTACTAAATTTGTCTATACCCTCAATAGTAATTATGTAAATTTGTCCTGTGTTTTATTTTGATGCTATTTGTTTTATATTGTAATCCATATAGGGGGCCTGATTTTCAATAGCCTGCATAAGTTAGCAAATACGGGCATAAATCAGTGCATCTAAAGTTGCAGCAGCTCTTTATAAATTGTGTGCGATGTATGTTTCAGCATGTGTGCATATTTGAAATGCAGAAAAGTGTATTCTTTCTCTCCCCGTTTTACAAAAGCATGCATGTGTATATGTAATAATTGTAATGTGTCCACATAATAACCCAGATTTAAACACAGAGGCAGGTATTATTTTTTCAAATATCTTTATTGACATTATTAAACCTTCCAAATAAGCAACAACATACTGAACAATACAACTAGTAACCCCTTCCCACCCCCTCCAGCCCTTCTCAAGCATGCATATACTCTGCTTGTGAAAATACTTACATGTGCATGTCTTTGGAATCACCAGTTCATTGACACCTCCAGCAGTTCACCCAGACCTCCTCCCTTTCACCCTGACCAGCCACCCACTTAATTCGGACCTGCTACCAATAAATTGCTGTCAAAATATAATTGCAATTTCTCTTTTGGAACTTATTTAGCAGATGTAACAGCATACAGGCAAGTTTGGTAATCTTTGCACAAATACCATTTTTCAGTTCTAGGCATAAAGGTACCCATACATTGCCCCTTACTAGTATGGCTACCCTTTGTTAGTATAGAGTCAGTGGTCTCAACAGACTGAATACAATGAATGATGTCAGAGAAGAGTAGGAACTTTTAGAGAGGTTTGACACTTCCTAGTGGGAGGTATCATAGATTTAATAAAACTCCTGAGTGCAGGGGAGTTTAAGATGCAATGGCTCTCTCAACAGATTGGTGCTGGTGTGGGATCTTTCTCTACACAGGGAAAGAAACTGGAGTGGGGCCCTCTCTCGACAGAGGCATCCCTGGAGAGAGTAACTGGGTACCAAAATCAAGGTGCCCAGGTCTGCAGAAATGAGAAGAAGTGTCTTGGAGAGATTCCTGAAAGGTTGTGTGAAGACAAGAAGTAGTCTCAAGGAAGAGAGGGGCAAGTTCTGCTCCTTATCTGTCCCAAGAGAGTGCTTTAGAAATTAGGAAAAAGAGGATTGCCCTTGGTGGGAATTCAGAAAGAGAACCACCCAACTAAGGAAGGCCATGTAGAGTTGTTGACTGACAAACAGGAGTCAGTCAGAGACTCATCTGCTGTGAGATTGGAAGGGGAGCAGTATTCAGAAACATATACCAGGGGAGGGCCAAAATGGGACGGTTCCTTCCCTGTGGAGCTTATCTAACAAGGGAGTACAGCCTATGATAATGCGAGAGACAGTTTTATTTTTCTTGCTATTGGATGTTATTTTCTGAACTGTTTGATGTACTATGCTTCAGTATGTTACAGTGATTTTGTTTTTCCTGTTATCAGAGACTAATAAAAACTTTGATTTCTTAATAATAACTTTGGTGTGCAGGCTGGTGTTTTGTGACATTGACTGGACTGATGTGCAGAAGAGCCTCTACTCAAGATAGAAAAACACTAAGGGCCTCAAAAAAGAGTTCCCTCCCCCCCCCCCCCCCCGTACTGGAAGGATCCGGAGGACAAAGGTGCTGCTGTGGCCCAAGACCATCCTCGTGAGCTCCTGTGTCCTTGTCCAGTTCAGAGCAGGGGGCTACATATGTTTTCAGACAATACTCATTTAAGCTGTGGAATTTGTTGCTGGAGGATATGGTCAAAAGTAATAGCCAAGCTGGGTTTAGAAAAGGTTTGGACAAATTTCTGGAGGAGAGGTCCATTAATTCTTATTTGCTAGGCAAACACAGGTGCCTTCTACATCCGGGAATGAGCAACAGGGAGTAAACCTTATGGATTCTTCCAAAATGACTCGATTTGGCCACTGTTGGAGACAGGATGCTGGGCTCGATGGAACACTGATCTGACCTAGTATGAAACTTGTGTTTTTATGTTCTTAAGTCTGTACTGAAGTCTTTGTTAAGTCTTCCTTGGTAGAAAGAAGAGCTAAATTGCTGAGTATAGTGAAGAAGATGGTGGAAAGCTGGGGAAAATTCAATCTCATTGGTCTCAAGTCAAAAGAAATGTTATAAAGCTTTCTAAATTTCTCTACACTATGATATTACCATCCATCACAGAAGAAATGTCTTAGAAGGACCATGTGAGTAAAGCATGGCTTTGTTTTTTTTCAAGGGTTACACTCTGGTATGGAGTACTAGTATTTTTTTCCTCCACCTGCTTGATTTGTCCTGTGTGCCCTACTCCCCATCCCCCCCCCCCCCCCCCCAACACACACACACATCCAGCATGTGATACCAGCACCTTTTTTTTCCAGAAAGATAGCCCTGGGGTAAAGTACTCATGAGCTGAAGTCTACAGAAATGGTTCTAAGACAGGCAAAAGGATCAGCAGCCCTGGAACCGGAGGGCTTTGACAGACAGTGGCACATACCATAAATACTCTGAGCTGGGATGAGTCCCAGAAACATCTCATTGCTTCGGCTCCTGAGGCAGTGCCCTGTAAAGTGAGAGGCCTTGTGAATTTTCTAGAAGTAAGGAGTTTTATGCTTCGTCCATAACAAGGAAAGGGGAAAGAGATGAAGTAATTAAATTGTACCAGATGGAACCCCAACCCGGTGTTCCTGTCGTGCACAGGTGGGGCCATAAAAGTATTTGTTTCTCATCGGGGCTGGATCCTCTCACCGGCTATCTCATTCACATTCCCTCTTACTCCTAGGACCAGATCCTTTGTAGGTGTAGTGGGGGGGGGAGAAGATATACATCCAGGGCCCAATGTGACAGGGGTGACCTTTTAACACATTCCTTTATTGTCCTTTGTGTTCTCTTGGAGAGGATACTTGTCCTTAAGGTGGGTACAGTGAGTGTAAAAACATACTCTGGCTTCACTGATTTAGTGACCGAAATTAAAGTCTTTACTGTTTAATACGGGTGATGAATTGTTATACTTTCTATATCAAGAATTTAGTAATTAATGCTACTATGAAGAAAGTGAATCTTAGTGTCCCAATTCTGTCTTGCAGGTGCAGCAGGACAAAATCTACAATCTAATTGCAGGTAAGTAGAAAAGTGTTTTGTGTTGTTTCCTTTCTGTGTTGTTTGACTCTGTATATCTATTTAACCCTTTTTTTCTTTCTCTGTCTCTTTACAGTGAACTCTCCAGCCACTGTGAATTTTGAGGCTTTTGTACTGTGTGTTCTTCATGTATGTCTCTGGCACAATTACTTGGGACAGCTGCTGCAGTG
Source organism: Rhinatrema bivittatum (assembly GCF_901001135.1). Taxonomy (NCBI): domain Eukaryota; kingdom Metazoa; phylum Chordata; class Amphibia; order Gymnophiona; family Rhinatrematidae; genus Rhinatrema; species Rhinatrema bivittatum. Next base: position 117,447,827 of record NC_042620.1, on the reverse strand, counting down.
ATTCTGTACTCTCTTTCTTTGTGGTGTGAAAAAAAAAGGTTTCAGTTTAGCTAGACTTTGAGACAAGTATACGCTTAACTGATTTTCTTTAGGATGAATCTTCGTACCCTCTGCCACTGATAGGGGACGTGGCGTACTTCAACGCTGTTCGTGGCCATGGCTTGAGTGCCAGAGGGTCCAATATATATCGTTCCTCGACTGTGATCCTTGTCCTGTATTGCCAGCGTCTGTTTTCCAAACCCATGGCTGTCAGCGGGTTCAACAACAGATGCCAGTAAAATTAAGCGTCGGCTGTCAGACCCGCTGACAGCCGCCGCTTCTTAGTGTTTGGGTAATTGCCAGGTTCTTGTGGTCTGGTTTGGCTTCTATTGGAAACAAGATGCTGGGCTTGATGGACCCTTGGTCTGACCCAGCATAGCAATTTCTTATGTTCTTATGTTCCGCCAATAAGGAGACACTAGGGATGCACTAGTGTCCCTAGCGCCTCCTTATTAGCGTGGGCCCTAATTTAAATAGTAAATAGCACACCCAGAAGAGGTGCCTGGGCGCGCGTTGGGAGAGCGGGCGCTCGCCTCGTAGCGCTGGCTCTCCCGCACACTTTACTGTATGGGCCTGACAGTGCACTGAGTAAAGGTTCAGGTGCTCATCAATAGACAGTCACAACCAGTGGCTGTATATTTACATATGTAATCTGAGAAGATGCCACCAAGTATTTTCATATTGGGAATGTTTATTAAAACACTATTATCTGTACTTCTGTGCACTCTGCCTATATTCTCAACCTGGTGCACAGTGATGACCCACAGTATCAGACTGTTTCCCCTTAAGATTAAATAACAAAATGGTTCTTCTCACTTTAGCAGCATCTCTGCTGTTTGTCATCCCTGTCTTTTAACTTTCTCAGTGGGTTCTGTTATAAGCTTTGCTATGAGCAAGATGCAATAATTTTTCATAACTAATTCTTAGTAAGTAGGAGAAACATTTTCCAAGTTTAAAGTATAATAAGATTAAACTAAATAGGCACAGTTTTGGACCAAAAATGCATCATTACTACATCAGCCCCTTAGACTGGTCATTTCTAACAAAAAAAAAAAGATTTTCCTTCAATTTGCATAGAACAAAAATTATCTTCAGCACTGATCTACTTTAAAATATATAGTTCATGGTCACAATATTTTATGTATGAATTATAGTAGATGCAAAAAATACTAGGGAGCATCCCAACCACAAATTAATCATATGCAAAATGCACAATAAACGTGGAAACAAAATTCAACAAATATTTAAAGACACAAAAAATACTTTTACATTTTTAAAGCAGCATCAAACGTGGAGCTTCACTACATTGATTTTTTGAGTGAACAATTCCGGTCATGCCATCATTTGCCACAGTCTTTTTCTTTTTTTAAATAGTGTCCAAGATAGTACTTATGGTGTCAACCAACTTTTTAAATTAAATTAAACAATTGATGCCAACATTGTCAGTTACAAAAGTACCTAGCTTGTCCAATAAGTGATCCATTTTAACTAATGTAGACATTTTAACAAAACAACACGTTCTGACATCAATGTTTCGAAAATAATTCTTCAGGAGGCCTGCAGCAAAAACTGACAAAGCATTAATGAGTGAATTCACTTTTTCAACAAAAATGTCAAAATGGCGGAGGCAAATACGTGACAAAAATGCCCAATCAAGAAAATGAAAGTTTTAATCACAGAAATTACTTGCTGCCAAGCTATTACAGGGTCTCCATTGATCTTGGTTAATAGAGCCATGATTAATCTCCATCATGTTTTTTCTTGCAATTTCAAGAAAGTTATATATTTCATTCAATGCCGCTCTTCATTACTTTATATTGGGATGACGTCTCTGTCCTTTTGACAAAGGATAATTGAACACCAAAACTGTGTTAATAATAGGTGTATTGAAGCCCCAGTTGTTGAAAATTGTATTGATTTTCAGCATTCCAGCAAGTCTTTGACATGGGGCATCTTGGATACCATATTACTCTCGATTCAAAGGGGCAACTTGGAATTACAGTTATTGCACTGCAAACAAAAATGAATCTAAGTTATAAACTGTTGTTCCACAGGGTTTAAATCATAATGTTGATTGGACTGTATTTTTTTATTTTGCTACTTAATTGGAGATTTGTATAATTACGTAATGGTTATTTCTGTGATTAGAACTTTCATTTTGTTGATTGGGTGTTTTTGTCAAATGTTTGCCTCCAACATTTTGACATTTTTGTTGAAAAAGTGAGTTCACTCATTCATACTTTGTCAGTCTTTGCTACAGATCACCTGAAGAAAAATGTTTGAAACACTGATGTCAGGACATTATGCTTTATTTAAATATCTACATAAGTCAAGTCAGATCACCTACTGGACAAGCTTGATATTTTTGTGACTGTCAATTTTGATATCAATTGTTTCATTTGATTTTAAAAGTTGTTTAACATCATAAGCACTATCGTGGACAATGTTTAAAAAAAAAAAAAAGACTGGCAAATGATGATATGGGGTGGAGCTGTTCACTCAAAAAATCAATGTCGTGAAGTTCCACATTTGATGCCACTTTAAAATTAAAAAGTATTTTTGTTTCTTTAAATATTTGTTGAATTTTGTTTCCACATTTAGAGGCAGATTTTAAAAGCCCTACACGTGCCAAATCAGGGGAATAAGATCGTCTCTTGGGCCGGCGCGCGTATTTTAAGAAGCGTCCATGGACATGCATATCTCCTGGTACGCGCACAAAAGAAAAAGTCCAAAAAAGCGGCAAGCGTGGGTGTGGTCTGGGAGAGGCATGGGCATTCCAGGAATTCTAAATGGACAACCAGCGCGTAAGTATTTATGCGCACAAGTGCGTGCCGGGGTCCCCTACCACATAACTTTATTTCTGCTATAGATGGTGTGTAAGTAATAAAACAAAAAAAACTAGGCAGACCAGTGGAGTTTTAAGGGTTTGGGCAGGTAGGGTAAAAGAGAGGTTAGTTACCTAGGATGGTAAGCAAATCCTATCCTGTAACTAGGCAAAGTGGGAATGAACTGGCTTAACTGGTAATCGCGTGTATATTAAAATCCCACCATTTACGCGGTAGAAGCAGCACATGCGCGCATCCATATAAAATGGCGCACACATTTATTCGCGTCCAGCCGATTTTATAAGATGCGCTCATATACGAGCGCATGTTATAAAATTGCCGCATCCATGGGCGCACGCCGGCATACATGCATTCATGTACACGTGCGGCTGTTATAAAGTTACCATCCCTTTGCATAGTTTTCATATGTATCATAGTAGATCACATATTTTTAAGATGGAATTTTTTTCTCAGTGCAATCTATTGCATAGAAAAGAACAAATGCTGCACTGAAATCAAGTACAAAGAGAGACAGATGAGATTACAGATGTGTCACCAAAGATAGAAGCACGGGGCAATATTGCTGATATAAGAGAATTTGTATTCTTGCCCACAGATCCCTCCGACAAGAGCATGTGCTTTGGTGCTGCTACAACACAGTTTTCAGTTTGATTGAATGGAGTAGCATGCTTAGAATAAAAAGAGTATTGCCCCTCTCCAAATCCCTGGCAATTGTTCTTCTTTCCTGCCTTCTGTTTCTCCAGCACTACCCCATTATTTTCTTAAAATGTTAGGAAAACATAAGGTTATCTTGCCAGAAGGGATTTGTCCTTTTTATCAAGTCAGAAGAGTACTTTTGATATTTGCATTTCTGAATTGCTTAGCTGGTCAAGCATGCTTTATATGTGCTGGTGGAAATGTGTCATTGCATCACATGACTGCTGTTTGTAGCTGGTGCTGGACAGTCTCCAACAAATATGGATTATGTTAAAGTCGGTTCTGAATTGATGAGGGTATGTTAATAACTCCCAGATGGATATCTTTGTGCTCTCCAGCAGGGAAAGGCAAGCAGTGTATGGCAAGAGCTAGTATTTGGCAGGTCCATCATCCCGTCATTAAAGGCCACATTATTACTTACAACTGTGCTTGCATGACAATTGCTTGAGGAAGCACAGTACCACGGCAGTGCATGATACCAAAACTAATTTAAAATGTATTTCACTACTGCATTCTATTTCTATTGAAACTGTTTGTTTCCAGCATTATGGATTTAGCATTTTTTGAACGAACGTTATGCATGAAATTTTATGCAGCTCCATTGTGATGTGCATCAGAAGCTTTCATCAGCTGTCAAACAAATGTAAGATATCCAACCATGCTGTACTTGAAGGGATGCTTATAGGGTGCAGTAATATTTGCAGAATTTGTCTCTATGAGTGTGGTACCAGATGCTGTGTCTGTAACCTAGAATTTCTAGAGATACTGCAGCATGCTAGGCAAGCACTATTTTTGATTCTGTAGCATCATTTTCTGGAGTTACTGCTTTTAGAAGTGGTACTGTATAAGTACATAACATAGCAAAAAAATAAATGAGGCACACAGAGTAACTGTAACAGGAAAAATAATTGATTTCTGAATCTCACTGACTTTGGAATAGAGGCAGAGAAATAAACAGGCCAGTTTTTCCAAAACTGCCTGAAAACCTAACCAAGCTGGCCAAATCTGGACTGGCTAAGGTGATTTTCAGCAAAATCTAGCCGGCTAGATTTTTGGCTGAAAATCACTCTGTATGTCAGTGGCTAAATCTTACATTTAGAGAGCTCATCCTTTGGGTGCCTACACCTAGGAGGCCTGAACTTTTTAAACAAGTTGGCTTCTCTGTTGAAGAAGTCACAGACACATACAGGACAGACTTGATATCCCCATTAGGCAATTCTTGTAAATGGACACTTAAAAATGCTGCTCAATCCTATTCCTGTTCGCTCCTCCCACTATAGTAAAAAAAAACAACAAACAACTTAGGGCCCATATTTCTTCTCCCAATGTGCATTCTCCAACCTCCCCACACTCAATCATTTTTTCCTCACTTCTTCCAGCTCCCCCCAACCCCTCCGATCACCCCAGAATGCTGCAATCCCAACCCAAACTGAACCAGTAGAAAAAAGAAGTCTTATCACCTCCTAGCTTGGTGTCCATCATTGGTCTGACAAATACTAGTACTCAACATGCCTATAGCACCACTAGGGATGCAACGATGTATGCAGGGGATCATGCTGTAATTATTTTTAATAAAGTTTGGGTAAGAGGGAGGGAGGATCTGGCCAGGCAGATTTAGGCCTGCTATGGCAGCCCCTAGATTTGGCCAGTCGGCAGCCATGTTATGTGGCTAGTGACAGAAATCAGCACGGGCTGCCTTTCTTCCCTTACCCACTTTTTAGGGACCTAAATTTCGGTGCCCTAGGGAAAATTTCATTTTTCAAAGATGCCAATTTAGGTCCCTAACTCCCAAAGTTAGGCACATAAACACTTTGCAAATTGATCCTGTAGGCTACGGCAGTAGATGAGGACATTATGGCCCATGTAGTCTGCCCAAATTACTCCCTGGTGCAATGCCATAGAGCCCAGTTGAATTCTTTCTTCACAGCTGAGGATATTTTGTGCATATCTCAGGCTTTCCCGATTTCTGTTTTGCTTTTTTGCCTCCATCACCTCAACTGGGAGGCTGTTCATACATCTACCACCCTTTCCATGAAGAACTATTTTCTGATGTTACCCCCAAGTCTACCCTCTCAGATAATCAACGTTCCTTACAAATCTTTCCCTCCCTTTACAGAATACCTTTCTTCAAAACATTGCTGAGATGTTTCTGATCTTAAATAATGATAAAAGTTAAAGAATGTAGAAAGGCAAAGGGTAGAATGTGGTATGTGGCATTTTAATGATGTAACTCTTAATCAGGCTGATACAGAAAAAAACGCGGGAGACTGGGCCAGTGTCCTGGGTGCACGATCCAGCAAAGAAAAATATGCTAATTAGGGCCCGCGGTAAAAGGAGGCGCTAGGGACACTAGCGCGTCCCTAGCGCCTCCTTTTTGACAGGAGCGGCGGCTGTCAGCGGGTTTGACAGCCAACTCTCAATTTTTCCGGCGTCGGTTCTCGAGCCCGCTGACAGCCACGCGTTCGGAAACTGGACGCCGGCAAAATTGAGCGTCCAGTTTTCAACCCGAGAGCCACGGGCTGATTTAAAAATTTTTTTTTTAAATTATTTTTTATTTTTGGGACCTCCGACTTAATAGCGCCATGATATTAAGTCTGAGGGTGTACAAAAAAGCAGTTTTTACTGCTTTTCTGTACACTTGCCTGGTGCAGGCAGAAATTAACGCCTACCTTTGGGTAGGCGCTAATTTCTGAAAGTAAAATGTGCGGCTTGGCTGCACATTTTACTTACTGAATCGCGTGGAAATAACTAATAGGGCCATCAACATCCATTTGCATGTTGCGGGCGCTATTAGTTTCGGGGGGTTTGGACGCACGTTTTCAACGCGCTAATAGCGCGTTGAAAACGTGTGTCCAAACACGGGTTAACAGTATGCTCCACCGGAGCGCACTGTACTGCATTGGCCCGTTAGTTATGTAACACCCCCCTCCTTGGTTTGAGGACCTTAATGCAGGGGTCACACAGTTCCAGGGCCACATTCACTATCCCGGAAATTTCAGTCTTCTCACAACTTCTCTGCAGTAGTTAGCACCTGGGAAGCTGCAGTTCAACCAGCAGGAAGGAGGAGTAGCCTCTGGGACCCTAGGCTCTTGGGGATGGGAACCCAAAGCAGTTTCTCAAGGCTCTAAATCACTTCTTTAGCAAGACTCACTCTTGTAGCTATCTTCACCAGTTTTCAAGCAGACGGTAACAAAACAGGCAATTGAATGGGAGTGGTGTTCAAAAGAAAAAAGCTTATTACAATTTAAAGAATAAAATCCATGCAAAGATGTCAAAAATCATTATCAAGAACAAAATAATGATAACTTCCTGTATTACGGTCTCTTTTTCCAGCTCCAAAGTTGAGTCAGTGTCTAAAGTCTCTTCCCAGTAATAGGAGAGAAAAACTCACTTCTCCAAAAAATAGGACGTGAGATGGTGGTAGAAAAATATCTCTCTCTTTCTCAATGTGAAACAAAAGAAACCTTTCAGAACACCACACACCCCACTTTTACTAGTGGAGCATGCTGCAGTACCCCGAACCTGATAACTCTGCTTTTACCGGACACAGAGCACAGGAGTCAAAATCCAGGCCCCCTCCGGAATCGAGTTTGCCCTTCTGATTTGAGAGCTGTTAAAAAAAAACCTCTCTTAAAGAGCACTGTACTGTATCGGCCCGATAGTAAAGTGTGATAACTTTTTTATTATGTGATAAACATCTTTGCACCATAAAGTGCATAAATAGTGCTATCATGGTTGCCAAGTAATACATATAATGGGAGTGTAAATACAGAATAATGAGCTGTTTAGGCATTAAGAGGTTGATATTCAGTGGGCCGATAAGGAGCAAAGTTGCCTGGGTTCCTTCACCCGGATATTCAGCTCAACATACCCAGATAAGGGTTCTGCAGAATATACCCATAGTTGTACAGGTAGCGTTTGGACAGTATTTTTTTGACCAGACTTACCTGGCTAACTTTGTCCTGGCAGCACTGAGTATCAGTATTGCCTGGACAAAATAAAAACATACCCCAGGATTTCCCTTAGTGCAGCCAATGGGGGGTCCTGTGGGAAAATAGGACATTCCTCTTACCTGCATGGTGTGCTCTTAACCACTAGGTCAGAATAAATAGTGGAGATCTCATGGGATCTCCACGCATATTTTATGTGACAGAACATATTTGATTTCATCTCCTAACTTGGCTGTAAATTTGGGGTGGAGGTAAAACATTGCTTTATCCACCATAATGCCTTTAGAAATTACCCTCTTCTCCTATATATATATATATATATATATATATATATATATAGGGGATTATTTTCCAACTCATGTTATGGCCTTTTCGCATGCGATACACACAGGGGTGGATTGACCTATCAGGGGATCAGGCTTCCCCTGGTGGGCCGGTCTAGCTGGTCACGTGGTCTCGACCGCATGGCTAATGGTCTCTTGCAGCCTGCAGTATCTTCCTCAACCCTGCCTGACTTTCATCAAGGTAGGTGGCGACTGCGAGGCTGCAAAAAATTTTTTGTCGTGATTCCCGACACAGGTGGTAGCTGCAGGACCTAGGCCAGTGATTCTCAACCGGGATGTTGCGTGCTACTCGCAGTTGAAGAAACGAAGACTGTGGCTGCCAGCTATCCCTGGAGACCAGGCCGGCGGGGGCCGAAGAAATGAAGATCGATGCTGGAGAGGGCCGAAGAAAAGAAGGTGGGCATCTCGCAGCCAGCCACCGCCGGAGATCAAGCTGGCGGGGGCCGAAGAAATGAAAATCGAGGCCGGCAGGGCTGAAGAAATAAAAATCGAGGCCGGCAGGGTCGAAGAAAAGAAGATGGGCACCGCGCAACCAACCACTGCCGGAGACATGAAACTCGAGGCCAGCAGGGGCCGAAGAAATAAAAATCGAGGCCGGCGGGGGCCGAAGAAAAGAAGATGACTGCTGCACAGCCAGCCACCGCCGGAGACCAAGCCAGTGGGGGCCGAAGAAATGAATACTGGCGCTGCTAACCGCCGTCGGAGATGAGCTGTTCAGCTGGGGGCCTTTGTGTGATGTATTTGAGATTGGAAGGGTGCTTTTGTATGTGTATGTGAGAAAAGATTGGTGCTTCTGTGTGTGTGTGTGTGTGTGTGTTTGTATGTGATACACCTAGGTTGAGAGAACATTGTACATATCTCAACTTTGTGTTAGTATCCTCAGTCCGAAGGTCATCAAACCTTCACAATAGTGCACTGTTCTGTTTGTATGTCTTGCTCTGCATGTCAAAGTGGCCCCTAAACCCTACACTACTATCTAAACCTCAACTCGATTTTCTCTCTCTCTCTCTCTCTCTCTCTCTCTCTAACAATTGTGGTATTACCACAAAGTGCAAAAAGTTATTGCACTCTGCAGTATTACATATGCTAAGAGAGCACATATTGTGATAATAGGTTATTACTATAAAACACACCCCTCTTCCTATCATATGCAATGGTTTGATGAATCTAGCCCTTAGGTAGCTGATATGTTTTTTGAATTATTGCCTTAATAATGAATGGGTCGATTTTAAAAGGCACACGTGCGCATCCATGTGTGCATCGGTGCACGTATGTTATAAAATGTAATTCCCGCACGCACTTGCATGCCAGATTTTCATGTCCACGTATGCATATGCGGGTGGGTGGCCTCCTCCATGCATTGGGTGGGGGAATTTTGGAAAAATGCATGCGGTGACACGATCAGACCTATACCAATTTCCTCCCAGTCTGCTCTTATACTAGGAGAGAAGTTTCCTAACCCTATCCTTTCTCCCTCTTCCCCTCTCCTCCCAGACCCTAAACCTACCCTAGCTATCCCCAAATTGTTTGTTTTTCTACTTACTTCTCCTCTGGAGCAGAAGTAAACTCCGTGCTCCGTCCAGCTGCCGGCGCGTGCTTCTCCGGGACAGCTTCTAATGGTGCTGTCCCGGCCCGCCCTGCCCCTTTCTTCAGGCCTGGCACTTGTGCATGTATCTGGGGTTATGTGCGTTGCTGGGCCCTTTCGAAAATGCACGAGACGCGCAGGGCCCGGCCACGCCTGAATTCCCTGAATTTTACGTGCGCGGGCCTTTTAAAATTTGGGCATAAGTGTATCCTTTGTTACAGTTTTCTCATTTTGCTTAGTCAAGTTGATATGTGATGCATTTTTGAAAATAATAACTACAAAAATGATATTTACCCTCTATAGAACCTAGTGGGAGCATGAATTTCCTCAGCTATTACAATCTTAATCCTGCGGTTTGCCAGTTTTCTTATCGCTCTATTAATCCCCTCTTCATCCCTTTCCTTCTCTCCCCATCTTTTTACTCTACACCACCATAGCAATGTAACCCTTGATTTACTTGTATATTCGGGCAATATCATGCCTTCCACTAATCTGCTTGTTTTGTTTTGACCTGATGAAGGGAATCTAGTTCTTGAAAACTAGTTAGAAATGTATAAAGTTAGTCCAATGAAAAGGTATCACCTACAGTTTATTTATTCTACTACTCCCTCAGAGATCCCTGTGCTTGTCCTGTTAATTCGGATACTGTCCTGGTCCCTACCTCCTCTGTCGGGAGACTGTTCCATGCATCCACCACCCTTTCTGTAAAGAAATATTTCCTTAGATTATTCCGTCTACCCTCTTTCACACTCATCCCATAGACCTTTATTTTTGTATATCCAAGTGAACATTACTGAAAAAAAATACAATAAAATTCCCAGTACTGTTGCTTTAAAGGTCCAGTTCAGTAAGAATGTCCATTTATTTGGAAGTTAAGCACTTCACTAAAATTCCTAGGTGACTAGGACTTGTTTTATATAATATAGCATTAATCTGTTATACTATGCAGAATCTCTATACTCGACAACAGTGAATCAGGAAAAAAAAAACCCTCTAAAATAAATTTTAAAAGTACAAGTTGGACACTGAACTGTTTAGAGCTACATCTTTCATGCATTTCATATAATGAGAGATCGCTGTTCAATTTATAAGAAAATACTTCAGGCTTATCACTCTAGGGCCCCCTAGAGCCACTTATCCATACAAGAATGGCCGATTTCATTATACTCAGAAATGTGGCAAAAAGGAAACAAATGGTTAGCATTGTTATATCTAGTGAAATGAAAGATGAACATCTCCAGACAGCAAAAATGAACTGTGTTGTTTCTTTCTTTGACTCATTTCCAGCTTCAGATGTAACATGACGTACGGATAATCTGCAATTTGCTAGGGGCATTATTAGCATGCTTTGCCTCCGGGGTAGGATTTTTAACCAGGCCTCCACACACACATTAAGTATACAGAACACCCCTGCTATTACTCTTGTGGAACTGGTGCCAAAGCCTCTGGTGACACAAAGGAGGTATTAGGTCAGATGAGTTACATTAAGTGGTAAGTGATAAATTCAAGATGACAATTCGGAACAGCAGTGTTTCTTCTAGTAATTAATTCCAGTGGTGCCTAAGGCAATGCTAAGTTGATATAACTAGTGTGGCCAGTGCTGAGCAGCTAATGAGAAAACATTACAGCAAGGTTTGGGGCCTGAACATTCTGACAGACTGAGGTCAGTATGATTAGAAAATATCAACACTCACTTACTGTCCAAACTAAATATGTCCTGGAAACTTTGATTTTATTTCATTAATGGAAAACCGTCGAATGGGTCAACTTTAGGAAATTCTGCTGCAGTTGTTACATGTGCCTTAAATTTTGTTTTGAAGCCATTGAGATGTTCTTTGTACCATGCAAAGTTTTATAAAAGGTTGTCTTCTAATGCCATACCATATTCTTTTAGTATAGCAATCCATTATCTTACTTTTATTTATTTTTACCAAATTTCCTGTGCACATATAGGTAAAAAACAAATTATTATTATTTAAAAAATCTGATTTAACCTTAATTGAAGATCATTATATCATTAATGAAATTAACAATGTATACATTGTATCCTAACATAAGACTGAAACACTAAAATATTTCTAACTAGAGTCTTTGAGAGTTTACTAGAAAATATATTTCAAGAATACCTATATGTCATATGCATTAGGGGGTAGATTTTCAAAGGGTTATGCGAGTAAGATATGCACATAACCCCCAAAAACCTACCCCTGCGCGCCGAGCCTAATTTGCATAGGCTTGGTGGCGTGCACAAGCCCCGGGACGCGCGTATGTCCCGGGGCTTTCAAAAATGGGCGGTCGGGGGGGTGGGTCCGGGGGCGTGGCAGTGGACCGGGGACATGGCAGTGGTCCGAGGGTTCATCCGGGGGCAGGGCCAGGGGTGTTCTTGAGTCCTCCGGCACAGCAGCGGTGCCGGAGGTTCGCACGCCGGCACCTGGCCGGCGCGCACAAGTTACGCCTGCCTCAGGTAGGCATAACTCGCCGAAATAAGGTAGGGGGGATTTAGGTAGGGCTGGGGGTTGGGTTAGATAGGGGAAGGGAGGGAAAGGTGGGGGGGAGGCGAAAAAAAGTTCCCTCCGAGGCCGCTCCGATTTCAGAGCAGCCTTGAAGGGAATAGGGAAAGCCATCGGGGCTCCCCTTGGGCTCGGGGCATGGCAAGGTGCACAAGTGTGCACCCCCTTGCGCACGCCGACCCCGGATTTTATAACATGCGTGCGGCACATGCGCATACCCCACGCGCATAATATTAAAAATCTACCCCTAGTTGTTCTTATAATACATGCAGTACTTATAGGATTGACATGAGTAGCTATATGTTAGACAGAAGTCAGTTTTATAGTATGTTCAGTAAAGATGCATGGTTGAAACATTTTTCATCCTTCACAACATTTCCTGATATGAAATATAACAGGACCCAGTAGTTACATGTTAGATAATTCGTACCCATCATATTTTCTTCTTGGGCTACTTCTCACTTTCTTCTCTTCTGCTGGTCTACTGGTGACCACAGTCTTAAAAAAATACCAATGGTTATCTCTTCTGGTTTGTAAACTTTCTGGTGTTAAAATCAATAAAAACAATTCACAAAAAAAAAAAAAAAAAAGTACCATCACCACAAGTCCTAGCTTATATCTGAATGCATGATTAAGAGCCCTGGACTGATGATGAGTCTTCAAATGTTGGTGCTTATAAGCCTTGTCAACCAAAGGAGATCCTATGAAACAGGATTTTATTTACAATTTTGTGCAAGTTTCTTTAAACTAAGTACTTTTCATAAGCTGATAGTGAAAGGATTTATCAACTTCTTCCAATCACCAAACATTTAGGGGTTCAAATCACCCATTCAGCGGTCAGAAAAGAGGACAGGATGTATATCTATTTGGGTGAATACCATGTATGCTATATTGTGTTCAAAGCATCACAAATAATGCAAAGGCCATTAATGACAGTATAATACGAGTTTTTGTGTAGATCTCCTCTTACAAGTCACAGAACACAATGCATTTTTAATTAAAATATGCATCAGCCTCACTATTCCATTTCAGATATGCAAAGTTACTCTTTCACATTAGCAAACGCCATACAACAGAATGGTGCCAGCCTCGTGGATGGCTGGCCAGCGCCATTTTGAAGATGAACCCAGCAGGTAGGATTGATTGAGGATTGCTTCTCCTCCATTTCAGCTTTCTGCCGCACACAAATTGGGGTCCAGAGAGGATGATGGGATAGGGGAAGGCTGGGTGGGAGGTTTATTTTATTTTTTTTATTTTGGCAGCACTAGGTGAGTGGGGGATTGAAGCAAAGAGAGGGAGAAAACCAATCCTCTTCCTGTTTTATTTATTTATTTTTTTGTTTTGGTATATTTTTGTTATGCCTGTCGGTCGCAGATGGCTGCGACCACTAATGCTCACCTCTTTCTTTGCTGCATTATCATCTATTGGGAGAATGGCGGCCACCGCCAACCACCGCCGACCAGCCTGGCATTCCCAGGATGGCGTGAGCGCTGCCGACCGCCATCTTGTCCCAGGAATTACTTGGGCATATGTGCACACATGGGCCACTCTTGTACACGTCATGTACACCTCAGGGGGGTCCCCTCTGGATGATGTCACCCATCGCCTGTACTTAAGCTGGCTGGCCCTTCACCTTGATGAGTTAGCAAGGAATTCCCTCTTGCTGAATTCCACTCCATCCTTGGACTTCTGGTTCCAGATTCTACGTTTGTCGTGAGACACTCTGGGTACCCGCTCCTCAGGGGCCCTACTTCGTCTCAGGTTATCCACTCCTCGGAGGACCTTCCGCCTTGGACTGCTATCTGTCCCGCTCCCCAGGACCTCTCCTGGAACTACTTCCTGTGAGTACTATTCTATGGACTTCAACACCAAGCCTCATTGTGGGATCCTCTACGATGTACCCCATGCCTCGGGCCACTACCGTTTCTCTCCAGAAGGAACCACTCTAGTATACCCTGCCTGCAGGTTATTACTGCTCCACTGCTACAGGAACCTCATCGGGGTTCCTGTACCTTGGACTACCTTCTCTTTACCACCGCAGAGACACATCTCCAGTGTACCCCGCTCTGCGAGCCGCTACCGGATCTGCACGTCTGAGGTATTTCTACATCACTGCAAGACTTCCTGGCGTACCCCACTCCGCGGGCCACTACCGAATCTTCACATCTGAGGTATCACCCTTGGATATACCCCTCTACTCAGAACTTTACTCTGGATCTCCTGCTCTGCGAGTTGTGCCTTTCTCTTCTATCAATAAAAGACTGTTCCACAGCTGTGTCTGTCATCGCTGAGACTACGGTGAGGCTCACAGGGCTCCTCCCTGTGGGCAGAGACACCTCTCACCTCAGCCCAAGGGTTCACACCTTTACAAGACATAACAATTTTTTGTTTTAATTAAATGAAAGAATCCAAAGTAAACATAAAATGAAAGGAAAAATAAATAAATAAGCCCAAACAAAATGAAATGAAATTAATTTTCATTTCACCCTTATTGTAGGTTTAGTTATGCGCAAGCAGAATAGCTAGGCGTGCAGGAGTATATATGCATATACAGTTTGGAAACATGCAGTGTTTGTTAGATAAATAGAATGTAAGAATGAAGTAAGCTTGGAAGGAAAGGGCGAGTGTGCTAAGTGTGCAGTTTAGACTGCTTATATAATATGTAGGATCTGTAAGAGTGTTGAGGCTTCCTGAGGGAAAATGGTACTATCTCTTTAAAAATGGTGAGAAAGTTTTCTGAAATGAGACCTTTTAGGATTTTTATCCTGACCCTACTTTCACATTCCATGTGACTAGAATATGAAAGAGCAAAAGGACAGAAGGTGGCAAAGACCGTGTCCCATGACATTCTATGGAATGAAAAGAAAATAATTTTGACAAATATTCTCCCATAGAATATAATAGGGACTTCGCATCTCCAGGAGACTCAGTCCAGACTTACTTCTGCTCAAAGCTGGGAGGTGCATATAAGGGTAAAGGAATATAGGATCTCTGAGGCACTGTTTCACACTTAGTCAGGTTTTCAGAATATCCACAATGAATATTCATGAGATAGATTTGCAAATCTATTTCATGCATATTCATTTTTTTAATCCTGAAAAACTGACTGGATAGGTGTACCTTCAGGAGAGGGTTGGGAAACACTGCTTTGTGGGATAAGAAGGTACTATAAAGCTAAGCAGGAGATGTGGATGAGCAGACAGGATGGACCATATGGTCTTTAGCTGCCATCATATTCTATATTTCCTTTGGGCTGATCCTTTGGTGTGGTGGACCACATTAATAGAGCATCTATAGTGACTTGACCTCCTATGCTCTGTAAATTGCTTTACAAGAGCCACGCTGAATACATCCTTAGAACATAAGAACATGCCATACTGGGTCAGACCAAGGGTCCATCAAGCCCAGCATCCTGTTTCCAACAGTGGCCAATCCAGGCCATAAGAACCTGGCAAGTACCCAAAAACTAAGTCTATTCCATGTTACTGTTGCTATTAATAGCAGTGGCTATTTTCTAAGTCAACTTAATTAATAGCAGGTAATGGACTTTTCCTCCAAGAACTTATCCAATCCTTTTTTTAAACACAGCTATACTAACTGCACTAACCACATCCTCTGGCAACAAATTCCAGAGTTTAATTGTGCGTTGAGTAAAAAAGAACTTTCTCCGATTCGTTTTAAATGTGCCACATGCTAACTTCATGGAGTGCCCCCTAGTCTTTCTATTATCCGAAAGAGTAAATAACCGATTCACATCCTTAATAGACTCTTTTATGGCAATTGATAGTCAGGAACACATGAATATCTGCCAATATTTGGTATCTAGAGACCCAGAACACTGTGGGAGAATCAACCACTTAGACTTTGTGAGGGTGATTTTCAAATGTGCATGACTTAGCATATGTAGGTGCACCTAAAGTTGCACCTAAAGTTGCACCTATATTTTATAAACTGTGCAGCAGTAGCTGCACAGTTTATAAAATACCATTTATCACTGCTCTGAAATTATTTACATATGTTTTAGCACATGTACATTTTTTCAATGCTGAGATATGCTTAGTTTATACAGTACACCTATTTTATAAAAGCATGCACATATATTTTACGCATTAAATAATTGTAACATCTAAGCATAACAATCCTTCATTCATATGTTGTGGAGACAGGTATTTTACAACATGACTGATATATGCATGTATCTCACTTATGAAAATACATACTTATACATGAACTTTCAAGCACCAGTTCACCAAGACTTGCACCAGTTCACCCACACCCTCAACTCTGTCCACAACATCAGAAAGTTGTCATTATAACGCTGAGAAACCTGAACATGAAGTAGGTACCTGAATTGATACAGTTCTCCTATCATGCAATTCTTTCAGAACCTGTATGGCAGCATCCTGAGGGATGTTAGTTTATTTACAGCGCCACATATATATCAATGGTGAGCAAACAAGGATTATCAAAAGGTCCAGCAGAGCATTCCAACAAGGATGATTTACTTCATTTATTTGTTACTTGGTTGCACTTGCCTTGAAAAATAATTGTTTTATGTTCAATGGACATTACTCGGTGAAGGGAACAGCAATGGCTCCTGATGTTGCTAACCTTTATATGAGTAATTTTGAAACCTATTTTTTGAAAAAATTGTCCTTTTAAACAGCATGTTCAGGTTTGGCAGCATTATATTGATGGCATTCTGATGTTGTGGACAGGGGGCAGCACTCTTCTTTTTGATTTTTGATTTTTTTTTTTTGGAATGGTTAAATCGGTGTGATGACAACATCTGATTTACCCTTATAGCTGGTTGTAGATCAGTAGCCTATCTAGATATTACCATTACTAGACAGTGGCAAGTTTGCAATTTACGTTTGTTGCAAAGACACGGACCTTATAACACTCTAGTTCACCATTCTAGCTATCACTCTCAAAACTGAAAAATAATTTACTTTTTGGTCAATTTTTAAGAGAGGTACTCCATATTGTTCTTTCTGTGCAGAGATTATGTTCCACTATCATTTAAGGTTTTGTTGATTTCTAAAGCACGAACCTTAAATGCTGAAATAGTGGAACATAATCTCCGTATAGAAAGAAAATCAGAACTATATGGGCATCAGGGGAGTTACTGGGTCCAAGAACATCTTCCCCCTTAGACGGTATGTGTATTACTATATTTGCCATCTATACATCTGGTTTAATGGAGCATTAGACGGCACGGGCTGATTTTACAGTTACATTCAGTGTTTCAGGCTCCACCTCTTGTTGCTCTAAAGAGAGCATATAATCTATGGGATAAACCGATGTACCTTCAGGTGATTCTTCTGAGGTTATAGAAGGCGATACTACAAGTCAAATCTCCATGCAGATATTGCATGGTTTGGTCCGCAATCTGTTTGGGGGGTGGGGGATGAGTTGCCTTTTCCGGTTTCTCAAAGGCTTAGATTACAGGCACACACTACCTGCTTGACTGAGGGAATAGTTTATTTATTCATTTATTTTAAACATTGATAGCTCGTTTATATTGACCCAGTCATGCTAGGCGGAGTACAAAACAAATTCCCTGCATTTCATACCAATGTTAGAAGATCTATATCTGTAAGACTAAACGGATTAAAAAAAAAAAAGGATTATAGAACATGTCCCTGCCTCTATTTTCCCCTCGCCAGAAGTGTAGTTATGATAAACTCTAGATTAGAAGCTCTTTTGGTTCAACACTGGAGGCTGGATGTAACTTTTTCTGCATTGGACAATACCTGATGGAGTCCATTTGGAGCAGTCTTGGATGGATCTATCATTTATAGACAATTTCTCCTTATGAACTGAATAAAGACGTTAACTGATCTGTCTTTTTATAGTCATTTATTGATGTTGGATAATTAATTTGCCCTTTGAGCGACAGTCAGCGTCAGGCTATGATTGGTTAATGGGGTGAGGGTGGAGTTTCCAGTTAGTTGTTTAAAATGGTACGATTGATAGACCCATAGAAATACAATTGATCACTCAATAATTTCAAGCACTTTGATTATATTATACTAAATAAATGATTATGAAAAAGTAAATATAGACCATCAGAATCATGGCTCAGACAGCAAGTATGAACTGTCTATGCTGTAATGGCTGATTTATGGCAAATTTCAATCACTTGGTCTTATATATTTTTTTATGAATGTTCCACTATTGTATATAAAAACTTAATGGAATCCTCGGAGAAACATAATTGTTGGACTTAAAAGATATGTATAATTACTTAATTTTTTTTTTTTTTTTTATCAAAGATGACCATCTCCGACACTGGTCCAGCGTTTCGAAATAAACATTTCTTCATCAGGGGTAGCATAGGCTGTCCAACCGTTACTGTCTGTGCTTCACAAAGTTCAAAATGATGTCTTCAGGAGGGGAAAACTGTCACCTAAATATCTGAGTTATTTGTTCTCCAAAGTTCTAAAAGATAAAAGAAAATTCATTGTTTCCTGATACATGCTTGAAACCTTAGGTTATACACTGAAGACATACACCCACCCTCTTTGGTTTTTATACGCGAAGCTTCTAAAAATAACATGATTGTTTGATTCAGGTCTTTATGACATCATTAAGGTAAGAGAAGATTTGTCACAATGTCCAGTGAGGTGGTATAATAAACCCTTGGTCCACTGAACAACAATCTACGCTTTACACTGATTTATCATTCTCAGATTTATTTTTTAGATATCACAATTTGTAAACAAGACGGCAAGCTTGCTACATCTTTGTATCGCAAACCAGTGGAACGCAGTAACTTTTCGTGGTTCCAAAATTTTCATCCGTTTGCTTTTGAAAAAGGATTATCAGTCAGTCAATTTATTTAGGTTTAGGTCGGGCACGCTCAGACTTGAGGGACTTTAAAGAACAAGCGCGAGAACTCACCTAGAGATTTCTTGAAAGGGCATATCCTAAACAGTTCCTGAGACGAGTACACGATTCTCGGATCGCACCCAGCTCTTAGGAGTATAAATCTCAAAAGGCCACTGAAGAACTTACACGTGTGCTAAAATGTTCTAATACGACAAAACTGGTAGTGTCATCAATCTGGCATACACTGCACTTCCACCCAAGTATTCAAAGCCTTTCTCCAGATTTTCCCGTGAGAGAGGAAGTCATCATCATCAGAGAGACAGGATGGTGTCAGCGGCAGCCCACCCCCAGCAGAGTGAGCATTTCTCCACCCAATCTATTAGTCATTTCTCTTGTGCACAGTGTGATCTGTGCCCACGAGCTATTACAGGTCATTCTAATACAGGATGTCACATTAAATTCGGAGATCACACAGACTGTGCCACCACAGTGGTGATGCTGCATGCCATCCAGTGTCCCTGTCCCCTAGTCTACATCGGACAGACTCGCCGACCCATTCTTCAAGCTCCGATGGTTCATCACAGTTTAGAATTAGGACTTCAGTTTTCTCAGTTTCATTGGACATTCAATACTGGAACATATACATAAATCATGGTGTGGGGGAAGATATAGAGGCATATTTAAAAAAAAAAGAGGACAATTTTGGATTTTGTTTTTATTGTGAAACTGTTATGCCCCATGGACTTAATGAACACATTTAATGGAACATCATTTGATGTTCTTTTCCCCTTGTATAAAGTAACTGTCATTTGGCCATGGAATCGCCTAATCTAGACCATGCATTTATCAATGGACGTGTGTGATTGACAGCTATGTTCCCGCCTTTTTCTAGTTAAAAATGGCACAGGCTCATTCAGCTCAGGAGAAGCCGGCGTTTGAATGCCTCCTCAGTCAATCTGAGTTCCCCTGCTAATCATTATGACAATAGCATAAAGGTAATTTGTGCACCTTTTTCTCACCATAGATTTTAATAAAAGCAGTAGATTGTTTGTGAGGTTTGGACTTATGTTTGTCTGGAATGCACATCTTTGAATTCCTTTTTTATGCACATCCCAACAAGAACAATCAACGTAAATTAACCCCTGCGTCATAGAAATTAACATACCAAAGCAAGACTTATGCTATCCATTCAAAGGTATTATTTTAACATAGATTTTTTTTCAATCAATTTGCATTTTTTCATGCTCATGCCGTTTATATAATTATTAATAGGAACTCTGTTATAGGTCAGATTCCAAAGATATACAAATAATTGTGCACGTGAGACAAACACTTTTCTCTGGCTTTGATATTGTGTTTTACCTCATGTCTTGTTTCTTGAGCAAACGTTCACTGTACTCCATTGAGAATGAGTTTTAAAATGTATTACTACTTCACTTGGATCATCATTGGAATATTCATTTCTTTTGAGACTTATACCATCAAGCAGGATTTGACAACGCTATCATTTTACTGTGGTTCATGTGGCAGAGGCCAGCAGAAGTGCAGCAGCCCGGCAACGCGGGTGAGTTGATTTTTAGCAATAAAGGAAATGTACAGTTCACTAATCAACAACACATTTTTGCAATAATGACACTGGTCTATAATCTTCATAGTTAAGTTTTTCTATTTGATTCATAGAAAAGTTCATTATTATAATTGAGTTTGAAATTTCTCCGAGGGTGGGATTTGAACTGGAGTCCTTCCAATAAAGCAAAAGCCCTCGGTTTTCTTGCTTAGTCAAGAGAGCTGCATAGCTAGTGATCCAAGGAATCCTTACAGCAGCTCATTAAACATTTTAACAAAGCTTCTCTTCCCGTAATAATATCATAAAGACCTATAAACAAACATTTTTAGAAGCTTCATATATAAAAACCAAAGAAGGTGTATATATTCAGTGTATATCCTAAAGATTCAAGCATATATCAGGAAACAATTAATTTTGTTTTATCTTTTAAAACTTTGGAGAACATATAACTCATAAATTTAGATGACAGTTTGTCCCTCCAGAAGACATCATTTTGTAATTTGTGAAGCACAGACAGTAACAGTTGGACAGCCTAGACAACCTATGCTACCTCTGAAGAAGAAATTGTTATTTTGAAATGCTGGACCAATGTTGGGGATGGTCAGCTTTGATAAAAGTTAAGTAATTATACAAATATTTTAAGTCCAACAATTATGTTTCTCTGAGGATTCCATTGTTTTTATATATAATAGTGGAAAATTCTTAAAAAATATATGACCAAGTGATTGAAATATGCCAAAAATCAGTCATAACAGCATAGACAGCTCATACTTGCTGTCTGAAACATGATTCTGATATTTTACTTTTTCATAATCATTTATTTAGTATAATATAAGCAGACTCTTTGAAATTGAGTGATCAATTGTGATTCTATGTGTCATTAATATTTCGCGCGGTATTTGCCTTTTGTATAATACTATATGATTGATAGACCACCATTTTGAAATGTGTGTAGAAGCTGGCATTCAGATGCAAGGTGATAAGGGGAGGGCGGTTTGTTTCTGTTTATTAAAATTTGTTAATCACTTAAGCATAACGCTTATGTTTCACGTTAGTTTTAGATTGATAGTTTGCAGTTGTTTGCTCTTTTATTTTGCAGAGCTCCCTGATTTAGATAGTAATCTGTCAAAACATCACAGTGTCAGGATTGGGGTTCACTATCCATGGATTGAGCTTTTTATAAATGGGAACATTGAGTTTCATTTTAAAGGTAAGCTCATATTTTCATAAGAAATGTATTTAATAAAGGGATGCTATGTATTGGTCAGTGTATTAGGGTGGTAAATGATTTGTCTTGGTGCCTTTATGATCCTGCTTAAACATATTATGAAGCATATGGTTGCAGATTTTAAGTTGGGCACAATTTTGATTCTGATACTACTCTTGAAAGACTAGGTGTCTATATACTCTTATACTGTAGGATGCTTAGGTAATGATTTCCTTCTTTATTGGATAGTGATTAGATATTGTGAAGATTTTCAAGCTCTGTTAATGTGCTGTTATAGTTTATTCTCTTCTTACTTCTTCATGTTTTCCTGTACTCTCAAAGGTCGTTGTACCAGTGGATTAGCCATGGGTGGGCCTGGGCGGGCCATGGCCCTCCCACTTTGGGCTCAGGCCCACCCAATTTGCGTTGCCCGGTGGCTCAAGAAGAGAGGCCCTGTCATAGGGCCACAGCAGACAAACTGGGTGAGAGGAGGAAGAGGTCCACGAGACCGTTGGTGGACCCCATCCCACCAGCAGCCGAGAAGTGGAGGAGGCCCATGACACTGTTGAGAACAGGAGTAGGACCAGGAGGCCAGCAGTCAAAGAAAAAAAAACCACCAGAAAGCGCCTGTCCTCCTGCTCCTCCATATGTGCCAGCCCTGCGCATTCAAACCCTGTGCAACCAATTAGTGCTCTATGCTGATCTTGTGTATCACAAGATCAGCACAGAGGGCTGCTTGACAGTGAGTTTTGAATACTGCAGGCAGGCACATGAGGAGCAGCAAGAGTAGAACAGGCTCCCCCTTTAGCTACCAAAGGGAGCCTGCCTGTGTTTTGTGTTTGTCTGTATGTGTGTGTATGAGAATGGGTGTATGTGTGTGTGTGTGTGTGTGTGTGTGTGTACGTGTGACTGGTAGCCTGCCTAGTGGTGGTGGGGGCTGTGAATGGAAGCCTGCCTGGGGTGGGGGTGGGCATATGAGAATGGGAGCCTGCCTGGATATGATTATGTATATGGATGGTAGCCTGCCTGGGGAGGGATGTGTGTGTATGTGTGTATGTATGAATGGTAGCCTGCCTGTGTGTGTGTGTGTGTGTGTGTGTGAATGGTAGCCTAACTGGGTGTGTATGAATGAAAGCCTGCCTGGGGTGGGGGTGGGGGTATGAGAATGGGAGCCTGCCTGGATATGAGTATGTATGTGGATGGTAGTCTGCCTGGGGAGGGATGTGTGTGTGTGTGTGTGTGTGTGTGTGAGAGTGTGTGAATAGTAGCCTGAATGGAAGCATGGCTGGGGGTTTGGGGGTGTGTGACCAGGAGCCTGCTTGAGGGGCTGGGTGGTATGAATGGGATCAAATAAATCACCTCCCATAAGAGGCAACAGTCTACATCATCAACTACTCAAACAGGTGTCAATAATAGAATCAAATTATACATTATAAATCATAACTCAATCACCTGGTTCCCTATTACCAAACTAAATGAGGAGCTCAATCAAGCAAGAGGAAAAATTTATATAAAGAAAAAACTTAACATAAATACAGAAGACACAGAAACCAATTTCAAACCCAATATTATTCTTGGTTAGGAATATCTCCCACTTCACTATGGGTCTTATGTTCTTCTAGGAACTTTTCTAAGTGTTCAGGTTCATAATATATCGCTCCATCTTTCTGCTCCTCTAGATGGTAAATGGGGTCCTTCCCACCCATTTCTTTGGGTATTAACCTCTCTGCACCCAAGACCTCCTCAAACAGGCTCAATTCAGATAACGCGGTCCATTCTTTGAGTGAGCCTGGTTCTCTGGTGCATGGAATACATTTAGGAGGAGTTGGAGTATTGGGAGCTCCGGGACTAAGACTGACATCGCCTAGCAGTATAGGTGCTTGCTCTTCACCTGAAACTGCAGCAAGGCTCTCCAGAGACATTTTTCCTGTGAGTGGGTAATATCCTGTTAGTCTACTTTGTATGGGAGAGGGTTTAGCAGGGGTTGAGGCATCCTGCCTAACCTTCCCTTTGCGTTTTGTGTGTGGCATTACGAAAATAAAAAAGCAAAGAGACGATACAGGATTACTCACACTTCTGTAGAACAGCAAAACCGATTGAAATGGAGAGTCTGCAAGTTCAATTCAGCAGCGAGGAGAATGAGGCGCCTTACCGCCTTCGCTGGCCTAAGCCGGACCAAGCCGCGCGCGCCTTATGGAGCGCGCGGCTTAGGCAGCGCGCCGGCTGTGGCGGTGCGCCGCCAGCTGCTTTTTATATAGCGGCTGGCGCTTCCACTTATGTCACCGGGGTCGCCACCCTGTGGGTTCCGCAATCCGGAGCCTGTAGTTCTTCCTGGGGAAAAGATATCAAAACAGCGCTTCTTCCAGGTGCAGCGGGATTGGAACTCCTCTCCTCTCTCCAACAGCTCCCAAAGTTCTTTCTCGCCAGCTGCTTATTATATAGCGGCTGGCGCTTCCGCTTACGTCACCAGGGTCGCCTTCCTGTGGGTTCCGCAATCCGGAGCCTGTAGTTTTTCCTGGGGAAAAGATATCAAAACAGCGCTTCTTCCAGGTGTGGCGGGATTGGGACTCCTCTCTCCAACAGCTCCCCTACTTTATTCTTTTCTAATTTCAAAAATGTGCCATCACAATTATACTGTTTAAAACACTTTTATTGCTCATTCAAATGTTCAAACACTGAATTCTTATCTCATTGATATGTTAAAGTGCATAATTTTTTCTCAAACCCATCCCTTATAAACCACACACTCACTCAACAACTCTCACATACCTCCCACCATATTCATTCCATATATCAAAACCCTTTAGCTTTGTCTTATATTCACTCTACTAATCACAACACTTTTCTTTACCCCCCCTTAGACACTGCCTTGGGCATTTCCCACTACATACATTCTTAACCTATTCAGCGATTTTGTCCCGTTTAACTGTTAAAATAACATGCCATGTTCATAACATGTATCAAACAACCACTGTTCAATCCTACCCCACCTCCGCGTTGTTTTCAAATGTCATCGAGTCTTTGAGAGGAAATCCAAATAATCGCTTCCACAGCTGTACTTCACATTGTTTGTAAATTATTTCAAGGCACACTTGCTCCAAACACTTTCTTTCTTTCTTCTTTTTCACAAACAGAAGCTGTAACCAACTCTCAAGGGCTATCCACCCGCCCCCAGCGCTGATTTCAAATATCCATGAAGCTCTAATTATCTTTAACGTGGTTTTAGGTTGTTTCACGGCGCCCTTGCACAGTGGACTTTTCCCCAAATGGCACTTATGGCAGGCTCTCAATAACTCTCCACACATCCGCTATACTTCACATTGTTTGTAAATTATTTCAAGGCATACTTTACTCCAAAACAGTATCTTTCTTTCTTCTTTTTCACAAACAAAAGCCGTAACTGACTCTCAAGGGCTATCGACGCTGCAGCGTTTCGGCAGCACATGGTCGCCTGAATCAGGGGATCATCCTAAACATTCTAAAAATATAAAAAACATACAAACCACTTATGACAGCCCAGATTATTCAGTCCAAACACCTCTACATTCATCCCAAAAACACCCATTCCATAACACCATCTCAAACCACGCCATCCATCTTTCCCATTCTACATTCAATATGCGCACCTAAAAACTCTATTAACGCCTCCCCTAAACATACCCACCTGCTGACTCAATCCATATAATGTTTCAAATTCCTTCCCCCATCACCCAGAGTCTGCCTGGGTGAATGTGTGTGAATGGGAGCCTGTGAATGAGAGCCTACCTGAGGGGGTGTGAGAGAGAGAGAGAGCAAGTGGGAGTGAGAACTTGCGTATGAGGGAGTGGGAGCCTGTGTCTGAGAGAAGGCATGTGAGAGTGGGAGCCTGTGTGTTTGTGTGAGAGTGGTAGCCTGCATATGAGAAAGCCTGTATACGTACGTATGTATGCAAGTGGGAGCAGGAGCCTGCATGTGAGAGAGAGCATGTGAAAATGAGAGCCTGTGTGTGTGTTTGTGGGAGTGGGAGCCTGTGTGAAAGAGACCATGTAAGACTCAGAGCCTGTTTGTGGGAGTGGGAACCTGTGTGTTTGTGAGAGAACAGGAAAGAGTGGAATCCTGTGTGAAAGAACATGTGAGAGATAGTCTGTGTGTGTGTATATGAAGGAGGAAGGAAAGAAGATATATAGAATAAAAGAGACCCTGAAAAAGGAACAAGGAAAAGACATAGACAAGGGGGGAAAAGAGACAGGGACAAACTGATTAGAAAAATAAGATCAGACAACAAAGATAAAAAAAATTATTTTGCCTTTCAGTGGATTGGAATATCCCATCTTTGGGAATGTGCATGTCTTATATATTTGTATTTTGCTTTTTCTTCAGTATTCCAGTGTTCACAGAATCTGGTTTCCCAGGCTTTCCATTTCAATTTTGCTACATGTTTGTTTTTAATAATAGTCCCTTATTCTGTCATAGGTAAGGTAATCAGGCAGCCCTGACACCCATGGTTCTATCCCGCCACTGCCCATCTGAGCTGGGCATCCAACAATACGCAGACACAATGAAAACCTGAGTCATGACTGGGATGCAAATGGCTGCAGCTGTTTATTAGAGTACCCTAACAGGGGACTCTAATTTAGGCACCGAGTCCTGAATCTCAACCGTAGGGAAGGTACCATTATCCCCGTTCCTTCCACTCAAGTGGAACCGGGAGGAAGGGTCGCACTCCCTGCGAGCCCCCCTGACTGGTGGCAGAGCACTATTACCAGAGTGTTCCCGGCAGGCCACCATGCACCAGGCCCCGCCAGAGCCCCTCTCAAACATGCCTGGCTATCGAATCATCAAGGCCCAATCCCCAGGCCTGACATGTGTCATCAATGGCCAATCACCGAGTGGTGGCCCCAAGGCCCCTCTCAATTCCTTACCAGTACCTCCCTGCTTCGTATACAGCCCCCAGTGTTACAATAATCTTCCAGGTCTCAGTTGCTGCTGCCATCATGTACAGACTAGGTATAACAATACTAAGGGCAATTTAAAGTACAACTCCCTATATCACTGTGTCAACATATAACAAAAAAATAGAGAGACATTTAGCATCAATTTAATGTTTTATTAATATAGAAAAAACCCCCGTTTTTTATAACCCTACATAGACAACTTAAAACTATGTGGATGAATGTGCTAGCTTAGTTTTAAGTTGTCTATGTAGGGTTATAAAAAACGGGGGGTTTTTCTATATTAATAAAACATTAAATTGATGCTAAATGTCTCTCTATTTTTTTGTTATATGTTGCCATCATGTACAGGCCAGGAAGTACCCTTCTACCCCCCCCCCTCCCCCAAGACGGGTTCCCCCCTTATGAATGGCTACGGCTATGGCATTAACCAGTAAATACCATCCGCAAAAGCTGAAGAAACAAATCATTCCCCATATTTGACAAACACAATCTGTCCAGAGCATACAATTCTGCATAATGCGAGTCAACCCACACATGCCCCAGATGATATCCGGCCAAGTGTTGGATGGTCTTGGCTGTCTGCCGATTGAATTGGCACTCTATCTTCCCCACTATCCAACACCCAACATTTTCCGCTGGGGAATCATTTTGGACCAGCAGATTTTGAAGATGGCCATGCTGAGACAATGTGGCTCAAGTCATCCCTGATTGTGTTCAGCAGCGTGAGGCCAACACCGCTTCCAAATCATTGCCACCAAAGTATATACCTGAAGAGACCAAGTGGAACTCCTTGTGAGCTCCTGGACAGGTGTCATGACCGCTATCACCGGAGTGATCCTGGGCAGGCCACCATACAGCAGGCCCCACCAGAGTCCCTTTCAAACGTGCCCGGCCGTCGATCCATCGAAGCCCAATCCCCTGACATTCGTCATTCGATATCTCTGATTTTCTCCACTCAAGTGGTATTTCTCAGCTTATCTCCACCCAAGTGGGGCTTCTCAGCTTCTCTCTGCCCAGTCAGGATTCCTCAGCTTCTCTTCACCCTAGCGGGACTTCTCATCTTCAATCCAACCTAGCAGGATTTCTCAGATTCTCTCCAAAGGCCCCACTCAGCGGAATTGAATGCTTTGCTCTCCGCAAACCCCCCTTCAGGTGTCATAACCAGCTTCACCTAAGGGGCCCTGGCAGGTCGCCACACACCAGGTCCCTCCCGTCCCCTCACAGATATGTCCGGCCATTGATCCATCAAGGCCCAAACCCCGGACCTGACATTAGTGCCCATGGCCCAAGCACCGAGAGATGGCCCCAAAGGCCCCTCAACATTGTCCAATTGATGACCAGACTGCATGCCCTTTGATCAGTCCTGGACTGTCTCAATCCTAAGCACAGTCTGCCATTCGAGACACTGATGACCTCCAACAGCAAGCCTCACAGTTGTGATGTGTTCCACAATGGTTCTGTAGCCCGCTAACGTGCAGGGCTCCAAGGACTGCCAGTGCAAAGGCAACCTGGGAGAGCATAATCTCGAATTTGCCTGCTGCTACCACAAGCAGAATGCTCCAAAGCGGTAACAAGAGGTCATGCGTCACTGGTCACTGCATGACATGCCAAGAGCTGCACCAAGGCAGTAACCAGAGATCATGGGTCAGCGGTTTCTGTGTGTCATGTATGGCCAGGCCCTGCAATACCCCCTTTGACCGTGACATACTGCTCTGCATGGCCAGTTCCAGCTTCAAGAATAATGCCAGAGCGGCTAAGTGCCAATATACCATGTTCCTGGATGGTCCCTCTTGTTTAGCATGTACATGCAGCTAATCCAGTGATCATTTGTAACCCAGGGACTGGAACAGCTGTTTGCAATGAAGAATTTTATAGCTGAGAATGTAATTCCTCCATATGGATGGAGTGGGTGATTTTCACAGCATCTTGCATGCCATCTGGTTCCGAAGGACCATGGCTGCCCTGAGTACCTCTTGTCAATCAGCTCCGCATGTGGCACCAGCCACCCTAGCAGTGACCATTTGCAGTGAGAGAGAGAATCCGCAATCTCACCGCACATTCCAAGAACATGCCTCGCTCGTGCCACAATGTTCATGTGCAAGCAGCACAACATGAACTCCCACCTCAACTCCTACACCAGGAAACACCTGGAAGTCTGCTCATTCGCTGACCAGACCCCCACTGCATTGCAACACCACAACACCACCCGTTGATAACCAAGCACCTCACCCCTCAGATGTGCTTGGTGACTGCAGTGGGAAGACTGCTCGGTAAGTATGATGTTCCTGGTTGGGCAACCCACTGTCCAGTGGTCTGACCAGCGCACTGCGCACCAATCCCTTTAGCATAACACCAAACTGATGCCTCCTGATGCATCAGAATATATCTGGATGTTCTCGCTGCTGACTGGTCTAGTGTAGGGACTTGGACCATAAAACTAGGGCTTCCCTAATTGGCCTGCTTATCCACAAGCAGTGGTGGTCACGAATCAGACCCTCCATGGTGGAATCAAGCTCGATCCCAATGAAGGTAAGTGCCTTTGCCGGGCCTTGAGACTTATCTTCTGCCGAAGAGACACCAACAGCTCCTGGAGTGTGTCAAACAACTTGACCCCTTCAGGTGTATCTCCTTTCTTATCACAGGAAATCATCCAGATAGAGAACCAGCGATGCCAGCCTAGATGCCTCTGCGATTGCCCTATGCAGGAAGGCACTGAATGTTTCCAAATGAAATTCATCATCACATTGACTGACATCTGATGCAACAGAAAGGCCCCTCGAAATGGAAACTAAGTGGTGGAAAACTGCTTGGGACAACTGCCAGCAGAGGCAACATCAGATGCACCAATGGGGACTCTGCGAAAGGTGGCTGGCAATCCGGCCCAGCTGAACCTCCTTCCAGAGTTTCTCCCTGATAATGCTGGCCAGAATGCGTGCCAAAGGGGTATTGACTACCTTAGCAGATTGTGGCTGACCTGTGTGAGAGATGAGAAATCATCTCAGAAACCTCACAGAAGATTATTCACCTCCACCCTACTAAAGTAACATGCCGACTAGGAAGCACTGCCCACCACTTCACCGGGATCGGGGAGACCACTCAGCACAGCCGCATCCCTTACTTCTCCTTTTGCGAGCATTTTTTTTCTGGGTGACATGCTGGGCACTGATTACAAAGTGTCTATGTCTGCAATTGGCAACGGCACAGGTTTTCCAGTTATATCCCCAACAAAAGCCGCTAGGGACTTGCATGTGCTTGGTTTGTCCGCCTCGCGCCTGCTTGCTATGAGAGGACCGCAAGCTCACCTTGGAGTCAAACCCTCTCTCTCTCTCTCTCTCTCAACATCGTGAACTGCGATATATACTGGCAATGTAGCTCAAATTGGGTTAATAGCGTGATTTGCGCTAAGAGCGTGTTGCATAGCTGTTATCGCAATTTGCGATACACATGCTTATTAGCATAAGGTAACACCCCCTTTTTGGTATCGCATGCGATACCATGCGATATTGGAAAATGAGGCCCTTAGAGGGATAACTCAAAAGTTAGTCTTCTAAATGGCAAAAAGTTAACCCTCTAAATGGCAAATTTAGCATATTCAGCCACTATATACGGCTAAATTATAGCCAGATAAGTAATCATCTGGCTATAATTTAGCCAGATAAAAAAGGGGCGATCCGGGGAGGGGTTGAGTTATCTGGTTAAAATAGCCAAATATTGGGGATAACTTAAAGTCTGCTGCAGAGCATTATCAATGTGCCCGAGGCTTCCAGTCTTCCTTCCCCCATTATTAAATATAAAATTGTTCTTTCTGCCCAGCACCCCAAACATTACTGACCCCCTTTTCTCTCGCTTTTCCCATTGTGCAGTATAACCTTTACTTTCACCACCCCTTGCCCGGAGGCTCAAACAAGCGTGGAGCACCCTCCTTCACCCCCGGACCCCCAATCCTACTCCTCCGAGGTGCAAACGACCTCCCTGCCGGGAGTGAGGTTCTTCACTTACCCGCTCCTGGCGGCATCCCGCGCAGCATCAGCACCTATCATCCAGCACCTAAAATCAGATTCTGTGCAGGAGGCCGCCAGGTGCGGGTAAGTGAAGAACCTCGCTCCCGGCAGGGAGGTCGTTTGCACCTCGGAGGAGTAGGATTGGGGGTCCAGGGGTGAGGGAGGGTGCTCCACGCTTGTTTGAGCCTCCGGGCAAGGGGTGGTGAAAGTAAAGGTTATTACTGCACAATGGGGAAAGCGAGAGAAAAGGGGGCTGGTAATGTTTGGGTTGCTGGGCAGACTGAGCAATTTCATATTTAATAATGGGGGAAGGAAGACTGGAAGCTTCGGGCACATTGATAATTTTTTTTTTTTTATTATCAGCGCTGTTTAAGAACATAAGAACATAAGAAAATGCCATACTGGGTCAGACCAAGGGTCCATCAAGCCCAGCATCCTGTTTCCAACAGCGGCCAATCCAGGCCATAAGAACCTGGCAAGTACCCAAAAACTAAGGGGCGGATTTTCAGAGCCCTGCTCGCCTAAATCCGCCCAAATCCGGGCGGATTTAGGCGAACAGGGCCCTGCGCGCCGGTAAGCCTATTTTACATAGGCCTACCGGCGCGCGCAGAGCCCCGGGACTCGCGTAAGTCCCGGGGTTTTCGGAGGGGGCGTGTCGGGGGCGGGCCCGAACCGCGCGGCGTTTTCGGGGCGTGTCGGGAGCGTTCCGGGGGCGGGTCCGGGGGCATGGCTACAGCCCGGGGGCGTGGCCGCACCCTCCGGACCCGCCCCCAGATCGCGTCCCGGCGCACTAGCGGCCCGCTGGCGCGCGGGGATTTACTTCTCCCTCCGGGAGGCGTAAATCCCCCAACAAAGGTAAGGGGGGGGGGTTAGACAGGGCCGGGCGGGTGGGTTAGGTAGGGGAAGGGAGGGGAAGGTGAGGGGAGGGCAAAAGAAAGTTCCCTCCGAGGCCGCTCCGATTTCGGAGCGGCCTCGGAGGGAACGGGGGTAGGCTGCGCGGCTCGGCGCGCGCCGGCTATACGAAATCGATAGCCTTGCGCTCGCCGATCCCAGATTTCAGCGGATACGCGCGGCTCCGCGCGTATCTACTGAAATCCAGCGTACTTTTGTTTGCTCCTGGAGCGCCAACAAAAGTACGCCTATTCGCGGTTTTTGAAAATCTACCCCACAGTCTATTCCATGTTACCATTGCTAATGGCAGTGGCTATTCTCTAAGGGGCGGATTTTCAGAGCCCTGCTCGCCTAAATCCGCCCAAATCCGGGCGGATTTAGGCGAGCAGGGCCCTGCGCGCCGGTGAGCCTATTTTACATAGGCCTACCGGCGCACGCAGAGCCCCGGGACTCGCGTAAGTCCCGGGGTTCTCCGAGGGGGGCGTGTTGGGGGCGTGTCGGGGGCGGGCCAGGTCGTCGCGGCGTTTAGGGGGCGTGTCGACAGCGTTTTGGGGGCGGGTACGGGGACGTGGCTACGGTCCGGGGCGGTCCGGGGGCGTGGCCGCGCCCTCCGTACCCGCCCCCAGGTCGTGTCCCGGCGCGCAAGAGGCCCGCTGGCGCGCGGGGATTTACGCCTACCTCTGGGAGGCGTAAATCCCCCGACAAAGGTAAGGGGGGGGCTTAGACAGGGTCGGGTGGGTGGGTTAGGTAGGGGAAGGGAGGGGAAGGTGAGGGGAGGGCAAAAGGAAGTTCCCTCCGAGGCCGCTCCGATTTCGGAGCGGCCTCGGAGGGAACGGGGGTAGGCTGCGCGGCTCGGCACGCGCCGGCTATACAAAATCAATAGCCTTGCGCCCGCCGATCCAGGTTTTTAGCAGATACGCGCGGCTCCGCGCGTATCTACTAAAATCCAGCTTACTTTTGCTTGCGCCTGATGCGCCAGCAAAAGTAGGCCAATTCGCGCTATTTGAAAATCTACCCCTAAGTGAACTTAATAGCAGGTAATGGACTTCTCCTCCAAGAACTTATCCAATCGTTTTTTAAACACAGCTATACTAACTGCACGAACCACATTCTCTGGCAACAAATTCCAGAGTTTAATTGTGCGTTGAGTAAAAAAGAACTTTCTCCGATTAGTTTTAAATGTGCCCCATGCTAACTTCATGGAGTGCCCCCTAGTCTGTCTACTATCCGAAAGAGTAAATAACCGATTCACATCTACCCGTTCTAGACCTCTCATGATTTTAAACACCTCTTTTAAAGATAGCCCAGGTAAACAGGAAGTTATCCGGCCGCACTAGGCCAGATAACTTTAAAACCACACCTGTTATACTGATACATAGCCGGTTATGTTTTAAAGTTAGCTGGCTACATGTAGCCGGATAACTTTAGGTTGGTCATGTTCCGTGGGACATTTCTCCCACTGAATATAAATATAGGACAAGTTATCCAGCCAATTTTACCCGGATGATTTGTCCACTAACCAGCCTACTGAATATGGCCTCAATGTATCCAGTAAAGATGTTGGCATCAAAATATCAATATGTGGTGAAGAACAGATATTTTTATAGCACATTGTGACAACTCAGAGGGAATTTTCAGTAGGACGTCTGCGTGTAAGACAGTGTTGTATGTGCAGAAGTGACCTTCTGCAAAATTACCCTCCTGCTAGGTGGGTAAACTTTTGCACACATGTCATATTTGTGCATAAGTTTACTGGACTGATTCAGAGGCTTTGCTGGAGGTGGAACCAGGGCACAGTTTGGATTTACATGCATACTTTATAAAATTCAACTGTAAAATTCAACTTTTCAGGTAAATTTTGTGCAAACCAACTAGCAGGTGTAACTTATGCAGATTTGGGGGATATTTTTCAGAGCAGACTCTTATGCGCATAGTCTGCTTTGAAAGTTGGCTTAATTTATGCCTGTATTTGCAGCTTAGTTTACACAGAAACAAAACATGAGAGTAGATAAAGACCATATGGCCCTTCCAGTCTGCCCATTCATTAGAGATGTGAATCGTGTCCTCGATCGTCTTAACGATCGATTTCGGCTGGGAGGGGGGAGGGAATCGTATTGTTGCCGTTTGGGGGGGTAAAATATCGTGAAAAATCGTAAAAAATCGAAAAAACGTAAAATCGCAAAACCGGCACATTAAAACCCCCTAAAACCCACCCCCGACCCTTTAAATTAAATCCCCCCCCCTCCCGAACCCCCCCCCCCCCAAATGACTTAAATAACCTGCGGGTCCAGCGGCGGTCCGGAACGGCAGCGGTCCGGAACGGGCTCCTGCTACTGAATCTTGTTGTCTTCGGCCAGCGCCATTTTCCAAAATGGCGCCGAAAAATGGCGGCGGCCATAGACGAACACGATTGGACGGCAGGAGGTCCTTCCGGACCCCCGCTGGACTTTTGGCAAGTCTTGTGGGGGTCAGGAGGCCCCCCCCAAGCTGGCCAAAAGTTCCTGGAGGTCCAGCGGGGGTCAGGGAGCGATTTCCCGCCGCGAATCGTTTTCGTACGGAAAATGGCGCCGGCAGGAGATCGACTGCAGGAGGTCGTTCAGCGAGGCGCCGGAACCCTCGCTGAACGACCTCCTGCAGTCGATCTCCTGCCGGCGCCATTTTCCGTACGAAAACGATTCGCGGCGGGAAATCGCTCCCTAACCCCCGCTGGACCTCCAGGAACTTTTGGCCAGCTTGGGGGGGGCCTCCTGACCCCCACAAGACTTGCCAAAAGTCCAGCGGGGGTCCGGAAGGACCTCCTGCCGTCCAATCGTGTTCGTCTATGGCCGCCGCCATTTTTCGGCGCCATTTTGGAAAATGGCGCCGGCCGAAGACAACAAGATTCAGTAGCAGGAGCCCGTTCCGGACCGCTGCCGTTCCGGACCGCCGCTGGACCCGCAGGTTATTTAAGTCATTTGGGGGGGGGGGGTTCGGGAGGGTGGGGGATTTAATTTAAAGGGTCGGGGGTGGGTTTTAGGGGGTTTTAGTGTGCCGGCTCACGATTCTAACGATTTATAACGATAAATCGTTAGAATCTCTATTGTATTGTGTTCCATAACGGTTTAAGACGATATTAAAATTATCGGACGATAATTTTAATCGTCCTAAAACGATTCACATCCCTACCATTCATACCTCCTGCTTTGCTTTACTATAATCCCTATCTCCACCACCTCCCTGAAAGACCATTCTGTGCATCTACCACCCTCTCCATAAAGAAATATTTCCTTAGATTACTTCTGATTTTATCACCTTTTATCCTCATCCCATGACCGTTCTTTCTAAACCCTCTTTTCTGTTGAAATAAATCTGCCTTATGATACAGATATTTAAATACCTCCAAGCTATTTCCCTTTTCC
Source organism: Rhinatrema bivittatum (assembly GCF_901001135.1). Classification (NCBI taxonomy): domain Eukaryota; kingdom Metazoa; phylum Chordata; class Amphibia; order Gymnophiona; family Rhinatrematidae; genus Rhinatrema; species Rhinatrema bivittatum. The sequence goes on along the minus strand of NC_042620.1, from coordinate 117,413,025 downwards.
CTCCTTTCCTCCATGGTCTATGTCTGTCCCCATATGCTATATAATAAAGACTATTAAAATATAGCTGCCCTTGCTTGATCTTTGTGATTCTTGATATAATTGCATTACAATCATGAGGGGGAGACTTGAATAAAATATTGTTACAATGTGAAAGATGTTTTACCTTATTGTTACTGAAACAAGTTTCCTCCCTGAAACAAATAATAAACCAAACCAAAAATGTTGAGGCTGCTCATCCCTACACCTCATGATTATTATGTTGTGAATGTCTTTTTGTAGTCTGGTTTGGCTGTTTATGTATGACTGAAGGCATGCTTTCATGCAATCTTTGTGCATGGTATGCTTGTGCGACAGGTGCTCTGTTGTTCTTTTTTTTAATTTGTATGTTCCACTGCTCCAGATTTTCCATTAAACCTGTCTGCTGCTCTTGTCTTTTTCATGGGGCAGTGTCTCCAAATGGATTTATTTAATGCATATCTTGACAGGAATGAACCTCATTCATAAGCCAGGGTATATTGGGAATGATCTCGATCGTTCAAATTTACTGCTAATGCCCTTCTTATAAGAGAGCCTCATTTGGTGTTCATAGGGTGTCATTGTTAGGCAACATTTCAAGGTGCTTTTGGAAATTCTTCGTAATCAGACCAGTGGCACCCAATATAATTGGGACTATTTCTGTATCTTTCTGCCACATTTTCATGGTCTCTGATTGCATCACTTGGTACTTAAGGATCTCCGCTTTCTCCGAACAATCCACAGAATAGTCACTGGATATTGACACCTCTATCAGCAGTTCTGTTCCTGGGTTTTTCTCCTTCACCATAATATCTGATTTTCTAGAATCAATCTTCCTGTCGGTGGGAATAGGAATGTCCCAGGTGATCATAACTTCTTCATTCTCTTCTCATCTATTAGGGTTGTGTTCCCAGTGTTTATTCGGTACATTGATGTTATAATATTTACACAGTTTCCAATGAATAAGCCGTGCCACCTTAATGTGCCTTTCTGTATACAGGCCTCCTGACATCAGCATATCACATCCAGCGACAAGATGTGTAATTGTTTCCAGTTCTGTTCTGCAGAATCTGCACTTGTCCATTTTATCAGTCTTTTCTATGCTGGCTGTGAACCATCTTGTCTGTAGTCCACTATCCTGTGCTGCAATTACCAATCTATCACCTTTCCTTAACCACTGCTGTGTCAAATCTTGATCCACGTGGGGTTTCTGGAGTCAGCTTTCTATAATTCCCACTGTATTTGTGCTTCTGCCAATTATCCTTCCTTGTTTGCTGATCTGATTCTTTAAAATGTTTTTTTTTCTCTTGTTTTGCTAGTTCTGTAGCTTCTTTCCCTTCATGTGCTGGTGGATTTTTAGTCATTTCCTCTATTTGCCAGAACAATTGACCAAGCTTACGGACTGAGACCGATGCTGCTTAGTCACTTTCATTCTTCAGCACTGTTTGAGCATTTGGTTCCTCTGAAGCCATCAAGTATGTCTGAAGGCCTATTATGGTACCTCTATATGTGTAATCAATTTCAATAAGACCCACATCGCCTTCAGCTTTAGGGATGTACAATCTCGGCATACACTGGTTCTCTTAAAGATTACCTGATGGGCATGGAAGAGGGTTCTTGTTTTTACATCCAATTCTTCAAGATATTTATGAGGTCAATCTACTATTCCGAAACTGTATGATATTGCAGGAATTGCAAGCTGATTAATAGCTTCTCTCTTATTTTGTGCTGTTAAGGCACTTTTCAATATCAGCTTCACTCTCATAATATTCTTTACTGATATTTTCTCTCAGTACCTTATGCTGAATTTTTCCACCTTCTTCTGCTCCTAGATATTTATATATACCTTCCTTTATATTGTGATGTTCAATCAGGAAGATGTTTTCAGTTTTGCTTAATTTTCTTTTAAGGAAAATCGCCTTAGTACATTTATCCAGGCTAAATGTCGTCCTGATTTCATCTGAGAAACTCTTCACCACACGCAGTTATTCTTCTAAATGAGCATCATAAGAGTTGCAGAGTTTCAAGTCATCTACAAATAGTAAGTGAGATGTCATTGGTAGAGGATTGGTTGTTCTAGGATTAATGCTAATTTCATAACCCAAGGAGTTAATTAGAGTATTCAGCGAATTTAATGCTAGACAAAACAAAAGAGGTGATAGGGAATCTCCTTGAAATATTCCTTACTGGATCTTAATGTTAGAGATGACACATTGTCCATCCTCATAATTTAGATAGAGTGTAAACTGCCACATTTTCATGGTGAACTTGAGGTACTCTATCAGTACAGGGTTCATTTTATATAATTTAAGGCAGTTTATTATCCAAGAATGTGGGATGCTATCAAAGGATTTCTTATTATTGATCCATGCTGTACTGAGGTTTTGGTTTGTTATATGGCTGGTCATTAGGGTTGGGCATTCATTTGGAACAAATGCAAAAAATACAACGAATGCTATGAAATGAAAATAGACCTCGGACGAATATACACATTTTTGTGAATATTTGTATTTGTCTGCTATATTTGTTTGCTAAAATCCCCCCAAAAAACAGGTCTCCAATGGGACTAGGCCTCGAACTGATCCTGTCCTCAGGGCCTAGGCCCATTGCTGGGGCCTGGCCCAAGGCTGGGTCCTGGTCACAAAGATCTAGGCCTAGGCCCAGGCCCGAAGCCTACGCCCAAGTCCAACACTGGAGCCTAGCCAAGGCCCATGCCTGAACTGAGGCCCAAGACCAGATCCCTGTCACCTAAGCATATTTTGAGACAGATTTATTTTGAGGCAAATTAACTAAGGCTTTTTTCCTGTTCTGTATCTATGGGAAAATACATTGATGAATCAGGCCCTTTGTGTCTATGGGAAAAATGCTTTATTACATATGGGCAGAAAAAGAGAAAATTCAGTAATCATGGTTATTCTGTTTGCATACAGAAACAAGATTAGAATGGAGAATGTCACCAAGTACACTTAATTTCCAAACGTATTCTCTACCTCCAGCCGTTATTTGTGATGGATTAAATGTACTTGCCATGGGAATCTGTATATGCATATATGTAATAGACTTGGTGTGTGTGTGAGAGGGAAACATTTGTGTTTGTTGAGTGTGGTGTGTAGGGGATGTGTACGTTTAAGGTTGTGTATATACCTGTGATAAGAGGGTTGATTATTGGAGGGTGTCTGTGTGGGGTGTGCATATGTGGAGAATGAATGGGGAATGTGTTGTGCATTGGAGTATATGTTGGGAATGTGTGTAACTATGTGTGACATGGATTTGGTGTGGAGGGGAAGTGTGTGTGTGTGTGTGTGTGTGTATATTCAAGGTTACATTTGTTGGGGATGCATATGTTGGTTTGTGATTTATGGGATATGGTGTGTGGGAGAAGAGAATATGTAGACATGTGTGGGGTTTATTTTTGAGGATTGTATGTGTAGGGGAGAGGTGGAATGGGTGGGGATATGCGGTGGGGTATTGCCATGAGGGTTTTTGAATTTGGGAGGCATGTGTTTGTGAAGCATGTGTGTATGTGTGAATAGTAAGTAAGTTGTTTTATGGAGGGACTTGTGTGAGGACAATTTGTGTGTTGGGGGTGCATGAGGGATGTGTGCAAAGTGAATTGGGGGATGTGTGTATGTATGAGGAGGTGTAAGTGTTGGGGGGGCATAGGTTGTGTGTGTATACTAGCTGCTAGTGGTGTGTGTGGATATGCATGTTCCAGCTGCCTACACCTTCTGCTGTTCTCTTTTTGTGCCAGGTTTCATCTGCTTTTGTTGTGGAAACTTACATGTGTAACTTTTCTATTGCCAAAGCAATGGGTGTAAGTGTCCACACATGTGCAGATGAAAAGTTACTAAATTATCAAGTGCAAAAAGAGTTCATAAAGTATTTACTGTAAAGTACAAGAAGGGCATGCTCCCCAGGCAGCCCTCCTGGCACCGAGACACACCGGCAGAACCAGCGGGCCACGACAGTGCCGAGACATGCCGGCAGAACCAGCGGGCCATGACAGCACTGAGACATGCCGGCAGAACCTGCGGGCCATGACAGCACTGAGACGTGCCGGTAGAACCAGTGGACGACCCGGCAGCCACCAGAGCCTCCAAGGCAGAGAGGCCCACCCCTGGTGACCTCATCGGGAGGCGCCAAGGTAACATACAAGAAGGGTGCGCTCCCCAGACAGCCCTCCCAGCGCCGAGACGCATCGGCAGAACCAGCGGGCCATGACAGCGCTGAGACATGCCGGCAAAACCTGCGGGCCACGACAGCACTGAGACGCACCGGCAGAACCAGCAGATGACCCGGCAGCCACCAGAGCCTCCAAGTTGGAGAGGCCCGTCCCTGGTGACCTCATCGGGAGGCGCCAAGGTAACAAACAAGAAGGACGCGCTCCCCAAGCAGCCCTCCCGGCACCGAGACACACCAGCAGAACCAGCGGGCCATGACAGCACTGAGACATGCCAGCAAAACCTGCGGGCCATGACAGCGCCGAGATGCACCGGCAGAACCAGCGGATGACCTGGCAGCCACCAGAGCCTCCAAGTCAGAGAGACCCGCCCCTGGTGACCTCATTGGGAGGCGCCAAGGTAACATACAAGAAGGGTGTGCTCCCCAGCCGTTGCGCGCCGTGTGTCGCGTGCCAATGGAGCGTGACAAAGGGGCACTCCTCTTTGTGCACCCCTTAGTGCAAGCCTTAGTACTAGCCTTAGTACTTACACCAAACTAGAAAATCTTACTGCTGCATTCCACAAGAAATGGCAAACGCGCAGTCCCCTGACTACAGCCACCTCAATAACAACAGAAAGGAACTAAACACGGATAACCCACAGAAAGAATCAAGCAGAAAAACCAAGAAAGACTGTGAGTACCAACACACAAACCTCACTCACATCAACACTAAGACCTGCCACAGTTACATTGCACTATCATTCCTACTATTTAATGTACAATCTATAATAAAGAAAATACCCATCATCACCGACCTACTCGAAGATTACAAACCGGATTTCATAGCCATCACGGAAACATGGATAAAAAACACCAAACCTATCTTAATCAACCAAATCAATAACTCTATCTACAGAACGTTTTCAATCCCCAGACCCAAAAAGAAAGGTGGAGGTCTAATGCTAATCATCAAAAAAAACCTACAGATGAAACTACTTCCAACTAACACCCACACACCACTGGAAATTGCACTATTTGACTCACCAAAACTACAAATCTGTCTTGTATACTGCCCCCCCAATTCACTGGATCAGAACTACTCACCCCTTATAGAATTTTTCTTGACCAAACTAACTATCAACAAACCCATCATCATCTTAGGTGACTTCAACATCCACATAGACACCATCCCCCACTCCGCCACATGTACCTCAATTATTGACGTTCTCTCATCCTTAGGCCTAAGTCAAATCATCAATGGCCCAATGCACAAAGCAGGTTACACACTAGACCTCGTCTTCATCAATACTGACATATGGGCTACCTACCAAACAAAGATCACAAATATCCCATGGTCAGACCACTCTATAATCCACTCCACTCTGACTTCCAATTGTAAATTTACTACAATAAAAAGCCCACCTAAATCCTTCTCCTACCACCCACCCTTTAACATCGAAACACTTAAAGATAATCTACAATCAGAACTATCAAACATAGACCTATCTAACACAGAAAACGCCACTTCCTCTTGGCTCACCCTCACTAAAACAATAGCAGACAAGATAAACCCCATGATAAAGAAAACAATAAAAAACCCAAAACACCAGAACCAATGGTACAACGACAACATCAGATCAGCCAAACATGAACTCAGAAAAAAAGAGAAAACATGGAGGAACAAAAGAACAACCATACTACTTAACGCCTACCGATCACACTTAGCTGACTACAAAAAACTTATCCAAAACACAAAAAAATACTTCTACTCAAACAAAATAAACAAATACCAACATAATCCAAGAATGCTGTTCAATATCTTACAAAGCCTAATCAAATCCTCCAATGACCAGATATCATCAACCTCCAAGATCACAAGCAACGATTTCGCAGATTTCTTTAACGAAAAAATCAAAACCCTCATAAATAATAACCTCAACAACAACATGCAAGACCCGAAAATACAAATCAATTAAACAACAAGCTGGCCCAACTTTGATGCAGCATCTTCACTGGAAATGCAAACAATCATCAAGAAAATGAACCTAGCTAAACACCCTATCGATTGCATACCCATACCAATGATCAAAGCCATCAAACCATCAATAACAAAACTGTTAACCGACATTGTACACCTATCCCTCACTGAAGGAAACTACCCCGACTGCCTAAAATCAGCAATTATTAAACCCATACTGAAAAAGATCAGCCTTGATCCAGAAAACCCACTAAACTACCGACCTATATCAAACCTACCATTCATTGCCAAAATTATCGAAAAAATCATCCACTCCCAACTTAGCGACCACCTGGAAGAAAACAACATCCTACTCCCCTCGCAATTTGGCTTCAGAAACACCTAAACACTGAGTCACTACTTCTATCATTAAAAGAAACCAAGCTCAAATGCTTTGAAAATGGACACAGCTTTCTTTTAGTCCTACTTGTCCTATCAGCAGCCTTCAACATGGTAAACCACTCAATCATGATTGACCATCTCTCCGAAATTGGTGCAAAAGAAAAATCTCTACAATGGTTCTCATCCTATCTATCCCAAAGAACCTACCAAGTGTCGATCAATGACACCCTCTCAAAGAAAATAAACCTTGACACCAGAGTTCCCCAAGGCTCCACCCTATCTGTGACACTCTTTAACATTTATCTGCTCCTGATATGCCGTTTCCTCGCAAACCTTAAACTGACCCACTTCATATATGCAGACGATATCCAAATATTAATCCCAATACACAACACTCTGGAAGACACCTACAAAAAACAGCCACTTACCTCACCAAAATAAAACAACTACTAACCAACATGAAACTCATCCTAAACTTCGATAAGACAGAAATAATCATACTGGATAGAAAGAACAATGCTCCTCAACTACCACTTCTCAACTTAATGAACCAAAAAGCTGCAATCTCACCTGTCACTCATGCCCGCAACCTAGGAATCATAATTGACAAGGAACTATCCTTCAAGAACCACATCACTTCTAAAATCAAAGACAGATATCACAAACTCTTAATCCTATGCCGTCCAAAACCTTTCCTATCCACCAACTACTTCAGAACAGTCCTTCAATTACTCATCTTCTCCAACCTGGACTACTGCAACTCCCCGCTATTCAACTTACCACTCAACACCATCCTACCACTCCAAATCCTCCAAAATACAGCCGCCAGAATACTCACTGGAACTAAAAAACACGATCACATTACTCGTACCCTTATTTCACTGCACTGGCTCCCAATAAAATTTAGGATAGAATACAAAATACTATCCATATTACACAAAATAATATACGAAAAACAAACAAACTGGCTAAGTACATCTATAAAACTACATTCTCCCCAAAAAAACCTTCGCTCAGCTAACAAAGGATCTATTAAAGATTCCACCTACTCGTTCCAAACAATTCACCTCATCTCGGAACATAGCCATATCCCTAGGAAGTCCCAAACTCTGGAACACCCTCCCAACCGAACTTAGAACACAACAAAATTTAAAAACCTTCAAAAAAGTATTAAAAACCTGGATGTTTATCAATGCCTACCAAAACAGCCAATGACTCTCAGATATTACTTCACTCCTACTGGCCCTATACAAACATGTGGAACCAATGCAAGCATGTAATACAACACATAACTGAAACTGTATAGTTTAAAATCTGAGCTACATTTATAAAGCCTACAATATTCATACTAACAATCACATGAATCTTTTGGAAACTCTGTTAAACATTGAAACTTTGTAAACCATTGTGATGGCGAAACCGAACAATGGTATATAAAACTCGACAAATAAATAAATAAATAAATAAATAAAATAATGCCTAAAATATATTTGCAAGAACAAAAAGGAAACAGTAAAAAGGATAGTTCAGTTACTATACTATGCTTATAGACAGTGGCGTACAAACGGGGGGTGCAGGGGTACAATCTGCCCCGGGCGTCAGCCAGGAGGGGGGGGGGGGTGCCAGCTAGGAAGTCAGAGACCATGAGCGGCAGAAGAGGGAGGCCTCCAGGCTGTGAGCAGTGGAAGCACTGGGCAGCTGCCTAGAGCGCTATGGGTCTGGAGCTGGCATCTGCATAGGCTTTTCTTCTTCTTACCCGCGCAGCCCGGAACAGGAAGTGGTGAGTCCGCGTGGGCGGGAAGAAGGAAAGGTCATACAGTCGCGGCCCGAAGAATAAGATCAGAGCGTGTCCTGGGTTGCAGTAACAGCGCCACTCCACCACACCCCCCCCTCCCCCACCGCAAGTGCAGGAAGCCGAGCCACACCAGCCGCCGTGCGGCCTCAAGAAAAATGAAGAGACTCATCAGTCGTGGGGGCTGAAGGAGGAAGCTACTGCTGTACTTCTGATGGGGAGCGGGGTAGGAAGTGAGAGAGAGAGTGTGTATTTGTGTTTCAGTGTGTGTGTGTGTGTATGTGTGTGACTGTCTGGGAGAGTCTGTGTATGTCTGTGTGTGTCTGTGTATGGGAGTGAGGAAGGGTGCATGTTTGTATGTGAGAGAGGGAGGCTGTGTGAAGGGGTGTGTGAAAGTGTGTGCAAAAGAGAGAGGGAGCCTGTGTGAAAGAGAGGGGTACCGGAGATCACTGGGCGGGAGAGACAGAGAAGTGAATTCGGGGGGGGGGGGGGGGGGAGGGAGATGAAGAAGCAAATTGGGGGGGTTGCCAAAGAAAGTATCCACCTTGGGTGCCAAATACATTAGGTACGCCACTACTTATAGTATGATCAGAGTTTACAGGTAAATCTCACTGTGATCTTTCCTTTCCAGGCTGAGAAAATGCTCAAAGAATTATTCCAGAACAGCATCCAACCTTCTATCGCTTCCAATAAAAAAGGCACACAAACAAGCTACAAGGTTTTTTTTTTTGTGTGTGCAGTTATGGTCCATCATTATTAAATGTCTCTTGCTGGATGGAAGAGGTGCTCCATCACAAACAGCCATTCATCAGCACTTGCCAAGCCAGCTCACATTTGACCTCTGCAGCAATAATGCCGCATCAAGTAGGCCAACTACCCAGTTTAGCAGCGGAGCAGGGAACACAAGCTGGCTTCAAGATTAAGTGTGCTGTTTCAGGTTTCCATTCCCAAGAGCTACCCGGGCTGATGTTGTATTGATTGCCTAAGTTTACCAGTAAGTATCACAAACAACAATAGCCAGGTCAACAATCGGTGAGGCCTGAATTTGAATTCCCCCGTGGTGCCCATGAACTCTGAGCTAAGGCACTGCTATCATGATGTCTGAGTGCAGGTTGAATAAGGTTTACAAGGGAGGGGAGAGAGTGAGAGCCTGCAGTCTGAAATGACATTTAAGAAAGCTGCATGTGGGAGCAGAGCAATTAGATATCCCCCAGTTTCTACAGCCGCACAAAAACTGTCAGCCATCTATGCTTACATGATCACAGTCTTATATTCACTGTGCTATCTTCAAGTTCTATGAAATCTAGAGACAATAGACTTTCTGATTTCCAAATGAGGATGATTGTATCTTGTTATGAAATTTCAGCATTTTAATACTGCCGTCTAGAGATATTTCAGAGGCTGAAGACTATAGCCTAGAAATGGGCTACGTTTTGGATTGTGGCGATCAGGATTAAAAGAGGCTGGGCTTCAGCAAAATGTTTTCTGGGGCAGTGGGGATTTTTTTTAAATTGCAGTGTATGGTTTGTTTCATCATTTGTACTGTATATGGGGTTGCCACCTCACCTAAGTCAATCCAAAAAGGCAGATCCAGTCCTGTTTTTTTGCCCCAGGTTGTGCATGTACAGAGATGTAGGCCTACTGTTTGGCAAATCAAAACTACAGAGCTACACATGCAGTGGGTGAAACACTGAATCAGCCTCTCTGGGTTCAGCTGGGTGAGGTGGTAACCCTGTTTATATATAACACCCCAAAACAGGGCACTGCACAAATATTACATAAAGGTACAAGTTCTTTCCCTGAGAAGCTTACAAGTTAAGTGAATTCCTAAGTAGGGATGTGAATCGTTTTTTGACGATTTAAAATATCGTCCGATATATTTTAAATCGTCAAAAATCGTTAGGGCCACGATACAATACCAATTCCCCCGATTTATCGTCAAAAAATCGTAAATCGGGGGAAGGGGGAGGGCAGGAAAACCGGCACACTAAAACCCCCTAAAACCCACCCCGACCCTTTAAATTAAATCCCCCACCCTCCCGAACCCCCCAAATGCCTTAAATTACCTGGGGGTCCAGCGGCGGTCCGGAACGGCAGCGGTCCGGAACGGCCTCCTGCAATTGAATAGTGTTGTCTTCAGCCGGCGCCATTTTTCAAAATGGCGGCGCAAAATGGCGGCGGCTATAAACCAGGAGATCAGGGTTCAAATCTTCTTTTTTCCTACTGTCATTTGTTGTGGCCTTCAGCAAGACACTTTGGACCTGATCTACTTAGGCTTTTTGCCTATTCTGTGTCTCTATGCGAAAAAAAAACCAAAAACTTAGTGAATCAAACCCTTTATCTTCCATTGCTTAGGAATAGAGATGTGAATCGTGTCCTCGATCGTCTTAACAATCGATTTCGGCTTGGGAGGGGGAGGGAATCGTATTGTTGCCGTTTGGGTGATTAAAGTATCGTGAAAATCGTGAAAATCATGAGCCGGCACACTAAAACCCCCTAAAACCCACCCCCGACCCTTTAAATTAAATCCCCCACCCTCCCGAACCCCCCAAATGCCTTAAATTACCTGGGGGTCCAGCGGCGGTCCGGAACGGCAGCGGTCCGGAACGGCCTCCTGCAATTGAATAGTGTTGTCTTCAGCCGGCGCCATTTTTCAAAATGGCGGCGCAAAATGGCGGCGGCCATAGACCAACACGATTCGACTGCAGGAGGTCGTTCCGGACCCCCGCTGGACTTTTGGCAAGTCTTGTGGGGGTCAGGAGGCCCCCCAAGCTGGTCAAAAGTCCCTGGGGGTCCAGCGGGGGTCCGGAAAATGATCTCCTGCCGCGAATCGTTTTCCTACGGAAAATGGCGCCGGCAGGAGATCGACTGCAGGAGGTCGTTCAGCGGCGGTCCGGAACCCCCGCTGAACGACCTCCTGCAGTCGATCTCCTGCCGGCGCCATTTTCCATACGGAAAATCGACTGCAGGAGGTCGTTCAGCGGCGGTCCGGAACCCCCGCTGAACGACCTCCTGCAGTTGATCTCCTGCCGGCGCCATTTTCCGTACGGAAAACGATTCGCGGCAGGAGATCGTTTTCCGGACCCCCGCTGGACCCCCAGGGACTTTTGGCCAGCTTGGGGGGGCCTCCTGACCCCCACAAGACTTGCCAAAAGTCCAGCGGGGGTCCGGAACGACCTCCTGCAGTCGAATCGTGTTGGTCTATGGCCGCCGCCATTTTGCGCCGCCATTTTGAAAAATGGCGCCGGCTGAAGACAACACTATTCAATTGCAGGAGGCCGTTCCAGACCGCTGCCGTTCCGGACCGCCGCTGGACCCCCAGGTAATTTAAGGCATTTGGGGGGGGGTTCGGGAGGGTGGGGGATTTAATTTAAAGGGTCGGGGGTGGGTTTTAGGGGGTTTTAGTGTGCCGGCTCATGATTTTCACGATTTTCACGATACTTTAATCACCCAAACGGCAACAATACGATTCCCTCCCCCTCCCAAGCCGAAATCGATCGTTAAGACGATCGAGGACACGATTCACATCTCTATTCCTAAGCAATGGAAGATAAAGGGTTTGATTCACTAAGTTTTTGGGTTTTTTTTTCGCATAGAGACACAGAATAGGCAAAAAGCCTAAGTAGATCAGGTCCAAAGTGTCTTGCTGAAGGCCACAACAAATGACAGTAGGAAAAAAGAAGATTTGAACCCTGATCTCCTGGTTTATAGCTGGGGATCTAGGAGTCAATTCACTTCTAGCATTTTGGCCCTCCACTTGCTGAATAACACTAGATAGCTGGGAGTTTGCCAAATATCAACTTTCATGTAAAAAAAAAAAAGTTTTATTTGGTACAAGTAAACATTCTATTCAGAATGATTTAGAAAGAGAAAATTGGAGTGCACAGGATGCACCATTTCTTGGCTTCACATGTACTTAATCCTGCTCAGAGCAGAAGTAACTTTTTTGGCTATCAATCTCTCCCATTACATTCGATTTGAAGATGGAATCCAAGCAGTGCCACTTTTTTCTTCCGTTTCCTATATCATAGTACATTTGCATGGAATAGGGGAAAACAAAGCGTCAGAACAGAGGTCTAAGAAGATCCCATTTTGGAACTATTTCTCACTATTTTTAAAGTGACAGTGAAAAAATAGAGAGGTCCACCTAGCCATAAAAATATCAAATGGCAGAATGGTTAATATTAAAGTAAAATCAATGCTGCAAAATCTAAAAGGGAAAATGAATGTGAACAAGATATAATACAAGTGATGAAAGCTCAAACAGATTCACAGAAATGGGTTCTTGTAATATTCAGGATTATTGAAATTAACAATTGTCTAATCATGGTCCCAAAGCAGAAAAAGAAAAGGAAAAAAAGAACAAAAAAGGGATGAGAAAAGAAAACAAGAATAACAAAAGCCTTTACTGAGAAATGAAACTCACAAAACAAAACAAAGAAACCTTTAAAACCCCATTGTTGCTATGTTCCAGCAATATTCAAGGCCCGATGGCCCTGTACATAACTATCCAAAGAAAGGATGCTGCATTCAGGTCAATGAAGGCACAAAGCATGCAAGGATCTCTTTTTGAAAAAACATCTTAAATCAATGTTCATTATTCATGAATTTAAAAAAAGGCATACACTTCCTCATATTTATTTTAAAATATTTAAAACCCACAGATCCGAAATCTTTGCTTTCTGTGGGGTACATCCATAATAAAGTAATAGAAATAAGATAAGACAACATCAAGTCTAATAAAACTAGAATTAAAATATTTATTCAAAAATACTAGTAACATATGCCCATTATCTTATAGAACAGTGGACCCCCAACCCTGTCCTGGGGGCCCACCAGTCAGTCGGGTTTTCAGGATATCCACGATGAATATGCATGAGAGAAAATTTGCATGCACTGCCTCCATAACATGCACATTTTCTCTCATGCATATTCATCGTGGATATCCTAAAAACCCAACTGGCTGGTGGGACCCCAGGACAGGGTTGGGGACCACTGTTATAGAAAATCAGGATGCTGTCTGTCTCAAAGATACCAGGTAAAGAGAAAATGTACATCTTTTTTGTATCCACAAGTAATGACTATTAGAGATGTGAATCGTGTCCTCGATCGTCTTAACGATCGATTTTGGCTGGGAGGGGGAGGGAATCGTATTGTTGCCGTTTGGGTTGTAAAAATATCGTGAAAAATCGTTAAAATCGTGAGCCAACCCCCTAAAACCCACCCCCGACCCTTTAAATTAAATCCCCCACCCTCCCGAACCCCCCCCCCAAATGTTTTAAATTACCTGGGGATCCAGCGGTGGTCCAGAACAGCGGCGGTCCGGAACGGCCCCCTCAATTGAATCCTTTTGTCTTCAGCCGGCGCCATTTTGCAAAATGGCCGCCGCAAAATGGCGGCGGCCATAGACAAAAACGATTCAACGCAGGAGGTTGTTCCGGACCCCCGCTGGACTTTTGGCAAGTCTTGTGGGGGTGAGGAGGCCCCCCCCAAGCTGGCCAAAAGTTTCTGGGAGTCCAGCGGGGTTCAGGAAGCGATTTCTTGCCGCGAATCGTTTTCCGTACGGAAAATGGCGCCGGCAGGAGATCGACTGCAGAAGGTCGTTCAGCGGGGGTTCCGGACCGCCGCTGTTCTGGACCACCGCTGGATCCCCAGGTAATTTAAGGCATTTGGTGGGGGGGTTCGGGAGGGTGGGGGATTTAATTTAAAGGGTCGGGGGTGGGTTTTAGGGGGTTTTAGTGTGCCGGTTTTCCTGCCCTCCCCCTTCCCCCGATTTACGATTTTTTAACGATAAATCAGGGGAATTGGTATTGTATCGTGGCCCTAACGATTTTTGACGATTTAAAATATATCGGACGATATTTTAAATCGTCAAAAAACGATTCACATCCCTAATGACTATGAATGTAGGACATTTCTGTTAGTTGATTGCCTGTAGTCCCTGAGATCTCAGTGTCCCTCCAGTCCTTTAAGCCTAAGGGTAGCTGAGAACTGGGGTGGGATAATAGAAGAGTCATCATAATATGGCCCTAGTCTTGAATTCTGTGAGCTAGGATAGGAAAGGTAGTGGAGGGAGGGGTGCACCAGTCAGAACAGTTCCTCCACTGAGGTTGCTGGAATGGCCAGCCCCCTGCTGTATTTAAAAGCAGTGAGCAGCATTTCACAGTGAGGTATTTAGTTAAGAGCTAGAGAGAGTAGGAGTGTTTTTTTCTTGAGTTGTTCCCCTGCTTGGGTGCTGAATTTCACAATCTGGGCCAATACTCTAGTAGTTGCTAGTTCCGAGTTTTGGTTGGAGATTTTTTTTTTTTTTTATGATTCCTTTTGTGAAAGTCCAGGTACCCCTGGCTGGAGGATTTTGGGGTATCCACCAATTAGGTTAGATCAGATGGTAGGGAACACTCCACTGTTCTCTAGTCTTCAGAGAGGGGACTGGATCAGAGATGAATCGCTGCATGAGATTTCCAGTGTTTCTACATTATTGTAATGATTTTTTCTAAGTTCCCAGGAGAGAGGTTGTGGCCATCCTTCCCTATCGAAGAGGAGTCATCTGTAGAGATATGTGTTTTCTGCTGCTGTTTCCCATTGAGACAACCAAATAGGAGAACTGTGAGTAAAACCTATACATCTATTTGGAGGATCCCTATCTGGAGAGATACCCTTTGGGGAGACTGTGCAAAGACTATGATCCTTTTCTCCATCAGAAATTTTGGAAGCAGATTTCCATTCCAACTAAGGATCCCTGCCCAACTGGGAACCTTACTGAGCAAAACCTTGGAGGGTGAGAATTTCCCTACACAATACTGAGAGACACTTGCACACATACAATTGCAGCAATGCATAACTCTAAATGCAAACTTGTGCCAAGAACTGATGTGAACAGTGCCAATATGCTATTTAAGAACTATGACAGTAAATATTTAATTTTAAACACTCATTCTGAGCCTCCAGAGTATTTATTGGCATTCACAGCCTTTCCAGTTGATAGAGACCTGTTTGGTCCCATTAAAATCTATAGGAAAAGCAAACTAGAAAGAGTGAGAATGGGACAAGGAATGAGCTGGGCAAATCATGTTTAAGCACATTTTCACTAATAACAAGAAAAGAACATATGATTTTCCCACAAATTAAATCTAAGAACCCCAAATTAAGTGGGCAAATAATTATTTCATATGGCTAAGCATAACCTAATCATTACAAATGAATGAATAAATGGCATCAAACGTGCTTTGAATTACAACACAAGGATGATTTGTTATGCTGGAGCATTTTGGACATCATAGTGCCATCCATTTGGGGTAGTAACTTTGATCTTTGTTTACTATGATTAGAACAGTAATGGACTTAACGCCTCAACACAGTTTTTCCATATGGGTTGAATAGCAGTATTAATTGGTCTGTGTTTCTTTAAAAGTGTCATATGTAAATCAAGTTTTTCTGATTGGTGGATTTGGAGTCACATGATTTTTTTGAGCATGCTGACACCATTTGTTATTTAAGCTTGGGCTAAGTGTCCTAACAATGCCAGTCTTTCTTATCAGGTCTCCTGAAGAAGTTGCAAAGAAACAACAATGTGAGATCTGTTGAGGTTATTCTGGTGGACTTTCTGGAACCAGGAATCTAAACTTGATTTTAAAAGTGTAGTACACTAGACTGATGTTTTTGGCATCTGTT
This sequence comes from Rhinatrema bivittatum, assembly GCF_901001135.1. Lineage (NCBI taxonomy): Eukaryota > Metazoa > Chordata > Amphibia > Gymnophiona > Rhinatrematidae > Rhinatrema > Rhinatrema bivittatum. The sequence goes on along the minus strand of NC_042620.1, from coordinate 117,397,027 downwards.
GCATTCGTGCCTATTCTCGCCCTTGCTCCACCCTCTCTACCTTTGTGGCGACTCCCTTCGGCTCAGACGGACAGATGCAGCCACGGCTTCTCCCCACCTCTTGGTCCCAGTATCCCCAGGCTGGCTTGACGCTACGGATCCGCCATGTTCTTGATGACGTAAGGGCGCACGCGCGTGCTCCAGACTTTGTACCAGCAAGGGCGCGAACCTCGGGGGCTTCCCCCCGTACTGACGTCATCTGTTTTCAATTTAAAAGGTCTTTGCTAACTATAAGCGAGTTAGCAAGCAGCTCCAACGAGACTTGCTTCAGCAGTCCATGCTACTTGCAACTACGTTCCGAGTCAGCAAGGAGAATTCTTCTCCACTGCTCGGCCTTTTCAAACTTACCAGGAGTACCCGCTCCTCGGGGGCTCCACTCTCTCTATTCTTGATTTCAGATTGTTGGACGGGATCTGGTACTCGCTACTTGAGGGCCTACGTTCCCGAAGACTCAGAAGACTCCTATTGCCTGGAGGCAATCGCAGACGTGAACACAGTGAGTCCTATTACAGACAGGAACCGGTACTCGCTTAACGAGGGCCACTGTTCCTAATCGCTAAGACTCCCTTCAGTCTAAGATGTTATCGCAGGTATGGAGATTGTGATTTACCATGCAGATTGCAGATAGGAATCGGTACTCGCTCCATGAGGGCCTATGTTCCTAATTCCTTTCTCATACTCTCTTCTTCCTCAGAAGATATCGCATACCTATATCTTATGGATTATTATTACAGATTAACAGACAGGAACTGGTACTCGCTCCACGAGGGCCTACGTTCCTAAATCTCTCCTAGCGTCTCTTCTATTCCAGAAGCCATCCCATACACAGTTATTGTGAGTTCTATTTCAGACTGCTTACAAGAACCAGTTCTTGCCTGCGGCTCCTGTTCCTGAATACTGAAGACTCTCTGTTGCATACAGAAGACACTACAGAGTTCTACAATTGTGAGAATATCATCTATCACTGGTTATGCCCAGCATACCCTGTCTACTCACTACATACTACAGCTCAGCAATGCAGAGATCGTTGTTCCAGTATCAGAGGGACTTCAGCCCTGCCGGGCATATCAACTCCCTACTGCCACCTCTGGTGGTTCTACTTCAGTCTAATAAAGAACTATCTGTGTTTGTCTCAATACTCCAGCCTAGCCAGTGATCCCTCTCAGGATCTCCACTTGAGGGCGCTGTCAACTGCCATCGGCCCAGGGATTCGTTATTCCTACACTAATAAGAGCGGAATCATCATCTACCAGTCTGTGGGAGCCAATCCACATCAGACCATCACTCCTCTCTCTGCGGAAGCTGATCCATATCAGATAGCTATCTCCCCAAGGGAATCCTACAGGTTGCTGGTTCATCTTTCTACAGGAACAAAGCATAACAGTTGCTACTCCTTCCCTCTGGAAGAGCAGAGCACTAACAGATTGCTACTCCTTAGCAAGATCCGTAACAGAGTGCTACTTCATCCCCTGGCGGGGTGATCGCTTATAGATTGTTAACTCCTCCTTCAACGGGAGTATCCAGCATCCAGATTCATAACAGATTACTAACTCCTCCTCTCTGGGGGAGCAGATCTATAACAGATTGCTAACTCCTCCCCTCTGGGGAGCTGGTCTCAGTATCACTGCTAAAAAAAACTGCAAGTTTTTTCACTGTATTAGATTTATGATCTGATGTATGATGACAAGAAGTGGATAGCTTCATCAAAAATTAATGTGCTGTAATTCCACATTTGAAGCCATTTATTCATTCATTTGTAATGGTCAGGTTACACTTAGCCATATAAATAATTATTTGCCCACTTAATTTGGAGTTTTAAGCCCTTTTTCAAACAGCCTATCCTAGCTGGTAGCTTCATGAATTGACTTCATTATTTTTAGGTGAAAGTGAAACTAAGAGAAATTTGAGCAGCCAGTGACCGCTGTCACTCCTCTGTTAGATCTGAGAGAGAGAGAAGGCAGAGATTTTGAAGGTCATTGCTTCAAAACAGGAGCAAAGACAGAACTGATTTTTTTGGTGGCCTAAGGATAACTGGGAGCACTGTGCTAGCCCCTCACCACATCCCCATCTTTTGTGGGTCTTCACAGCAGTGGCTATAAAACCCTTTAATTTCTGGTAGCACTCTCTACTTGCCCCAACTATCTCTCATACTCTCTCTGAGGTTATCCCAGTTATTTCATACAAATATTATAATCACCTGCTAAAAATAAACAGAAAGACTTTAATTGCTTCATATCTTGACAGTTCTAGCCCAAAGCCAGTGTGTTTCCCTGTTCAAGCTAGCTTTTCTAAAGGCAAATGGGATCATGGCCTGGCAGTGATTCCAGTAGGCCTCAAGGTCCTCCAACTGCTCCACCTTTAAAAGCTGACTCAGATGTAATATGATCCTACTACTAGGGAAGAAGGGTCTGAGAAAAATGTGAGGGAGCGGGCACAGACTTCCAAACCCCCTTGTAGATATGAACTGCTTCAAAGTTCCAGTTAGAGAAAAAACATTAGGAAAAAAGCTTTAGATTTAGAAGAGAAAGCAAGGTATGCACTTGCAGTTACTGTCACTATGTCCTCGATATGCTGCTAGCAGCAATAGAAACTATACTATCTCTGACCAACCATTATAGTGTAACTGTATATCAGCAGGGTAAGACTGCAGCTCTCGTCTACAGCAGGCAGGCAGTGTTTGTCTGTGTCTTTAAGAAACATAGGGCCTGATTCACTAAGCTGTTTTCCCATAGACATAGAATGGGAAAAAAGCCTTAGTGAATCAGGCCCATACAGAGAGAAAGATTACATTTCTATTGTGGCATGTGCAGAATGGCCAGTGATTGTGACAGGGGACAGCTTTGATTTCTTTGTGTAAAAGTTAGTGATACTGTACTAATTTTTCTGTGTGTGACCTTTGTACTAAATTATGTACATAGTCAGCAAGCATGCCTTGGGGTATTGATACCACTGTGCTTCCTGCCATATCCCTCACTCTAGGCCTTTGGGGTGTTCATGCCACTGTTGGTGTGTTCATTCTACTTTTTATGCTGCTTTCCCCCTCTTTAGTTACTGTGGAGTGTTTGGGGTGCTGTTGCCTCTGCTGCTGATGCCTTTCAACAAGTGTCCTAACATTTGGATGGAAAACCCCAAAGTTAGACTCAGAAATAGGATACATTGCTTCCTTCATATACTTTAATGTAAATGAATGAAACAACCCATATGAAACAAATGAGCTTCTAATCCAAACTGAATTAATTGAATGAACCAGGAAACCAAGCCAAAAATCATAACTGAACCATGCACACCACTACTTGGTACTGCGATACCGTAAGGATGTCATGACACTGAATTTTGTCTGTTATATTCTATGGAGCTGGGCAGAGTAAGAGTTTCAGAGAATATTTAAGTGAGGGGATTTGGGAACTAAAGTGTGGGCAAGTATTTTTGAATTTTCGCCTTTAGTTTGCACTATTATTCATTAAGTATGCGTCACATGCTTCTCTGCCTTTTTCAATAGGGGATCAATGCCACTGGAGTGACTTTACTTGTCCTAAAAAAGATAATCAGATGATAAATAGAAGGAACCCAAAACATAAATATAAAATGATAATGGTCAGCAGAAATGTCTTATAATAGTGAAAGGTGTCAGCAAGCCTGACAGCTTGTCCTGCCAAGATAAAGGCTTAGGACTGCCCGGACTGTTCAATCATCCACCTTCAATGCGAACACTACTTTTTTAAGAGTTGGTTTTTTAGAGAGCATGTAAAATCAATTACAACAGTCATAAGTGTAGAGAAAAACCCAACACGGCCAGTGTTTCGCTAACTATAGCTTCTTCTGGAGTGCAAAGTTGTTTGTAATCCAAATAATATGACTCTCTGTGAAGAGGAGTCTCATCAGACCTAAACAGGATAATGAAATATTACAGACTACAGCCATATGTTTAAAGATAACTGGAAGGTACATTAAACATGTTATTAATAAGTAACAGCTTGTACAATTTTCTTCATCACAGTGAAAAACTGAGGACCTCTGAAGCATAAGCCTATAAGGGTTACTGGAAAGACCTGGGTCGGGGTGGGGGGGGGGTGCATGGAATAGACGAGGTGTTGACTTAAGTAAGGGGGTCTTGTATAATCATTATAATAACTAAAATTCCTAGCAAAAACACAGGCAGTGACATAGCTAGGTCTGTCTGGCAGGCTATGTGGGGAACCTAGGATGCTGGGTGTTTAGGCAGTGACCATGCTAGTTCTAGTAGCTATTTAGGTCATTACAAAGCTCTGTGGCTATAGAAAGAGAGGGGTGCTGGATGTGAACTAAAAGGTGAATTTTAAAAGCCTGCATACCCTGCCTACTCACTATATTTCACTTTCTCCTCAGCTCAGCTTCCAGGGATCGCTGTTCCAGTATCTGAGGGATTACAGCCCAGCCGGGCATTCCAGCTCACTACTGCCACCTCTGGTGGTTCAGTATACTGTCTAATAAAAGAACTAGTGTGTGTCTGTCTCCTAACTCTGAGCCTGACCGGTGGTCCCTCTCGGGATCTTCCCCCGGGGGCGTGGTCATCTGCCACCGGCCCAAGGATCCACCCACTACTCTCCTAAATAAACAACAGATTGATAACTCCTATCTGATTGCTACTCCCAACAGATAGCAGCTCCTAACAACAGATTGCTAACTCCTATAACACCCTGCGTGCGCCGAGCATATTTTGCATAGGCTCGGTGGCACGCGCAAGCCCCAGGACGCGCGTATGTTCCGGGGCTTCGAAAAATGGGCAGTCCGGGGCGGGGCCGTGGGCAGGGCTGTGGTCCGGGGTGTGTCCTGGGGCGTGGCAGGGGGATTTAGATAGGGCTGGGGGTGGGTTAGATAGGGGAAGGGAGGGAAAGGTGGGGGGGACCAAAAAAAAAGTTCCCTCCAAGGCCGCTCCGATTTTGGAGTGGCCTCGGAGGGAACAGGGAAAGCCATCGGGCTTCCCCTAGGACACGGCGCGCAAGGGGGTGCACAAGTGTGCACCCCCTTGCGTGCGCCGACCCTGGATTTTTTAACATGCGCGCGGTAGCGCGCGCATGTTATAAAATCGAGTGTACATTTGTGTGCGCCGGGTAGCACGCACAAATGTACCCTGCACGCGCAAAATTTAAAATTGGCCCCTAAATGTTTGGGTACCTGCCAGGTACTTGTGACTTGGTTGACCACTGTTGGACACAGGATGCTGGGCTTGATGGACCCTTGGTCTGACCCAGTATGGCATATCTTTTGATCTTATGTTGATTTTTTTTCTGCCACATTTTCTGCTTCATTCCCCCTTCGTGTTGCCTTAGGGTCCTGAATCCAGTTTTGGTGCCACTATGCCTCTCCTGATGCCATTCACTGTTCATGACAGTATTGCTGGGCAGCCATCCTCTTTCTATACCTTGAGGTGTTCTTCCTCCTATTGCTGCTTCTTTGCTTCACTTACATTGCATTAGAGAACTCCTGCCAATCCCTTTGCGGAGCCGTAGGCTATTTTATGCCACTTTTCCATTTTCTAAAGTACCGTGTGACTCCCCCTTTTGATGATTTCTTCTCCCAAATTTCATTACAATTGATATAAAATTCACTAATCTAGAGCCTGTTATAGCCTGTAATAATTCTCCCATATGTTTTAATGGAAAACGAATGGAACTAATGAAATGAATAAACAAAAATGTTTTTCGTATTGAAACTAATGAAGCAAATATGGGTCTTAACGAAATGTATGAACGAACCGAAATTTATTTTTTTGTTCTGCACATCCCAACACCTGATTCCAAGAGAGAGTGCATTGTAATATCATTGATTTCAATAGTATTTGATAGTCATTTGTTCAACACAACACATTTTAATATATAGGGAGAAAAATGATATTCCATTTGAATTTTGTACAAGGCAGGCAGCTATGAACAGGTTAAAAGTAAACACAAGCCCTAAAAAGAAAAAAATGCAGAAACAGCAATGACAGTTTTGAAGTATACAATACCTGTTGTGACAGGAATAACAAATTAATTGGAACTATAACGGATTCTTTGTAAAGGTGAAGTAAACACACTTGACTGTATATTTTTCACCATCAGTTAAGTCTCAATTGGTTCTAAAAATAAACTGAAGACATTGAACAGTTTTAATAGATTTTGACACCCAGGCATTATGCTGTCACTCCAATATAAATGAATCATAAGTTTGGACTGCACTAAGGAATTATAACATATTTGGAGAAAATGTATAGTGCACCGAGCATTGAATCAAGACTGCATGCTCATGAGAGCAAAGAAAGAAAGAAGGGCAGTATAAAATTATCATCCCCCCTATACCAGCAAACAAAAAGAGGGTAGACAAGTTAGGAATAATACCAGTTATAACCAGTATAAGATAAAAATTGCTTTCAGTTATGAACACTGTTATATTATACTGACATGGTCTGAAGTTTGTCAAGGAATCTTGTAGTGAATTATGTAGATATTTCACGACTGAAAATAGCCTTGCAACTAGGTACCAAATGATCTGTTTTTATAAAACAGTAGCTCTCTTTCCAGTAGCGCTATAGATAAATTAAGTATTATTCATATTTTATTTTATTTTCATCTTTCTTTGTTTTGATTTATAAAAAAAAGGACTTAAAAAATGATTCCCTGACTTTCTTGCTCTCTCTTGCAATGTGCTCCAAAGCTTCTACTGCAAATGTTTTATCAGGAGGCAATGTTCTTTCCTTTCATAGCCACTTTTCAGCATTTATAACTCCATTCATGAATTTCCGTTCACTTCTTTGAAGGTCACAGATAACATTAGCAATGTGCTCAAGTCATATCCTTGCAGATTACGTAACGCATGCAGTATGTCCTGCTAACAGATTTTGCATGGTATCGAATAATGTAAATTATCATACTATAGATAGTTTTCTTTTAAATTATGAACTATAAAATATCTTACAATAAAAAAAATAGTTGAAGCTATGAAAATATTGACTTTTCAAGGTAAGAATCAATAAGCTTGCACTTTTAGAATCAATTTAATTAGTTCAATCAGCAATATATCAATTGAACTTTTATAAGCAATGTGTGGAATCCATTTTTTTGTAGTCTACAGTATACCGGTTTAAAAGTGTTGCTACCATTTATCAGTTTCATACCTCATTAAAAGTGTAGTGTAATCTATTATTTTGAACCCAGTGGGAGGTCTCTTACAAGTGGAAATTAATGTAATTTTAAAATGAAGCAAAGGTTTCTGTACAAATTCTAATCAGTCAGTCTGCTAATATGAAAATCTGAATATTTTCAGGACAACTTTCAAAGTCATTTATGTGGGTAAGTAGAGATTTCCGTGCATATATTGGCTGTTTGAAAATTGCCCTTCCTCAATAACGGCTAAACGTATGCGCAATGTTTCACAAGTGTATTTTTAGCTGCATGTAGGAGAAACATTCCCAGAGGCCCAAGTTTTGGGCAACATCGGAAAAATAATGCGCATAGATTGTATTTTCAAGTCTTTTTTTTTAATTATTTTTTATTTATCAGCATTTCAATATTCACAAGTAAATCTTATAGAGAAATAACAGTGCAATTCTGAATTACAAAGAAGAGGAAGTACTTAAAATACATCTCCATTATTGTCGAGAAGGGGTGTTTTAGTGTGCCCTTGGGCCTCAGCCCGACCCCAGATGGATCCAGGGCTGAACCGAGGGTTGACGGCATGCTCCAGCATGGCTGACGGTCTTACCCTCCGCCAGGCCGGCAAGCTCCCAAGGCCAACAACAGGATGATGTTGGAATGTGAATGGTCCTCCGACCATTCCGAGCCCTATCGGGCCTGCCGCTTGGATCGGCATGGAGCAGCAGGCCTGGCCTGAGGTTGAGGGCAGACGGGCCTTGACACGAAGACATGACACCAAGGTCGATGCTACGGCATCACAGACGAAGACATGACACCAAGGCTGATGTGGACAGCATCAGAGACGAGGGCTGGAACAAGACATGACACCAAGGTAGTTGAGGACATGACACCAAGGCTGTTGCGAGGACATCATGGACCAATGGTCGATGCGATGGCATCCCGGACCAGGGTCAATGCGACGACATCAGGAGCAAGACGTTGACATGATACCAAGACTGATGCAACGGCATCCAGGACGAGACAAGAAACTTGACGAAGTCCAGACGAGACAAGAAGCTGGGCAGAAGGACATTGGCACTGTCTCTCAGGGCGCCCTACACAGTCCACCCATGGGTCTGGTCACGGACCACCCTGTCCCACTGCGCACCCTACACAGCCCAAGAAGGCTGGTTACGGACCACACTGAAAACGGGACAAGCGCAGGGAAGAATCCAGTCGAAGTGGAACTCCGATGACGAAGCCAGATGTCGCCCGAAGCACCACAAAGGCTGGCAGGACATGACGGCTCAGGAGCACAGGAATTCCACCTGTAGGCAACTCCACATTCGGGAAAGACGTCATCTGAGAGAGCAACGGCCTGACAGGACCAAAAGGCTCAGGAGCACTGAAGACACAGGAGCAAGACACCAAGGAATTAGGAATATCAGGAAACATAAGATAAAGACGAGACACCAGGACACCTGGACAAGGACCTCAGGCACGAACATGACTTGACATGACGAGACGAAATGAAGAGGAGCTCCACGAAGAAGACCTGACAGAGCTCTGGCAGGCAGGAGCCTCCAGAGTGAAGTAACTTCGATGCAAGGCGAAGACGTACTGTGAAGACAGCCCTTTTATAGGGCTCAAGCAAGAAGTCTACTCCTTAGGTGGGGCCAGCACACTTCCTGTGCCTGGCCCTTTAAATCCAGTAGAGAGGCGCGCGCCGGCACCTAAGGGAGAAGCAGGAACAAGCTGTGCAGGACCGCGGACGTTGGTGGTGGCTTCCAGCCGCGAACAGGATGCTGAAAGTTTGCGGCTCTGGCCGCGGTGAAGAAGGCTCGATGGGCGGCCTCCGGGCCGCAGGGAAAAGCAAGTCCGCAGCTCCAGCCGCGCAGGAGGCCCGATTCCAGTGGCACCAGCCGCTTCGGGCAGCAGCGGGGGGAAGGTGCTCGCGGGGTTTAGCTCCGTGGGCAGGCTCCATGACAATTATTAATACATCACTGATAAAAAAAGAAAAGAAAATGGGAGGGCTCTGTAATATGAGCATTTTGTTAAGAAAAGAAAAATCCTAATACAACAATGGTCACTAAGGCCTGGATTTATCAAAATGCACTAAATATTGCATGCGATAGGAAAAGGGGCATGTTTTATGGAGGGAGAGGGAGAGAGAGCAAGCCTAGCCATAATACACTCTTTCTAGGTAGGTATTTATACCTATATATGAGGCCTACCTAGTCACACGAGCTGAGATTTAGGTATTAGTGTAGGGGTTAGGGGCCACTTTGACATTCAAAGTGAGATGTACGAACAGAACAGTGCTCTCTTGTGAAGATTTGCTGGCCTTCGGAGTGAGGAAACTCACCCAAAGATGAGATTTGTGCAATGTTCTCTCAACCTAGCTTGATGGACTCTCTACCTGGGTAACATCAAGCCAGGAGAATACACAAGATATGGTTAACTGTCATCTGTTTCAAAAATTATATCAATAGTGTGCGTAAAAATACAATTGCTTAATCTGTGGGACAGACGCTGAGACAGCTCATAGCAACAGAGCTGTTCATAAGCTTAAGTCCACTTAATTTATTTTTTAGGAATCTTTTTGCACTTAAAAAATAACCTTAACCTTAGACCAATTAGGAAACAAAGTGAATGAATATCTTATATATCCCTCAAAAATCCTAGTAGATATCGATGTGTATGTGAGCATAAAAACATTTGAAAAGATACTTAGCTTGCAAACCGTACATAAACCAAACCCCATCATGAATTCAAGTTTCAATGGTCATTTGCTTCAGGGGGCTTGATCTTTGCATAACATATTGCTCACAGGTAATAATTCTTGCTGAGAATGATATCGCTCACTACATGTCGTACCACTTAGTGTCTTATAAATTTCACAAGTCGATCCTCTTGGCATCTTATAAGTTTGTAAAAGACATGGCGAAAACGGAAGCCCTAAAAAATAAGTTAAAGTGGACTTAAGCTTATGAACAGCCCTGTTGCTATGAGCTGTCTCAGCATCGGTCCCACAAATTAAGCAATTGTATTTTTACGCACACTATTGATATAATTTTTGAACAGATGACCAGTTAACCATATCTTATGTATTATTATAACCTTTGTGCGCATAAAATGATTGGGATTTTGGTGAAGAAATAACCTGTTAAACCTAGAACATTTTTTTGTTAGCGTCTTGTTCATTAATTATTTATTATAACCTTTGCCATATAAATACCATTTGGATTCATATTTTTCATATAAATTCCATGTATAATCCTCGACACAAAGTGTAATGGATGTGAGGCCTTGTGTTCTGACATGGTTGACACAGCCTAGCAGGCGAACCTACTATGCCCATATCGACAGCTGGCAGACATGCCCTTTAATGGGACTGAGTTGGACCTTCATCTATACCAGCCCTGCTTCCTGCAGGTTGAGCCTTTGGGTTCGAGGGGCTGGCAGGACTTAGGCGAGTGTCCCTAGGGGTAGTCAGAAAGTGAGAGTCCAGGAACGGCTAAGGTCAGGGCAGGCAGCGAGCAAAGCATAGTCGAGGTCCGTGGCAGGCAGGCAGCAGACAGAAGAGTAGTCCGGTTCCGTAGCAGGAGTCAATACCAGGCAGACAAGCAAAAGACTGAAACGGGGCAAGGCTGGAAGTCAGGCAAGGCAGACTGGAATGCACAGGGCAAGATGGACAAGGCAAGGCAAAGCAGGCTGGACAAGGCAAGGCAGGCTGGATGAGGCTGAGCAGGCTGGATGAGGCTGGGCAGGCTCAACAAGACAAGGCAAGGCAGGATCAGGAATGCTGAACCAACATGCTCTGTGATAAGCAGGAGGACCTGTTACTGAGATGAGGGATAGGAGCGCAGTTGGGGGTTTAAATTCCCAGCCACGCCGACATCGTCATTGGGCGCCTAAGGGTATTTTCCTGCCACTGAACCTTAATAAGGGAACAGAATGTACCCGCTCTCCTAGGGAGGGCCGCGTTGCAACAGACCCGAAATGTGCTGGTGGTGTCCTGGCCGCGAGAAAGTCTGGGGAGCGTCTTTAGGGCCCGGCGGTGCCTTGGATACGTGTGGCCAATCGTGGGCCTCCCTGCATATGGCTGAAACATTACACAACATCTTTCACATGCACTGCAGATTATAGGATAATGAAGTAACTGATACTTTCAGATTGGGATTTGACAGATACTTCCAGGCATCCTGGGCTGGCTACTGTGTGAATAAGGATGCTGGGCTCGATGGGCATGGCATTTCTTACGTTCTTAGGTTCATTAAAGATATTTGTGGATTAAAATGTGAATAAAGTGCATAAACATGCTGCATTGTGGAAACCTCAAGATGAAATCAGCTTTCTCCAGGAGGATGATCTTTCAGATGCAAATAAGAGGAAGAAAGCAAAGAACATTAAAAAATGTGAACACTGTTTTCTATTACCTTTAAAAGTGATTCTTAACACTTTGAAGTATGTATGATAATGTGATTTTATATGCAACATTTCGGTCCTTCATTTTCAGTTGAAACCGATTTTCACCCATAAATTCCAGGATTTTTCCAAAGGTGACAATCGGATTAAACTTCTATTCACCCTAAATATAGGCTACGGTAATTAAAAAGCTGCTTCAGAGCTGCAGATGCAGTGATTCTAGGCCTCCAGCCACTGCTGGAAGCCAGTGGGGGTCAAAACTCATTCTGTGTTTCAAGTCCCACCCTCCACCAGAGGACGCTCTCACTCTCCAGTACCACCCATGCTGTGTTTCAAGTCCCACCTTCTCACCCTCCAAGCAGCCAAAGTGCTTGCAGTCTGATGCCATGAATGCATCTAACAACCAAAAAAAGATCTCACTTGTACACCGTGATAACAGGAAGTACTCACTTAAATAATAGATATATGAATGACTATCATATAGCACTGGGTTGGACTCTACTCTCCAGAAGCACTTCCTGGCAGGCTCCCTGGCCCTGCACAAAAGCAGAAGTGCAGTGTTGCAGTAAGCTGCTGAAGGAGAGAGATGAAACCTGTGGCCACTACCAGTAAAGGTGACTGCTGCTTCAGTGGCATGCGGGATGGGGGGAGGGAGATTGTTGGTGGAGTGGAAGGAGAGAGGAGTATGCTAAGCAGGGGGGATGGGGTGAAGATAGGGATGCCGCTGAGTGGGTGGATGGGAGAATCTATTAATGTTGTTTTGTTGTCCTGGCTTCTGACCACCAAAATAAACTCTGATATTTACCTGGAAAAACAATTAATCTTTTTTTTTTCAACTTATTTTCTCCTGTTTTTGTTCTTATCATAATAAACCCTCATAAATTCCCAGGAAAAAAAAATAAAGAACAGTGCAAACTGAAAATGAAGGTCCCTACCAGCAGTACAGGTACATGTATGCCCTGAGAACACCTCTGTGGAGAGAAACTCCATGTGATTGGATCTGTGGATTAAGTTGTGCAAACAGAAAGAAAGATTTAGAGTTTTTTCTCACTCGGAGAGAGAAAGAAACTAGCCTGGAGACAGTCTACAAGGTACAGGGAACAGAAATTGGTATATGTAGTGCATCAGCACCAACTGAGTCTCTGGCAAGGCTGATAATGCTCTAGAAGAAGCGAATGAGCCCCAATCAAAGGCTAAGCAGCTCAAGGACCTGACGGAGATGTCTTGTCACAGGCTAAGAATCAGAGTCCTGTAGCATTAGGAATCATGACGCTAAGAAAGAGCAATATTCTGACAAAATAATCCTTTGGAGAAGCCACAGGGAAGTGAGTCAATAACTCTGAGACCTCAGAAATAGTAGTGGTGTTGCTGGTGGGTGAAACGGTGGCAATAACAAGAAGGAATTTCCTGATCATGAAAGTCACTATCTTGTAAAAGTCACTGGTTGTCGCCATCTGTGGTGGTAAAGAGGAGACCACAGCCTGTTGGGAAATTGAAACAGGCAGGATTTGGAGTGCTTGTTCCACTGTGCAAGCGTGCATAATGAGAAAGCAGTAGTTAAACACTAACAGTCTGTAACCAACTGATGACTCCAAGGAATGCTCCTTGTGCTTTTTTCCTGCATCAGTTTGTATCATAACTGCTATACTGTCAGTTGGCTGTGGTATATGCTGTACTGTCTACAGCAAGCCAGTTATGAATATTATAATAAAAGTCAGCTAAATTGGAAACACCATTTGTGCTCTATGCCATCTTTCAAGATAATCTAACAGGTTTTGCATGCAATTTATCCCTGAAGAAATGTCCCCCAGTGTGTATAATAGTCATCTGAAGTCCACTATACCATCTGATCGACCTGATATTGAAAGAGATTGCACAGTTGTGTAGGGACCCTCTAACAAGAGCTGGCTACATTTACTATATATGAAGAATGGAAATTAGAGAGAAATTGCACTTCATAAGCACAATCCCAAACTCAGCCCATAACTGAAACATTTCATGGTGGGTAGGGCTTAATAATTTGTGACACAAAGTATGATTACAGTAATTCTACAAAATTGGGGTATAACCGTTTCTTGCTACAATTGGCTTTCTTTAAATTAAAGAACATGTTCATATACTGACAGTAAAACAATATCTGTTTTAAAGACTGTAGAAATAAGGATCAACAAATAAGTAGTAGGAGACAATTTTTTATTGGGCTAACCTAATACATCTATGGTTTGTCCAGTTAGCCCAATAAAAAGGTATCACCTACAACTTGCTTGTTGACTCTCATTTCTATATAATCATGTGGACTAACATGGCAATCACAACGCTTTGCGTGCATTTTAAAGAAGAAAACATGGTTTGCAAATGCTCAACTGATCCTCCAGTCATTGGATGAATAATGCTTGTGCTTTATTATAAGCAGATGTTGACTTTTGTTGAGGTTAACATCAAAGTTTATTGAACCAAGAAAAAGATATTGATGAGAAACCAGACTTAATATTTCCCTTGAGCAACAATAAATCTTCATGCTCACTGAAAGTGAAGTCAATATTTGTATTATCACAAACCATTTAATCAGTTTGTGATAGGGTCTTTCATAAGAAAATGTTTTTGAAAAAATGTCATTTTTTTTTCAAAGAGTAGTTTAGTATCTGTTCAGGGTTGTGTATGCCTAGCAGCACTATAGACTTGTTAAGTAGTAGTAGCAGTAGTAGAATATAAGCAGTATACCTCACTGTGACTTTATTACAAAATCCCACTGAGGTTTATTAACAACAGAGATTCTCCTGATCTGATATAATGAATGCTGTCTTCAAACAGTCAATCAAAAACCATGAATTGAAAAAATCTTATGCATTTCAGGTAACACTCACTAACATCTCTGGAGTCAAAGCTGCAAATTGCAGTTCTACGTTTGATCTCCAAGGAAGGAAACAGTAGAGATATACAGACACATCATAAGACTCCTTTCATTAACTCAGCAGCCCGATATGCTTCAACTACGCAACATTCTGTCACTTAGTTTCCAACACAAAATGCTTGAACTCTCAGTTATTGTGTTTCATACCCTAGGGTAAAAAAAGAGGGCATGTAGAACAAGTATTGACATTTGTTATTTGCATGCATGCATTTTAGTGGCACTACAGCTAGTTGCTCAATGCAAATGCAAATTAAAAAAAAAAATTAAAATCTTCCAATAAGGTATTAATGCTAGGTGTAATATCCACTGTAAATACTTGTGAGGGTTAATGCGATCTAACAAAACAAATTTAACTACAGCTCAGGGCAGTCCCCTTTCTCATCCTTGTTAAAATGTGTCTTTTGGGGTGGGAGATATAGGGAGAAAGGTCATGTGGTCCTTCAAGAAAGGAAAAAGGGGTACAGACTTTGGGAAGAGACAGGGGAGAGTACAGGTTAGGACCACCTTTTACCTTTGCAGAAGGGATCTAGAAACAGAGATCCTTGCAGTTTTTCACAATTCATGGCATGAGATTCTGGAGATCCATATTTCATTTTCAGGAGAATAGAGAGGTTCTCCATCCTAACCAGCCTTCCACTTTGAGCCAGATAGCATAGGAAAACTTGAGCTGCCCAAAACAACAGCACTATTATAGCCACACACTGTTAGTGGAGCTGATTAATACTGGGTGTTCCGGTTAGTGCGGGGCTGAGCACACGGTTGGACGCACAATTTGGGCATGCTAAATGGGCACCCATGCACTACAGGGATTAGCATGTCCATAACACACCCACAAAATTGGCGCATAACAAATAGCGCTGATGGCATATAAGTCCTATTTAAATGCGACAATTACCTATTACTACCCGATCCAATAATGTGTGCCCAAATTTCATGCATCCAGAACGAGTTTTTTATGTTTGAAATTTTGCACCTGCCTTACCTTGGTGTTTCTGTATTGGAGCTAGTGGTAGCTGGCAGTTCATGAACGTTTCCTGCTTTTCAATCATGGAAACTCTTTACTTCTTTGTTGTGCTGACTTTTTTCTTGCGTGTGCAAGCAAGAATAAGGGCAGCCAGATAAGGGAGGGCGATTACAAATAATCCTGCCAATGACAGAAGACCAAAGGACCATGTCGAAGTGCAGGCTCAGGTTGGCAAATAGCTCATTTAAATTCTATAAATTTCGTTACTTCAATGCCCAATTCCTGGGCCATTATAAGACACCCTGGACCAGCGTCTGTTACATTCATCAAACGGATGCCTTAAGAACACCCAGAAGTTGAACGGCCATTACTAGACAATGAATGCCCAAGTCCGGGGCATCTGTGAAAGGCCCAGATCTTGGGCATCCTTAATTAACAAGGGCCTTTTATGAACCATGAAGTCTTGGGTCTATTTAAAAATGTGTGTTTTTGGATCCCACTCGCTCCACAGCTGTGATAGGCCAAGGATGTGGTTAGGACAGTTGGTCTAACAGGGTTTAAAAAAACATCTTGTAGTTCCTAGAGTGAAAGTCCATAAAATGTTATTGACTAATAAGAAATAGAAGCTTGTTTGTATACTTGTGACTTTTGGATTGACCACTGTTGGACTTGATGGACCCTTGGTCTGACCCAGTATGGCATGTCTTGTGTTCTTATGTTCCTATGTTGTTATATTTTCAGGTGCAGCCCAGAGCCATCCGTAGACCCTGCAGGCAGTGTCTTATTTGGCCATGCACAATAGGGATGTGAATCGTTTTAGGACGATTAAAATTATCGTCCGATAATTTTAATATCGTCTTAAACCGTTATGGAACACAATACAATAGAGATTCTAACGATTTATCGTTATAAATCGTTAGAATCGTGAGCCGGCACACTAAAACCCCCTAAAACCCACCCCCGACCCTTTAAATTAAATCCCCCACCCTCCCGAACCCCCCCCAAATGAGTTAAATAACCTGCGGGTCCAGCGGCGGTCCGGAACGGCAGCGGTCCGGAACGGGCTCCTGCTCCTGAATCTTGTTGTCTTCAGCCGGCGCCATTTTCCAAAATGGCGCCGAAAAATGGCGGCGGCCATAGACGAACACGATTGGACGGCAGGAGGTCCTTCCGGACCCCCGCTGGACTTTTGGCAAGTCTCGTGGGGGTCAGGAGGCCCCCCACAAGCTGGCCAAAAGTTCCTGGAGGTCCAGCGGGGGTCAGGGAGCGATTTCCCGCCGCGAATCGTTTTCGTACGGAAAATGGCACCGGCCATACGCGTATGGCCGGCGCCATTTTCCGTACGGAAAATGGCGCCGGCAGGAGATCGACTGCAGGAGGTCGTTCAGCGAGGCCCCGGAACCCTCGCTGAACGACCTCCTGCAGTCGATCTCCTGCCGGCGCCATTTTCCGTATGAAAACGATTCGCGGCGGGAAATCGCTCCCTGACCCCCGCTGGACCTCCAGGAACTTTTGGCCAGCTTGTGGGGGGGCCTCCTGACCCCCACGAGACTTGCCAAAAGTCCAGCGGGGGTCCGGAAGGACCTCCTGCCGTCCAATCGTGTTCGTCTATGGCCGCCGCCATTTTTCGGCGCCATTTTGGAAAATGGCGCCGGCTGAAGACAACAAGATTCAGGAGCAGGAGCCCGTTCCAGACCGCTGCCGTTCCGGACCGCCGCTGGACCCGCAGGTTATTTAACTCATTTGGGGGGGGTTCGGGAGGGTGGGGGATTTAATTTAAAGGGTTGGGGGTGGGTTTTAGGGGGTTTTAATGTGCCGGTTTTGCGATTTTTAGATTTTTAGATTTTTTCACGATTTTTTCACGATATTTTACCCCCCCAAACGGCAACAATACGATTCCCTCCCCCTCCCAGCCGAAATCGATCGTTAAGACGATCGAGGACACGATTCACATCCCTAATGCACAACTCTCCTTGGATTGCCTGAGGCAGAAGTGGTGCAAAGATACCAACTCAGCTCTCGGGCAATTGAGATCCTTTATGTGGACCTGAGCAATTATATTGATCCAATCACCTCTTACAACCATGCAGTCCCTGAGCTGGTGAAACTTCTGTGCACCTTTCAATTTTTTACCACAGGAAGTTTCCAGAATACAGTAGGACTGGTTTTCAGGATGAATCAGTCCTCAGTCTCACAGCACTTTGGACAAGTCTTGAGGGCTATGATTAAACACATGCGACAGTATATCTATTTCCCAGTGGACCCAGAGAAACTCCAGGAGATCCAGCAATGTTACTATGTTTCGATGTTTCAACAATAATAAGACACCTTAGTCTTAAGTTAAATGCCTATATGTTATAATGTATTAATAAGTCACCTTAGTTTGTAAGTTATAATGTTTTTCAATGTTACAATGTATCAATAGTAAGACACCTTAGTCTTACTATTTACAACAGTTATAATGTAAACCGATGTGATGTATGCCAATGAATGTCGGTATATAAAAACAACTAAATAAATAAATGTACTCCTTCTACAGTGCTGGTAAACCTTTAATGGATGCCCAATTCCTCCTCCAGGACTGTGATGTCCATTTACTCATAGCCAACAAATCTGTACACAGAGAAAAAACAAATAAACAAGCAGAAAGCAAACACCTCTTACCTTTTGAAAATGAAGAAATTAAAGAAAGTTATGTTGATCTCCTGCAATAGTGAATCCCACATATTCAAGGTACTGGTTCACAACTTCACACTAGTCTGTATCAAATACAGGTCCAATTTGAACTGAGCACAAAAGGACAGTTTGTTTCCCAGCAGCGATTTATATACCCTGCAGACAGGATTATGACGCACATGCTTATGTGACATTGGGGGAGCAGAAGTCGATTGCCAGGTACTTGTGACTTGGATTGGCCACTGTTGGAAACAGGATACCAGGCTTGATGGACCCTTGGTCTGACCCAGTATGGCATGTCTTAAGTTCTTATGTTCTTACGATTTCAAAATATTATTTTTTTAATGAAACTTTCCTGTATTACAGTAGACAGAAGCCCTTTTGACAGATTTATGTGTCCATATATCACACATGCAATGCTATATGGATGTCCAATGCAATAAAATATGTAGCACTATGGACGCTCTGTTTTGAACAATGTGCACATTTTCCATGTGCTTTTCATTTCAGTTTCATTTGAATACTGCATCCAGGGCACAGAAGATAGGATGTGTGCATGTTCAAAAAGAGTGCGTCTAAATTGGATGCACATTTTTTATGAGCATTTTATTGCATTGACCCCGGTCTTTAATCTTATTATTTCAGTACTTGGGACATTAAAGTCTGATGTACCTGACACATTGACATCAGTAGCAAATACAAGTTATAAAGCTGATTGTAACATGGGTTAGTACGTAGGCCCCCCTAAATTTGTCTTTATATCTAGGATAGCAATTCTATATATGGAACCTGTGGAGGCATAAGTTCCTGAATAAATCTGTGCTATCATACTTTCTGCTCATCCTCATTATTTCTGTGAAAGCTACAATTTTACAAGACAGACTGGGTAGACAGCCAGGAAGGTGTTGAGAATATGAGGAAGGATCTAGTGAAGCTTGAAGAATAGTCTAGAGTCTGGCAGCTAAGATTTAATGCTAAAAAATACAGTCATGCATTTAGGATGCAAAATCCCAAGGAAGTGGTACAGTATTGGGTATAAAATTCTTCTAAGCATGAAAGAAAAGTAGGATCTGGGGTTGATCATATTGGATGATCTTAAAGTAGCCAAACAGGTGATTAAGACGATGACAAAAGCCAGAAGAAGGCTTGGCTGCATGCGGAAAAGATGGGCAGAATAACAGAGGAGGTGATCATCCCCTTGTCTAAGTCTCTGGTGAGACCTCATTTGGAATACTGTTTACAGTTCTGAAGATTGCAGCTTCAAAAGGATACAAATAAATGTTAAGTGGTCTTCATGCTAAAGCATTTGGAGACAGACTTAAAGATCTAAACATGGTTAGCCTTGAGAAATGGTGTAATGGGGTGATAAGATAGAGACATTAAAGTACCTTCAAAATTTCTATGCAGAGGAAGCAATTCTTTTTCAAAGGTGAGGAGGTTTTAGAAGGAGGGATCATGGAATGAAGGTGAAAGGGGTCATACTCAGGAGTAATCTAAAGAAATATATCTTTACAGAGAGGTAGTGGAAGCGTGGAACAACTTCCCATAGAGGTGGTAGAGACAAGGAGAATATCTGAATTCAGAGAGACCAAGATGGCCGCTGACCTGTAAGGACGCACAGGCTGAGGTTCCCGGTTGTCTGTATTTTACATCTGAGCTAACTTTCTTGAAACAATTGCTTTCGTTTAAAGATATGCCTCATACAAAAAAGAAAGCTTGGGTATGAGAAATTACCTCCACACCCGATCAGGATTCTTGACAATCGAGGATAGAGGCAGCCTTTGCTAAGATGCCGACATTTAACCCAGAAGCTGTTGTCGCTGGGACAGGCAAGGAGCAGCTACCGAGCCCCTTGACACTGGAAACATTTTTAAGCCTGGGTTTTCCAACAGTTCCAGATCCACCGACGAGAAGGTCTAGTACTTTTGAATTACCTGGTAAATCTTCCATTAATAATTTACTAGCAACGAGTGGCGTCCAGAGAAGAGAGGAGGAACCCTCTTTGGTGAACCTGCTGGAAACAAGTTCCAGGAGCCACGAGATACAGGCGCAATATCGCCCGGAACAACTGCGAAAGAGTAGAGAAGGCATTTTGGAGGTAGGAAGAGTGATGATGAATAATATATCTCCATTCAGTTCTATCTCACCTCTTGAACCTTCCCTTGAAGAAATTAGAAATATTTTGATTGCAATGCAGAAATCTATTAATACGCTAATGGTAACTGTTCAAGAAGCAATAACTAAAACATACAAAGTAGAAGAGAAAACGACAACTATAGAAAAACAAATGGAAACTATGGAAGAAAAAGTGAAAGAAATTGAGGACGTACAAATAAATTTGATAAAATCAGAGAAAATGATTGAAAATAAAATGGAGCTCTTTGAAAATCAGGCGCAAAGAGCAAACCTGAGATTTTTAAATTTTCCCAAGACTAAATTGCTGGCTCCGATGGACTTATTGAAAAGTTACTTGATAAATATATTAAAATATAGGGGTGTACATTTGTTTCCAATGAATTGGTAATCCGCAACGTATAGGGCCATATTCGTTATATTCATGGGGAAGTGAAACATATCGCAATTCCCCACGAATACAACGAATCTTCACCGAATTATTCAGCCATCTAAAGGAGCGAATTTAAACAAACCCCCCCTCCTCCTGACCCCCCCCCCCAAGACTTACCAAAACTCCCTGGTGGTCCAGCAGGGGGTCCGGGAGCCATCTCCTGCACTCACGCCGTTGGCTGCCGGTATTCAAAATGGCGTCGATAGCCTTTGCTCTTACTATGTCACAGAGCTACCGGTGCCATTGGTCGGCCCCTGTCACATCCTTCGATATGGATATAAGCTTAAGAGCAACTTTATTAGTCCAGTTTCTTTCTCTGTCTGAAAGAGATAATGTCCTGAAGCAGTACTTTAGATTTCAGAAACTAAAGTTTTATGGACAATCAATTCAAATATTTCCAGATATAGTGAGAATAACACAATTAAAGAGGAAAAAATGTATAGCAATGAGGGGGGGAAGTAACTGAAAGAGGTGTAAAGTTTATTTTGCGTTTTCTTTGTCATTGTATACTACTATGTGGAGACACTAAGTATGTATTTATTGATCCAATGCAATTATGTATGTATTTAGATTCTCATCATGATCCTAAGTCCCCTCAAAATGGTGTTGGTATTTAGAAGTTTAGGCAACACTTTACAGAGTTAAGCATGTAAATGAATGATAAAAGTATTTTTTTTATATATCTGCTATATTCAACTCTTAATCTCCATTATTACCTTTTGTATGGTCTAATGTGAACATGACTGAACATAACAAAAAGACCTGTTATTGCTCGATGCTGTGTCAACTATACAATTTCTTTAAATTGAAGGATGCTGCATCAGCAAGCCAGACAACGGCAGTGGTAAAACTTGCCGTCCGTACTACTTGTCACTTGCAGCGTATTATATCAATTTTTATATAATATGTTTTTTTAAAGCCCCATTGAAAAATGATGATTATAACAGTCACAAAACCTTAGGAACACACATCTGTGCCTTAAACCGTGGTTGAGAAGCCCCGACAACGGCCAGTGTTTCGCGATGGCTAGATCGCTTCTTCAGGAGTACTGTTAAACTTCCATATCAGGACAGATGCTAATGATTTAAAAAAAATACAAACAAAGTGATTTCCAGAGAAAATATAAATAAATGAATACTTAGCTCAAGATGTACAGTACACAGCACAAACCTTCTTCCTGGACGCGAACGTCTCCGAAAAAAGTGACATTATCAGATCGTTTTGTGAAGAGAGGATATCCTAAGCGTTGTGTTAAACATGCCTTTACTCGTGCAAGATTCATCAATAGAGATTGGCTGTTTTTACCACGCACTGTTGAATCGACTGACACTTTAACTTGTGTTTTGCCCTTTTCCTCTATGACATCTGTCATGAAACGGATCATTTACAACAACTGGCACATGCTACAGATCCACAATGAATTCCGTGAGATCCCTAGATTTGCATTCACAAGAGGTGCTAATTTTAAGGACCTGCTGGTTAGAGATGTGAATCGTGTCCTCGATCGTCTTAACGATCGATTTCGGCTGGGAGGGGGAGGGAATCGTATTGTTGCCGTTTGGGTGTGTAAACTATCATGAAAAATCGTTAAAATCGTGAGCCGGCACACTAAACCCCCCTAAAACCCACCCCGACCCTTTAAATTAAATCCCCCACCCTCCCTAACCCCCCCCCAAATGCTTTAAATTACCTGGGGATCCAGCGGTGGTCCAGAACGGCGGCGGTCCGGAACGGCCCCCTCAATAGAATGGTGTTGTCTTCAGCCGGCGCCATTTTTCAAAATGGCCGCCGCAAAATGGCGGCGGCCATAGACAAAAATGATTCGATGGAGGAGGTCATTCCGGACCCCCGCTGGACTTTTGGCAAGTCTTGTGGGGGTCAGGAGGCCCCCCCAAGCTGGCCAAAAGTTTCCTGGGAGTCCAGCGGGGTTCCGGGAGCGATTTCTTGCCGCGAATCGTTTTCGTACGGAAAATGGCGCCGGCAGGAGATCGAGTGCAGGAGGTCATTCAGCGGCGGTCCGGAACCCCCGCTGAACGACCTCCTGCAGTCGATCTCCTGCCGGCGCCATTTTCCGTACGAAAACGATTCGCGGCAAGAAATCGCTCCCAGAACCCCGCTGGACTCCCAGGAAACTTTTGGCCAGCTTGGGGGGGCCTCCTGACCCCCACAAGACTTGCCAAAAGTCCAGCAGGGGTCCGGAACGACCTCCTCCGTCGAATCGTTTTTGTCTATGGCCGCCGCCATTTTGCGGCGGCCATTTTGAAAAATGGCACCGGCTGAAGACAACACGATTCTATTGAGGGGGCCGTTCCGGACCGCCGCCGTTCTGGACCACCGCCGGATCCCCAGGTAATTTAAAGCATTGGGGGGGGGGTTTGGGAGGGTGGGGGATTTAATTTAAAGGGTCGGGGGTGGGTTTTAGGGGGTTTTAGTGTGCCAGTTTTCCTGCCCTCCCCCTTCCCCCGATTTATGATTTTTTAACGATAAATCGGGGGAATTGGTATTGTATCGTGGCCCTAACGATTTTTTGACGATTTAAAATATATCGGACGATATTTTAAATCGTCAAAAAATGATTCACATCCCTACTGCTGGTACATTCTGATTCATCAATCCCACAGCCGGGCATTAATATAGGTGCACACACAGCTTGTGGAGCATGCACAGTTTGCCATGTGATGATAGACACATCTTCTTTATATTTCGCAAAAATTGATTTCACCTTTGTTTTGAGGAATTTTACAGATTGTCGATCTACAATGCCCATGTAACTTATGGTACGTGGGTAAAACGTGGGTAAAACTCAGCGAGCATTGAAGACCCGTCTGATAGAACACCGATCCTGCATTTCAACGGGCCGACTAACAGCTCCACTGACAGCACATTGTATTCAATATCATCACATTTTTGATAACTTAAAAGTGTGTGTACTTGAGCAGTTATCCCCTAACTGGAGAGGAGGGGATTTTAATGTCCGTCTTTTACGTGCAGAGCAAAGATGGATTTATCGACTGCAGACCGTTGAACCCAAGGGATTAAATTCAGCACTAGAACTTCAAGTTTTTTTATGATTAATCACATTTTGATTTTTTATTATACACTAGGAATTAAGCTAACTATCACTTTAAATTGGCCTGGCACAGATTGTTTATATATCACCATGACAACGCGAGTTAAAGATGGAAGCACGTCATGACATCATCACGTCGAAAAGCGCAGGCTTTTTAAAGGGAAAGCAATTCGGGCTTCACTTGGTCCCACATATCGTGAAAAAAATTTTCGGAGACGTTCGCGTCCAGGAAGAAGGTTTGTGCTGTGTACATCTTGAGCTAAGTATTCATTTATTTATATTTTCTCTGGAAATCACTTTGTTTGTATTTTTTTAAATCATTAGCATCTGTCCTGATATGGAAGTTTAACAGTACTCCTGAAGAAGCGATCTAGCCATCGCGAAACACCGGCCGTTGTCGGGGCTTCTCAACCACGGTTTAAGGCACAGATGTGTGTTCCTAAGGTTTTGTGACTGTTATAATCATCATTTTTCAATGGGACTTTAAAAAAACATATTATATAAAAATTGATATAATACGCTGCAAGTGACGAGTAGTCCGGACAGCAAGTTTTACCACTGCCGTTGTCTGGCTTGCTGATACAGCATCCTTCAATTTAAAGAAATTGTATAGTTGACACAGCATCGAGCAATAACGGGTCTTTTTGTTATGTTCAGTCTTGATGAATAAGACTCTTTCTGTTCTTTTGGTTTGGGCTAATATGAACATGACCAGATTATATTAATTTTGAACTAATCTGGTCATGTTCATATTAGCCCAATATTATATTTTTATATTTATATTAGCCCAATATTATATTTTTTTTTCTTTTAATCTGGATTATATAAGACACATTGACAAAATTTCTTGTAATAAATGACAAAATGCAATAAAATATATAAAAAAAGAATATCTGAATTCAAGAAAGCATGGGATAAACACAGAGGATCTGTGAGGGAGTGGTAGGGATGGGCATACCTGATACGGAGGTCAGTATTCAGACATAGCTGACTAAGGGGGTTATTTTCTAAATTTAGCACATAGCTAGATCGGGGAGGAGACGGGGAGGAGTAAAGGGGAGGAGTCGGGGCGGCACCAGGGCGGACGCTGCGAAGACAGCATGGACGGCAAAAAGGTAAGGAGCCTTCCAATTTCGTGCCCAATAGCACCAACTTTTATGATGGTGCTATTGGGTACGAAAGACGGCAGCATTCGCACCGCGGAGGTGCGATCGCTGCCGGCTATCACAGGCCCGCCCCCGCTTCGCCCCCCCGCCCCCTGCACCGTGTAATTCATGACGCTGCTTTGTTTTAGAAAATCTAGGTCTAAGAATGTTAGTTGGATAAGACTTAACCGGCTAACTTACACAAGATATTTGACAACATGGCAATGCTGCTGAAAATACCCTTATTTGCTACCACTTAGCCGGATAAGTCTTATCCAGCAAAGTTTAGACATGCTATGGAGCAGGTCTAACTTATACAATTAACTTACCCAGATAAGTCTGAATATCGCTACTTATCTGGCTAAGGGGGTCATTTATCAAAGTGCTATATGGCATTTTCGCATGCGTTTAGCACCTTTAATGAATGTGAAAGCACCATAATGCATGGTGTGATGCAAATCAGTAAAAGGGGAGGAGTGTGGGGCCAAGTGGGCTGGCTTGAAAGCCATATTGCATGGCTTTAACTACACCTTTTTCATTAAGCTGTGTGATATGGCTTTATCATGCTGTTTTTGCAAATAGCATTTTTAGCTGCTGGAGAGACAGCCTAGCTAGCGGGGGGGGGGGGGGGGGGGAGAGAGAGAGAGAGAGAGAATTGTGCAATGTTCTCTTAATCTAGCTTGATGGACACTCTACCTGGGTAACACTTTGCGATAAACAGCCTATTACCATAAAACACACCCCTATTTAGTGCATTTTGATAAATCCAGGCCTAAGTTAGCTGGATAAGTAGTGCGGCCCAGTTACGCCCACTGCTGCCCATTGACTATCTGGCTAACTAAGTGGCAACCACTGAATATAGCAGGATATTTAGTGGCCACCACTTAGCCAGATAAGTCCTACTAAGTGCAAAATGAATGGTGTATGCATATATAGCCAGCAATAGATGTATATACATACCATCCATTTTGTGTGCCCACTATACATTTGTGAGATATGCATGTACCACTGAAACAAATGGAACAAATGCATCAACAAATGCACATCCTTACTTGGCAAAGCCGCTACTTAGCTGGATAACTCGGAGTTTATCCGGATAAGTGCAAAAATGTATTTGCATATTTTTTATATGTGTGTGCATATTCCCGGGTGCATTTAAGCATATTTTATAGCCTGCATACATTGTATATGCACAGGTTATAAAATATGAGAGCAGTTTTATATACGCCCATATATACGCTTATACGTCTGGATGTTTTAAAGTCATTCTTCCCATTAAGCCAGCATCTTGGCTCATTTCCTACTGCAATCCCTGGAACTTGGAAAATAGCATGCACAGTCTTATTTAAAATATATGCAGTATTGCCCTTAGCACAGAATGGCAGAAACATTTAAAAAATAGGGTCCAGAGTATTTGTGCTCTATTTTTCATATTCATATTGTCTTATGTGTATGTAAGTTTCTCTATAAAAGAGTTTCAAGGCTTTCTTTGTCCAGTGCATTAATAATTAGCAAAAAGATAACTTTTCTCATAGGTGGAATATGAAGTGAAATACTGAATCAATGTAAATGCCCTGCAATCCTTTCTGTAATTGTAAAAGTAGGTTTATGGACAGTGTCATTTTAATATGGTATTAAGCATAACTTCTTGAAAATGTGATGCTTAGACAAAATAAGCAGGCCAAAACATTTTGACTAAAATGTTTTCTTACATCATTTTCCATTCAGCTACAACACTGTTTATTTTTATCTTTTCCCTCAACATTTACTAATTTCGGTATCCCACATAATGCATCTAAGTCCACTATTGTTTACATTTCTGTAAGAATTTGGAGCAAAGTAATGTACAATGATGTACTTTGTAGAAATCCAATCAATTTTTTAATTTAAGACTTTATCTGTTCTCAGTAGGCCCCATTGCAAAGAACTCTGGAGGAAAGAGCTACAAAAAAATGTCTTTTTTATACAGGATTTCATTAATAGAAATAAAGTTAAACCTACAAACAGCATCACTCATAACTCACAGGCAGAATAAGTAGATTTACAGCCACAAAACAATATTGCATATTCTGCAATATCTAGCTTTTGCTACAATTTATGATGTTCTCTGCAATATTTTTGCATTCTAAAATAAATTTTCTTTTTTTTTTTTTTTTATTTGAGCAGGATCCAACCTGTCTGTCTACCTGAAGCTGAGCAGACAATAATAATCAGTGAAATTAAAACTATCAACTGTGAACAGGAGAGGAGCAAGTTTACTTACATATAAACAGGGTTCTCCTGTAAGCAGGATGAATTAGCCATGACATGTGAGTGACATCATCTGATGGCGCCAAACAGACCCATCTCTCATAGCTCAGTAAAGCTTTACTGAGCATACGTGGAAGCTCCTACACCCACACACTACCTCACGAGTCCCTCAGTCTTTCGAAGAGCTTAAGCTTTATCAAGGTAGTCGATGGTGCAGAGATGCGGGCAGGGCCAGGTAATAAGCATGGCTAATTAATCCTGCTGTCTACTGAGAACCCTATTTACAAGTACCTAAGAACATAAGAAAATGCCATGCTGGGTCAACCAAGGTCCATCGAGTCTAGGATCCTGTCGCTGACAGTGGCCAATGCAGGTCGCAACAACTAGTGGATCCCTTAAAGTAGATCTATTTCCTGTTACTCTCAAGAATAGCAATAGCTTTCCTTAGTCTACATGGCTAATAATGTGTTATAAACTTTTCATCTAGGAACTTGTACAAATCTCTTTTAAACCCAGCTGTGCTAGTTCCCTTGACCACATCCTCTGGCAACAGGTTCCACAGCTTAATTCTGCGCTGAGTGGAAAAGTACTTTCTATGATTTGTTTTAAATCTGTTGGTTGTTAGTTTCATGGGATGCCCACTTGTTTTAGCATTTTTTTTGAAAGGGCAAAATAACCATCCTTTATTTACCCATTCATGATTTTATAAACTTCTATCATGTCCCATCTCAGCCATCTCTTTTCCAAGCGGAAGAGCCCTAGCCTGTGTAGCCTCTCATCATATGAGAGCCATTCATCCCCTTTATCATTTTCATTGCACCTTTTCTAGTTCTGCTATCCCTTTTTGTGATGAGATGATCAGAACTGCACACTAGGGATGTGAATCGTTTTTTGACAATTTAAAATATCGTCCGATATTTTTTAAATCGTCATTAATCGTTAAAGAGTGCGATACAATAGAAATTCCACCGATTTATCGTGAAAAAATCATTAATCGGGTTAGTGCACACTAACGGGAGTTAGGGCACAACCTAAAAACCCACCCCGACCCTTTAAAACCGCTCCCTTAGCCTCCACCACCCTCCCGACCACCCCAAAAATGTTTTAAAATTACCTGGTGGTCCAGTGGGTCCTGGGAGCGATCTCCCGCTCTCGGGCTGTCGGCTGCCTCTAATAAAAATGGTGCCGATGGCCCTTTGCCGTCGGCAAGCCATCCACTGTGCCATTTTTAAAGATGGTGCCGGCCGTCCAGTGCTCCTACCATGTGACAGGGGCCGGCCAATGGCACAGTTACCCTGTCACATGGTAAGGGCAAAGGGCCGTTGGCTGCCACTAATAAAAATGGCGCCGTAAATAGGTACTTGTAAATAGGATTCTCAGTAGACAGCAGGATTAATTATCCATGCTTATTACCTGGCCTTGCCCGCATCTCTGCACCATCGACTACCTTGATAAAGCTTAAGCTCTTCGAAAGACTGAGGGACTCGTGAGGTAGTGTGTGGGTTTAGGAGCTTCCACGTATGCTCAGTAAAGCTTTACTGAGCTATGAGAGATGGGTCTGTTTGGCTCCCGGGGCCCACTGGACCACCAGGTAATTTTAAAACTTTTTGGGGGGGTCGGGAGGGTGGTGGAGGCTAAGGGAGTGGTTTTAAAGGGTCAGGGTGGGTTTTTTGTTTATCGGCCGACAGCCCAAGCACGAGAGAACACTCCCGGGACCCCCACTGGACCACCAGGTAATTTTAAAACATTTTTTGGGGGGGGTCGGGAGGGTGGTGGAGGCTAAGGGAGCGGTTTTAAAGGGTCGGGGTAGGTTTTTGTTTATCAGATCGGGCGCAGCCAATTAAAAAAAACCTGATCGGGCCGGACGAAAAAAAATGCACGATTTGAATCGGTTCCGGTTCCAATTCACATCTCTACTGCACACAATACAAAAAATTAAGAAGCAATACTTTGTGTTGATTATTAAGTTGTACTTAACAAGGAGCTCTGGGACACCTTCTTGCCAAAGGTATCCAACAGCTTTGGATCTTTCCCTAGGGGTATATTGGAATGATTCCATGTTTATTTTTGCCCACTTAAGAGTAGACTCCACCATCACAGAGCAGAGTGGAACCTGGACTACTCCAAAACCAGGAGCAGCCTGCACCCTGTATTTTAAGTCAAACTTTCAGGCCACTGGGAGGCACGAGGTAGGAGACCATCACATTCTTGTCTGGAGGTCTTGAAGCAACTTGTGCACTGGAATCACTTCCAAGTTGGCTGGTGGTTGTAGGAACAGCAAAAGTCTGAAGATATTCATTCTTGGATCTGCTTCTTTATGGACACTGATGTTATGCACCTTTGCTAACTTGTCTAGGAGCTTAGAGTATCAGAGATCCTCTGGAGGGGAGGTATACCGTGGAAAGTCAGATAAGGAGTCTGACAGAATCCCATGGAATCCCCCTCTGCCCCAACCAAGGGAGAACACTGATCATTGACCCCAATGATGATGAGGGCATTCAAGGCAGATACCTCTGTTGCTTTGGAGGGAACACATCAAGGAGGGAGCCTGACAAGGCTGCAGCTCCTTCTTCATCCTCTGACTCATGATGGGGCCCCCCCTGGAAGAGGTGAAATCTTTGTTTATTGGGGACTGAAGCCTATGGCTGGCAACTCTTGCAGTGAAGTGTGCACTGGTGTCAGATTAGATGGAGCTCCACTATGTAGGAACACTTCTGCTATAGATAGGAGAGACTCAATCCCCAATTCTTGACCACAAGAGTCAATGAAGCAAAGAAATTCTCCAATTCTGTTAGCTGGTCCAAGGGTTTGAAGAAGATACATCTTCTTCAGAAATATAAACAGATTAGTCTGCACTCTGCTATAATGAAGCAGTGACTTGCAGGGATGAAACAGCTACTGTATCCGAGGTGCTTTGCACCAGTTGTGCTGGATCCATTCTATTCTGCCATTCTTTCCACACTGCTATCTCCCCTGAGATCTTACAAATTGGAAGGGTTTGGTCTGGCATCTTCTCCATAAGTATCAAGGCTCTCCACATTGATGGGTCATGAGTAAGCATCTTTATCGGCCCTGTAGATCTATGCTCCAAGTGCACCAACAGTGCCTTCGAGTGGGTACTCCACTCCAGCACCACAGAGCTGGAGAGACTGGGGGCTTGGTTGAACAAGTGACTTGCTGTCATTGAGGCTTTCATGTCATAAAAGAAGATAGTTCTTGCAACACCAGGTCTGCTTCTCTCCTTGGCATTAATGATAGATCTGAAGAGACTTTCCCAGGCACTAACTTCTTCTTCAGATCCAATGGGGTTCATCCTGATTATGGAGCTTCTTAGACAACTTCCTGCATGCCTCCTTTAATGCCAAAAGCTTCTGGTGCTTTGCTTTACCTTTGAGCTCTGCTGGATCCGGGAGCTGGCAAGAGTGGGGTAACCCTTCAAATAGAACAGGAAAGACAGGGGGAGGCTTCCTGCCTTGGTTCCATATGTTGGGAGCCTGATGACACCTGAAGACTGGCTCCAATTCCTGATATGTCTTCGATGCCTAGAATGCTTACCCTTCAGCACCTTCCTGAAGTTCTTCATTTTCCAGATCCTGGATAACATGTGTCCACCACTATAGCAGTTTGAAGTATCATGATCAGGGCCTAGGCATCTGTAGCATACTTTGTTGGTATCCATGATCAACCTTCAATGCACACAAGTGCAAACTTTGAAACTGCTGATAGTAGCCTTCTTGGCTTTTGTTTTTTTCTTTTGACATTGCTTATATATTTTTTGTTGTTGTACTTAAAAGTATTGTTGAGTGACTGCCAATGCAGCATGTGAGAAAACATCTCACTTCAACATGGCAAGGAGTAAAGGTATTCACATCAAGAATAGAAAAGAAATGGGTTAAATATACAATAGTTTATATGAACACCACAAATAATGATGTCTAACAAATGTTATAATCACATTAACCATATAAAATATATTTGAATTAAATTTTATTGTACAAAACATACTTATATGAAATTCACTTTGAATTATTGTTGAAAAAACTTTAAAGCATTAATCAATAATATTTGAAAAAAATGCCTTTTTTGGCCACCTAAACCAAACAATCAATCAGATTAAAAGACCAAAATACTATAAAGTACTGCATGGGGCCTAACATTAAAAAATATTACATACACATACACACACACACATACACCATTCATACCATCATACAAACACATTAAAAACAAATAATTTTCACACAAAATGAAACATTTGTAACAGCAACAATCTCATTTCCTTCAGCAGACACTGATTGGTTTTTTGAAAAAATATTTTTTAAAACAAGAAAAATTGTCCTTGTGCAAACAATGCTACTAATAGATAATATAGTTCTCCATTAAAACTTCAGATTATTGATGAAACTGTTCCAATACAGAATATTCAGATCATCAAAGCAGGTACTAAATCGCCTTATCCTTGTAAGATATATAGCATCCAGTGTCTTATTCAATCAAAGTGGAAGAATGGAAGGGCGGGCAGGATGGCGTTCCTGGATGTCCAATATAACCTGGGGGGGGGGGGGCAGTCTCAATATTGGGTTGCTCGGAGCAGGGGTTAGAATGGGGGGTAGTGAGGGGAAAATCAGTCAAGTCTGAAGGTTAGTGTAGATGTTTATGACCAAATTACACTGGGTTGGTTGGGTGTTTAATTAGCTGGACACCAAGGAGCAAGGGAAAAAGGGGAGGAGTGCTGGGTGAAGTGGGCAGGAGGAGGCATAGCTGGTTCACTTGCCTGTGAATGGCATCCCTCCCGTCTGCCCTTATTTTTCTTTTGGTATTGTTGGTTATTGTTTTGTTGCAGCTGGAGGTTGCCTGAGCCAGAGTTAAGTTTCAGCGGTATGCTGACCTGTTGATACAGTTAGGTCTGAGAATACTAGGGCTGGAGAAATTGGGTGCAGTTTTTCTATGGTCTGCCTCTTGCTGGGCTGTGGTGGGGGTTGAGTTCTCAGGTGGCTTGAGAGCTGCCTATGATCCAGTGGCTGGGAGGCCTGGGGGTGTTCATCTTGCTGGGGGCGTGGCGGATGATCACCAGGGTCTAGTTATTGATGCTGCTGTTGGCTTGGGTTTATTGTTGGAATTTATTGTAAAAGGGCAGTGGCAGGGAGAGGCAGGATACCCATGTTATATTGCAATCTGCAGTAAACAAATATGGAAAGGATTATCACAGAAAATCTTCAATCATTGTTAACAATATCATATAAACAGATTTTTAACAAAACATACAGGGGCATAATAAATCAGGAACCCCCTACAGTATCTTCACTTTACAGCTTAGCCAGCAGGTATATAAAATGGTCAAGATGAAACAAAGTCTCATCGTACTTCAAACTAGTACATGAAGTCAAATCAACGTATTCAATGATCTCAACAAACCCACAGTACCTGAATGTAATCCACTTTGAAATGCAAACAAAAAAGCGGAATATTTATTTATTTATTTATTTATTTATAATTTTTTTATATACCGCCGCTCATCAAAGATATCACGTCGGTGTCCAATGAACAGGAACTTATGCCGGAGCGTTATACATTTAACAGATTTAACATTTAACATTTAACATTTAACAATATAAAGGATAAAATAGAAAATTAAAAAAAATAAAAATAATGGGATGTCCCTGATATAATATTTGTTATACATCATTATTTGTGTTTGGTATTATTGTTCACATTCCATTAATGGGAGACGTAAACAAATGAAAAGAAAATGTTTGTTTAAATTCATGGGCACCCTCCATTCTTTTCAGGGCTCCACAAATGAAACAACAATGGTCTCATTTCTTGCATTTTACCCATTTGTTTCAAACAAATGCACATCCCTATCCCATATTACATTTCTCTACGGCCCCTACATACCTTTTAGTTTCATCGGATATAGATTTAAAGCTATTAAGTATGTTTGTTGAATGATTCTGCCCAGGAAGAAACATCAAGTATGCATTAGGTAGGATTCCCAGAAGGATTCCATGTCTTCCCACTGAATGGAGTCCACCTCTTGAGATGTTCCAGATTTCATTCAATACAAAATCTTTGCCATACCATACTTGGGTATTGAGAGAATAAAAACTCAATCTCACTTGCACTATGTGGTCCTATGCAGCACATTACAAAATCCTTAAGTATTTATTATCATTATTTTAATTTGACCAGGGAATCAGAAAAAAATTCACTTTTTAGAGAAAAAAATATTAAGTTTCTTCACTTATAATCCTTATCTGCGTGGAATTAGGAGTCAAAATATTATGACCTATTCTTTTTAAGTACAATCTTCGGAATTCAATTACTTCTAATATCTTATTTAGGAAAATGTTTGCAAGTTAAACAATTCTTTGGGTTAACTGTAGTGCTGGTTTCTACCTTTCCTGACGATCATCCTATTTCCCTTCTGACACATATTTTAGTTTTTTAAACCTTTCGTCACTTCCTCCTATTTATTCTCCCAATGTTTTTTAACATGATCCAACATGAAAATCTTTTCCTGATGTCAGTAACTGTTGTGATGAGAGACGCACGGAAAGAAGAGATGCCAGACAGGATTCTAAGGAAGTCAGGAAGCCATCCCGAAGTCACTTCAGGCCGGCCCTTTTATTGTCCTGCGTTACATATTATTTGCATATACAATCACATCACTGATAACAACAATACTCTCGGAGACATATGGTAGCTGCTACGGATTATTATGATTAACTCATGTTACTATCTTTGTGAGAGAAAGCAAGCATTCTGTGTTTCTGTGCTAAGAGCAAGGTCTGTCTGTAAAAAGCAAGAGCTTGAGGAATACAGACACAAACAGGCTCAGTGTATGTTTAATGCAGATAAGCAAATACTGAGAAGTGTTGATGCAGACAGATTCAGTTTTTGTGGTTTGCCATCCAAAGAGAAAAAGCCTACATCTCCACATCTCATCCTTTCCTTTATATTTTACAGGAAATCCTTATGTTGCGATTTAGGTAAAAGTATGTTAGCAAGGTTGAGCAATCATTGAATACAGCAGCAGCAACATATTAAAATAACGATGCAAAGTAATACAATGAGAACTGTCTTTCTGAGACCTCTTCTGTGAGGAGTTTTATGGATTTAATCGTACGGTCGAATAGGGCTGTGGTCCAGTTGGCAAGGGTGCGTAAATCTCGGTAGTTTAGTGCTGCCCCCTATTGGGGGAAACAGGCCCCTGTAGACCATGGTGCCTGTGCCTTGCCCAATTGGGTTTTGAACTGACTCTCTCCTGTTTCTAATTCTACCCTTGGGCAATTTGGTAGTAGTATAAAAGGATGGCATTATGTAGCCTAGTTTACATCTACCTGTCCATCTTGCAGGGATTCTCATATATGCCCTGCGTCCACACAACATCCAGATGTTTCCCAACAAATTGGTGGATACGTTTCGCTTGTTTTGGGTTTGCATTACCATTTCTGCTATAGTGTTACACAGATTGAGTCCTCCTATGGTTGTGGAGGTGGGGCAACCCTGTCCAACTGAGCACCCTGTGAGCTGATAGTTACACATACATTTTGTGAAATTGTGCATCTAATAAAGGAAAATACTGATTGCAATCTTTGAGCAAAGGGGTAATACATTCTCATCTAAGCAAGGGAAACACATCTAGAGCAAAACAAACGCAAAGAGAAAATCAGGCAAAAAGTAGCAACAGTTCAGTTCATAATGATGGCTGCAGGATGTCCTCCTTGGCAAAGGCATGACTTCTGTGGTAAAGGCATGGAAAAGGCTTGATAGGATGATTTCTGAAAATCAATGGTATATTCAGTTCTTTCAGTATTTCTTGGATATCGAAGCATAGCCTCTTAACTCTTTATTAAGTGAGATATGTGTGTTTTGTGGATCAAAAAACCTAATATGAGAGATTCAAATTCAAATTAATTAATGAGAAAATTTCATCATGACTATAAATCTACTATTACTAATCTATATAATGTTTTCCCACTTTATTATTAAATAACAATGAAGAAACAACTTAAGTGGACAGACAATTACATAAAAACATATATTTCACTCACAGCATTCTTCAGATGTCAGGACATACACATAGCACAAAAGACAAAAGACAGAAGACAAACAATGAACACATATTTTTGAGCTAAAAAAAATTAAA
The DNA here is from genome assembly GCF_901001135.1 of Rhinatrema bivittatum. Lineage (NCBI taxonomy): Eukaryota > Metazoa > Chordata > Amphibia > Gymnophiona > Rhinatrematidae > Rhinatrema > Rhinatrema bivittatum. The sequence continues at coordinate 117,361,735 of NC_042620.1, read as the reverse complement.
CCAAAAAGTGGTGGGAAAATGTTTGGCAAAAAGTGTGGAAAATGTTTGAAAAATGTTTGGAAAATGTTAAAAAAAAAGTTTGGATCAATCCAGTAGTAAACAAAAATCAGAATTCTGTTTAAAAATGAAAAAAATAAGGTGCAAAGTGTTCATCTTCACATCTCTCATGGCGGGAAGGCTGTCAATCTGGAAAATATTAAAATCTGGCACACAGCAAAAAATTAAGGTAATGATTAAAGTGAAATTTTTACTTTTTAACCTTGGAGAATCAATTCTACTATACAATTTAATAAAATCAATTTGGATTTGCAAGAAAAAGGCTTGGGGGGGGGGGGTGTGCTTTAGATGTACCAACCCCTATCAGTAATTGCTTGTCGAAGAATAGGAATTGTAACTTTTTCAATGTCTCTCTGTACTTTCAAAACAATCTCAATTCTTTGTCTTAAAAAAAACTTTTTCAACTCCGCACTTCCTGTACTGGCAAGACACAGAATTTGTATTCACTGTAAATGAAATTAAACTTTCTTGCTAAATTATGGCTATTATTATTCTTAATATCTTTAAATTCTTCAGAAATCTGTTTCTAAACTTAAAGGATTAATTCATTGAATGGAGTTCTCTCCTCTGTTTATTTTCTCTTGAGAAATGCTATTCTGCATTCCTACACTAGCCCTCCCTCTCACTCTGTCTTTTTGTTGTTAACCCTTAATTGCCACTCGTAAGGGGAAGGGAGAACTTTTGAAAAGAAAAAACTGATACTTAGTACTGCTTGTAACGTTCCTGTATCTGTGATATAATAAATTTAAATGTAGAATGCTTTATGAAAAACAATTTACCAACTTAAAGCTAACAGCCAGTAATGAAACAAGAATTCTGCAAAAGGGACATGAAAAAAAATAAAGGACAGATTACACATGCATTTAAAATAAGTATCTCAATTATTGAATTGCGTCATTAATGCAAGCGTTACGTTTGCTTCATGCTTTAACTCTACATAAACTGCCTGCTCTGTAATACATTCTGCTTCTAGTTTTTTGTAGTTTTTTTTTCTACTACTGAGATAATGGCATTCCTAGGGGTGGGGTAATCTTGGTCACCCAGCGTCCCTGTGCATACAAGAATCGGTTCCTTTGTATGCTTCCCTTCCCGGGGCATTTCCAGCTATGAGGGCTTCCCTTTGATATTCTGAGCCCAAACCACATACTGAGCAGGGGTAAGGAGCATACGGGCCAGATCTTTCCAATCCTGGGGAATGAATTTATAGCCATTCGCAATTCCCGCTAACTTCCCACGAGTATAGGTGGAATGAATACCTGTGCCTGTGATGCTCTTTCGAAGTTCCCTTAAAATAGTATAAGGTAGTGCTGACCACTGATACTGAATCCCACCCTGGGCATTAGGTACCTTCGTGATGGGAAATGCTTGAAGCCCCTCCAATAATTCCTCTCCTGTGAGATTTCCTTTCACCTGTTCTTGGTGAAACCCCATGTGGACCGCACCACATAGGTCGTTATGTGCAGCAGCGTTTTGTGATGGTAATTTATCTGGACAAATCAGTGATGCAGAATCAACGACTGTTGCAGGCAATGGCAGCTGGGGGTACAGGGAGCTCGTGGGCGGTGAGGGAGTTGGAGGGGAAGGCGGAGGGAAGTTAGTGCCTTTGATTTCAGTCTCTGTGGTTTCCTGGGATTGTTCCCCCAAGGTAGACTCGGAGGATGCCATGGGAGGCTCGGTTGGGGACGGTGCCTTGTGAGTGTGTGTCCCCAGATATTCTAGCGCTTCTGTGCATTTTTGCCAAAGCAATAGATGTTTTATTGAGGCACACAGGGTTGTGTGCAAGGCATTCCCTAAGTTGATCCAGTCCTGGATATGCAAAGTACCAGCTTCTGGAAACCATGAGCACCGGGTTTCTATTTCTTTCAACATATTTGCGATATCTCCTAGCTTGACGTTAATAGCCTCTCCTTTGGTAATAAAGAAATGATTTCTTACTAGTGCCTGCAACTCTTGTGCATGAACTTTCTGCTGAGCTGACAATTCCCCCCCCCCCCCACACACACACACACACTCACGAATGTGGGAGCGAAGTTCGCTGTGGTGCATCAAGGCTATTCCAGCCGGATGAGTAGGGGGCTTCACATCTCGGGGTAACCAGATGTGATGAGAGACGCACGAAAAGAAGAGATGCCAGACAGGATTCTAAGGAAGTCAGGAAGCCATCCCGAAGTCACTTCAGGCTGGCCCTTTTATTGTCCTGCGTTACATATTATTTGCGTATACAATCATATCATTGATAACAACAATACTCTCGGAGACATAGCTGCTACGGATTATTATGATTAACTCATGTTACTATCTTTGTGAGAGAAAGCAAGCATTCTGTGTTTCTGTGCTAAGAGCAAGGTCTGTCTGTAAAAAGCAAGAGCTTGAGGAATGCAGACACAAACAGGCTCAGTGTATGTTTAATGCAGATAAGCAAATACTGAGAAGTGTTGATGCAGACAGATTCAGTTTTTGTGGTTTGCCAGCCAAAGAGAAAAAGCCTACATCTCCACAGTAACTCAAACAGCTACTATCTGAGCATTTAGGCTTTTAGGTCTCCTTGGCCTTTCTGAATGAATCCCCATTATAACCAACCTGCCACACTAATCTAGTCAACATGAGATGGGTGTATCTTGCCAGATAGACTAAATCCCACCCAAACTCCTCTAGGGATGTGCATTCATTTCGGTTCAGGCTTTGTTTTCAACCTGCCATGGGAAATTTCATTTTTCCTGCGGTTCAGGCTTTTTTTTTTTTTGGAGGACCCCGTTTTTTTGGGTTAGTGCACATTAACAGCTGTAGCAAACTAACTCCGTTAGTGTGCATTAACCCGAAAATTGGGGTCCCCCGAAAAAAAAGGCCAAACCGCGGGAAAAACAAAATTTCCCATGGCGGGCTAAAAATGAAGCCTGAACCGAATGTACTTGCTGCTGTACATCTCTAAACTCCTCCCTGATCCCACCCCTCCAAAAAATTTGCATTCGTACCATGCATTATGGCGTAAACGCCATAATGCATTTTGATGAATGACCCAGTTATCCAGTTAATTGAACACTTCTCAGTTATACTACTGGAATGCTCCTATCTTATCTGGCTAAATTCTAGCCGGCTTATTACTGGCTAGAATTTAGCCCGATCCTAAATCTTCATTTAACTATAGAACTTCTGAGTTATCAGTCAAATGCTTTTGAATATGGATCTCTAAGTTGACTCAAAAAACAAATCGGAAACCGATCCAGTTGGCTGTATTAGAGTGAAAACAATAGGAATCGGATGATCACATGAAGCCCTTTATTATGTGCCCGACTCTGGCCGAGTTTCGCTCGTAGAGCTGCCTCAGGGGCAAAGTGTGTTGCTTTGTCTCAACTCAAGGTTTGGACAATATTGCATACAGGAGCTGCCTTCCTCCCAAAGACCTCAGGTCTGAGGTCTTTGGGAGGAAGGCAGCTCCTGTATGCAATATTGTCCAAACCTTGAGTTGAGACAAAGCAACACACTTTGCCCCTGAGGCAGCTCTACGAGCGAAACTCGGCCAGAGTCGGGCACATAATAAAGGGCTTCATGTGATCATCCGATTCCTATTGTTTTCACTCTCTAAGTTGACTTGCAGATCCTTCCCCACACCTTCTCAATGATTCTTTTTTTTTTTAAAAAAAAGTTGCTCTGTGATTCCCTTCCCCTTCCCCTCACTCTCTTGCTGATACAAAAAAAATTAAGTGAGCCCAATGGCCAGCCAGCCAGCCTTACCCTTCCTCCTGCTCTCCTCACACAGAACAAAACAAAAAGGCTATGGGATCCCTTGCCTGCTCCAATTCAAATAAGGATAGGGGGCTGGCCTGAGGATCCCCTTTCCCACTCTCCTGTCCCAAAAAGCATCATTGGTATGGTGGGGAGAAGGGGAAGAATATTGTTTTAAAAGGAGCATTGGGATGATGAATGATAAGAGATGGGGCTACCAGGAACATTTTTTTCTTTTTGTTTTTATGAGAAAAGGAAATTGGCTGGCCAGATGTAGGACTGCTTTTGCAGCACCTACATTTTTGTAGCCAAGTTAGGGGGCTAGTGTTGGAAATCAGCACTAGCCAGCCACTAGCCACCACCCCATGCCAGGCTAGAAATTTTCTAGCTAAATTAAGCCACCTACTGAAATTTGGTGACTAAATTCAGCTGGTTAGGATGTCCAAATTTCAGAAGCTTTTATCCAGCAGGCTGTCATTATTTAGCCAACTAGATCCCTTTCGGGTTGATACAGAAAAACCCACAGGAGAACCGGCGAGCGCCCAGGCCACTCTCCTGGGTGCGCGATTCAGTAAGAAAAAATATGTAAATGAGGGCCCACGGTAAATGGAGGCGCTAGGGACACTAGCGCGTCCCTAGTGCCTCCTTTTTGACAGAAGTGGCGGCTGTCAGCGGGTTTGACAGCCGTCGCTCAATTTTACCAGCGTTGGTTCTCGAACCCGCTGACAGCCACGAGTTCGGAAAATGGACCCCGACTAAATTGAGCATCCATCTTCCAACCCATGGGCCGCAGGCAGATTTTTAATTTATTTTTTTTTAATTTAAATTTTTTTTTTACTTTTGGGGCCTCCGACTTAATATCGCTATGATATTAAGTTGGAGGGTGTACAGAAAAGCAGTTTTTTCTGCTTTTCAGTACATTCTGTACATTTTCCCGGTGGTGGCCAAAATTAATGCCTGCCTTTGGCAGGCGTTAATTTCTGAAAGTAAAATGTGTGGCTTCGCTGCACATTTTGCTTTCTGTATCGTGCGGGAATGATTAATAGGCCCATCAACGTGCATTTGCATGTTGCTGGCACTATTAGTTTTGGGGGGGTTGGCCGCACGTTTTCAATGCGCTATTACCCCTTACTGTATAAGGGGTAAAAATAGTGCATCGAAAATGCGTGGCCAAACGTGGGCTAACAGTGCGCTCCACCGGAGCACACTTTACTGTATCGGCCCGTTTGAAAATGAACCCCTTAGTTTTTCTGTACTAGCAGCCTGCTAGATAGCTCAGGCTTTTAATTAATGCTATTATCGTAGCCTGCCAGGCAGAACGAGCTATGTGAGCATCTGTGTTTCCACTAGAAGGAGTTGTTAATGTAACAGCAGCCTGACAGATAAATAATTATTATTAATTCTTCCGCTACCTCTTAATCTTTTTGTAACTAAGGATCCTCTGTGCTTTTCCCAGGCCTTCATGAAATCCAATACCATTTCAGCATTCATCACTCGTTCTGGGAGGGCATTCCCTTTCTATTAAATAACATTTCCTCATGTTGCTCTTGTATCTAGCATCTACCTCCTTAGAACCTCACATCATGACTCCTTGCTCTAGAACTTGAGATATTTTAATGTCTCTATCATATATCTTCTGTCTCACCTTTTCTGTAAGATATACATATTTAGATCCTTCAGTGTCATCTCATAAGGTTTCTGGCGCAGAATCCCAGACATCAACCACTATGGAAAACACACATGGGTTTCTCAATATGGGTATTTTTATAAGAGGATTGAAAGATATAGTAGAGCCAGCCTGTTGGCTCCAGTGGCAGTGCTGCATACTATCACGCAGAGGATCCATTGTTCTCATTTTTGGATTAGGCTTTCCACACCTTGGGTCAGCTGCATCTGGGGATGCTGCAGTGGTAGCGTTCACATCCCCCACAGGGAGTCATGGTAATTTTTAAGGGTGACACCTCTTGGCTGAATTTAGAGCCCATGAACACTATCCTAGATGGAGCCCTGGTGTAAAGCTCCTGGTCTCAGAACTGTTGCTGCAATGACAGGGCCGGCGGAACCACTAGGCAAACTAAGCCTGGGCCTAGGGGGCTGTGAGTGGCGGCATCAAAGAGGAGTGGAGATTCGGCAATCTCCACTCCTCTTTGCTGCTGCAGTGCCGCCGCTCATGGCCCACATGACTCGCAGCCCCTAATGGGGGTGGCAGCGCAACCAGAGGGGGTGGCAGCGTGAACAGGGTGGGGGCAGCATAATGAGAGGGGCGGCGTGAGGCAGAATATGCCTAGGGCACCTAATCCCCTTGCACTGGCCCTGTGCAATGACTATGCAAGGATCAGTGGGAGGGTGAATCTATTAAAATCGGTGAAAAATCCCCGGATAGCTGCAAATGAAGGCTTATGCCTTTTTCAGTATTTGCTTTTATAGAGGGAGTAAACGATCTCACACTTTCCTAAGCAGGGGAGAGGTAAAGAATCTAGGGTGTACATCGGCGTTTTTCAACCAGGATTCCCACAAATCAGTCTTCTTCCCAACAGACAAGAACCCCTGTGTTCAATGTTCCCTTTAAGCTGCACGGGAGTCCACTGATTGCTTTCTATCCATCGGGTGTGCTGGTGCCGTCTCAAGGTTGGAACCATGTGCAGCCAGCAGCTTCAAGAAAACATTGCCTGCCCTCATTTCATGTTAAAGATTGATCCAAACCTACACAAACAGTACCAACTGGCACCTGCAGCAACACTAAACAGGTTAGTCACTGAAATCACCTTGATTCAGTCCTGCGGTATATTTTCTGTCTTTCCATACATACGTCTCTAATACAGCTCCATCTGAGGAGCTCTGTTGTATTTGCAGATTAATTTGCGAGTAAAAATCTATTGTGAACTATCAGAGTTCAATAGATCCAACGCAGCAAATCTGATCTTTACATGGAATCGGATTTAAAATTACTACTCTGGTGTCTATTTGTCCTGCAAACTTCTAGATCTTTTGCTTTCCCAAATTATGTAAGGAAAATGCCACAAGCCATCATCATTTTTTTGCTCTGCCTTGGCTGACAGCTGTATGATGCGCATTCAGTGCAGCAGATTGGGAGCAGAGAGTTTCATCAATAAATATGACTCTGATGGCTTCATGTCAGCGGTCAAGGCGATGGCCTTTTATTATCCTGGAAGCATCCTCTTCCACGAGGTGCAGTCAGACTTTCCCTGGAAATCTCAACAAGCGATTTATTTTTCTGCAGTTTTTTTTTCCTCCCCATGTTTTTTTCTCTTTGTGATTTCTAGACGAGTGGTGAAATTATTGTTCTATGGCCAAATCAGAAAAAGCTGTCTCTTTTCAGCATTTGATCATTTTTACCATGGTAGATAAAACTACAGTGCTGAATCAAATGACAAAATAAGGACTGCTATTCAATAATTTAGATTTTTAAAACTGTATTGCAAAGGCATATTGCTGAATGTGCCGATAAAAACAAAAAAAATTAGTCGTCCGTGATTTATTCAAATTCCGAAGATTTGTTAATTCTATTAAGTTTCTCCATCCTTGTCCTCTCTTCAGGGGATTATTTTGCATATACCGCAGTCTAAGAAAATAAGATCCCCTTTCCAAGGGAGCTTTATATTTGTACAGTACATTTGTGTTTCTGTACCTACAATGGCCCCTCAGGCTCATAGGGTGGAATCTTATTTTCTTAGACTGTGGTGCATGCAAAATGATCTCCTGCGATCCAGTGGCTTAAGAAGGCTCGCTATTGCCTGCTCTAGTCACTGTGGGGCGTAATTTTCAAAGAGACCTCTATAGGTAAAACAGTGCTTTATGTGCAGAAGTGGCTTTTATCAAAATTGCCTGCTCAAAGTGCAAGTAAATTTATGTCCTGTTCTCGCATAAATTTGCTCAGAGTGAGTGAATGCGCTGTTAGAGATGGAGTCAGGGAGGGGTTTGGATTTACATGCATACTTTGCAAAATTCAAACATATATGTGTATGTTTTCTGGAAAATATTGTGTGTATCAAATAGCAGGTGTGCAGGGTAGATTTGGTGGGAAAAGTTTTCAAAACAAACATAAGCGCATACGGTCACTTTGAAAATTGGTGTAACTTATGCATGTATTTGAGGCATAGGCTATGTGGGATATTTGAAAATTGCCCTCCCTATTTGTATTTGTTTTTGGCTTTGTATATTTCATATGTAATAATGTCTGGGGTATTTGGTATAGAATGAGTGAAATTTTCAAAAGGACTTTTATGGGTAGAAATCATTTTATTCTCATAAACCGGCTGTCTGCAAACTGCCCACCCTATAAGCGGGTAAAAGTACATGCTTAATGGAACATATTTTTACCCAAATTGTAGTGAGGGTGTTCCCAGATCAAGTTAAGTTAAGGAGAAGACTATACATATGGTTTTGGATTTGCAAAACTATGCACATAATTTTAGAAGAAAAAATATCCACAGAAAAAGCAGTTGCCATTCTCTGTGGATAAACTTTCTTCTGAGGCAATTTTCAAAGTATGCACATATTTTTCCTTTGAAAATTCATGCAAAGATCATGACTACTTTTTTCCCACAGACTTTGCATGAATTTTCAAAGGGAAAGTATATGCATAATTTCACTGAACATTTCCTAAAGAAAAACTACTCACAGATATTTGAACCTCCTTTTTCTGTGGATATATTTTCCAAACAATAACAACTGATGTGTTTGGTGGTCCGCAGGCTGCTCCCAGGGACCACCGAACTCAACCTCCTGTTCAGGCCAATGGCCACCAACATACTCAGGACCCTCCTGCTCTTCCTGCGGCGGAATGCCGCATTCTAACATGGCGAAACGCTGCCCGGCAACCACGTGGCAGGATGCCGCTGACCACACCCACTGGCACTTCCCCTTAGGCATACACGTGCTCGATGCTGCCTGATTTAAAAGGCCCGCAGCGGAAAAAGCCCAGCATCAATCAGCATCAACCACATTCTACAACTCATCCAATGGGGTCATGGGTGCATGGATTCCTACTTGGAACCTATAAAACGTCCTCATCCTATTACCATGGTTACCTTACTTCCCGGTCTTCCTCCACAATTTGTGGATTACCAAGATGTCTTTTCAAAGATAAAAGCTGAGATTTTGCTGCTTCATTGCACATACAACTGCAGCATTGAACTCTTTCCAGGAGTAAATCCCCTATGACCAGGTTTACCCCCATCTCTCCTTGAGATTCAGACCATGTCTGATTACATTCAGGAAAATCTGGAACATTGATTTATTCATCCTTCTTCTTTCCCAGAAGGAGCTGGAGTCTTTTTCATTGTGAAGAAAGACAGCTCCCTCAGGCCGTGCATAGACTACCGTGGCCTAAACACCATCACAAAGAAGCACTGTTATCCATTGCCGCTAATAAAAGAACTGTTTGACTGCCTGCAAGGCGCCAAGATATTCATAAAGATGGATCTCAGGGGTGCGTATAACCTTATTTATAGCAAGGCTGGTGATGAGTGGAAAACTGCATTTAACATTATGCATTTAACATTATGAATACTTAGTCATGCCCTTTGGGCTTTGCAATGCCCTGGCAGTTTTCCAGAAGATAGTCAATGAGATTTTTCATGACCTACTTTACACCTGTGTGGTCGTATGCTTAGATGACATATTCTTCTTTTGCCAGACACCGAGTTCCCACCACCGAGATGTGAGCATTGTCCTGCAACACCTGCAGGAAAACAATCTCTACGCAAAATTGAAAAAATATCTTTTTGAACAAGAGGAGGTCCTCTTCCTGGGGTACATAGTTTCATGAGATGGATTTTGGATGGACCCTGTCAAAATAAAAGCCATCAGGGACTGGCCCTTCCCTGAGGGGCTCTAGGCTCTACAAAGAATCTTGGGATTTGCTAATTATTATCTGCAGTTTATCCCAAATTACTCCTCCATGGCAGCCCCATTTACAATCCTTACCTGCAAAGGTGCCAATACCAAAAACTGGCCACTCAAGGCTTTAGAGGTATTTCAGAAGTTAAAAAATGCCTTCATAGACGATCCTTGTCTGCTTCACCCAGATCCTGCTCGATCCTTCATCCTAGAAGTTGATGCCTCTACCCTGGGCATAGGGGCTGTCCTCAGCCAACACACCTCAGAAGGAATACTTCATCCATGTTCCTTCTTTTCTAAGAAGTTCTCACCAGCTAAACTTAATTACAGTATCAGTGATTGACAGCTTTTGGTTGCCAAATTAGCTCTCGAGGAATGGCACCATCTGCTCAAAGGAGCCCAACACCGTGTTACCATATTCATGGACCATATGAACCTTGAGCATCTACATAAAGCTCAGCAGTTTAATGCAAGACAGGCCTGTTGAGATTTGTTCTTTGTTCACTTTGATTTTGAATTGCAGTATCATCCAACACTCAAGAATCAATGGGCAGATGCCCTCTCATGTTCTTTCCAGACCGAAGATGTCCCAGAACCTGCCCAACATCAATCCCGCTAAGATACTTCTGGCCACTACAGGGAAGAGGGTCATACCTTCCAGACTCCATGTGAAGGTGTTAAAAAGGGGCCATGACTCCAGTGTCACAGATTACCTTGGATCGGCAAGAACCCTTGAATTGCTTAAACAATACTACTGGTAGCCCCAGATGAAGCAAGACATCAAGGCCTATGTTGATTTGTGTCCTACTTGCGCACAGCAGAAAGCACTGCATAGCCAACTCTGGGGGCTATTAGAGCCATTGGCCCCCCCAGGGAACCCTGGACCCACTTGTCCATGGATTTTATAGTGAACCTCCCCATCTCAAATGGCACCACTGTGATTTGGGTGGTGATTGATCAGTTCTTGAAGTGGCACACTTCGTCCTATTACCAGACTATCCTTCTGTGCCAAAATTAGCTTGTCTCTTCACCCTCTGTGTCTTTCGCATACATGGCCTATCTCAACACATACTATCAGATAGAGGAGTTCAATTCACCACCAGATACTTGCAATCTCTTTTCAAAACATTTGGTATCACTCTCGACTACACTATCACCTGCAAGGCAACAGACAAGCAGATCATACTAACTGTACTCTCAAAACCTTCTTCCGCTCCTATGTCAAGGAGCTCCAGGATAACTGGGCCCCTCTCTTACCCTGGGCCGAATTCTCTCAAAAGCTCATATCAATGTGGCCACTAGCTCCTTCCATTTCAATTGGTCTATGGGAAATAGCTACTGTCTCCTCTACCTCTGCCCGTGACAGTCCTGTCTCCAGTGGCTCAACCCTCCACACAAGAATTGCATGAACTATGGGAATGGACCAAATTGAGAAAGCCATTGCCAGAGTCAAGAAAACAGCTGATGTCCATAGAAGACTGGTCCCTCAGTTTAAAGTAGGAGAGAAAGTCTGGCTGAGTACTTGGCACTTACGCCTATGACTCCCATCTTTGCACCTGTCACTATATTATATTGAACATTTCTCTGTACTTCAGCAACTAGGGCTTGTCACATTCAACTAAGATTACCACCCATGTTGAAAATCCAAAACGTATTTCATGTGTTTCTGCTCAAACCAATAATACTCTCTTGGCCCTCGAGAGTACTGTCCAAGCCACAAGATGTGGCCGCTGAAAAAGATACTGTATATGAATGAAGTCCAGGAGGTTTTGGATTTTTGCCAGATAAGTAAAAAAATTGAATATATTTTACTTTTATTTATTATTTATTTTATTTATTAGCTTTTATATACCGACATTCGTGGGTACATCATGCCGGTTTACAATATAACTGAAGGAGGAAAATACAAAAAATCAGGGTGGGGGGAGGGGTGCAGCTAGGAAGAGAGAAGGGGCGAGAGAAGAGAGGGAAAAAGAGGAAGAGGAGAATAGGAACAGTACCTGATGGAAAAACAACCAAAGAACATAATATGTAACATTGCAAATTATACACTCAAAAAGGGACTGTGTATAACATTATACACTGTGGATAACCTTATACACTATATATAAATTATACACTCCAAAAAGCACTATATACAACAATATACATTATCTTTAACTAGTACATACAGAAGACACTAAATATGACATTAGAAATTATACGTTCAGAAAGGCAACTATATATAGTCTAGCAGGGGTTGCTAATGGGAAGGTAGGGTTTAAGGACAGGGGAAAGGATATATATGAGACAAATTGGAGTACAATTAAAGGAATAAAGGGAAGGCTATAAGTACGGTGATGACAGGGCTCTTTCTCTGAAAGAGTAGAGGGAGCAGGGGGACTACGTAGGATCCGAGTCAGGGTAGGCCATTTTAAAGAGCCAAGTTTTAACCCCTGTTTTGAATTTCCGAATGCATGGTTCTAGTCGGAGCTCAAGTGCACAGTGTTCCAGAGAAGGGGCCTGCAATGGATAGGGCTCTTTCATTTCATGAAAGAACTATGGCCCAGAAGAAAATTCTTGGGAGCCAGCCTCCAACATCTTGGACCAGAATCTCTTAAGATAATTTCATCTACGGTAACCCAAGTAACCCAGAGCTTCTGGGAGGGTGCTTAAGGGGGGGAGTTATGTTGCATTTGGCAGTCCATGGGCTGCTTCCATGGACCGCCACACTCCTGATCGGGCCACTGGCCCTTAACATACCCGGGACCCTCCTGCTTGTCCCACGTGGAATGCCATGCTGCGAAGAGGTGAAAATCCATCTGATCTCCATGCGGCAGGTCACCGCCAATCATAACTACCGGTGCTTCTCCTTAGGCGCATGTGATGGGAAAAGCCCCATGGCACCCCTGGATGACATCAGACACTGAGGCCTTTAAAAGGTCCTTACTGTGTCTGCTTCAATGCTTCAGCAGCAGGTCCACTTACTCCAGAGAATAGAGTGTTGCTCAAGAGTCTTGTCTTCAGTTCCAGCCTTGTTTTCAGTCTTCATCTACTTCTTCACTGCCTGCCTGTTTTTCTCTTTGCCTGCCTGCCCTGCCTATCCTTCCCTCTCTCTTCTCGAACGGTTATCTGGTATGACCTCAACCTGCTTTCGGATATACCTGATCGCTGCCTGCCTCTAGCTATTGCCTGATCTCGGATATGCCTGACCGCTGCCTGACTCTGACCACTGCCTGATCTTGAATACACCTGAGTGCTGCCTGCCTTTGACCATTGTCCAGACCTCAGATTTGCCTGACCTCTGCCTGCCTATGAACCAAGCTATCCAAGGGCCACCACTTCTGCCATCACATAGACCCCACCTAAGACCTGCTGGTCCCAGCACCCAAAGGCTCAACCTGAGGGGTCCAAGGGCTGGTATAAGCAAATGTCCACCGGGTCTCTGCTTCGCCCGGGTCCATCTGCCAACGATGGGAACCTACAGGGCTCCTCCCTGCAGGTTGCACCAATCCTGCCTCGACACAAGGATCCACAAACGCAACAACTATAGGGTAGATATTAAAAAAATATTCATTTATCTAAGTTAGCCAGATAGAATTATCCAGCTAGCTTAGATGGGATATTCAGCGGCACAGCTATGCTGCTGAATATCCCTGGATAAATTGCTACTTAGCTACTTAACTGCTATTTACCTGTTATTGAGCAGGTCTAATTAAGCCGTATAACTTAACTGGCTCCGTAGCACCACCCTATTGTGCTCATTGTCTGCCCCAAATTTAGCAGGCTAAAAACTTAGGCCAGGATTCATCAAACTATTGCATGCAATAGGAAGAGGGGGTGTGTTTTATGGTAATAGCCTATTTATCGCAAAGAACACTATCTTAGTGCTTCGCATAGGTACTACTGCAGAGTGCGATAACTTTTTCGCACTTTGCAGTAAGTACCACAATTGTTGCAATTCATACCTACAACCACGGGGGGGGGAGAGAGCCTAGCTATAAGGTCCGTATAGTAGTTAGGTATTTATACCTTTATATGAGACAAAACAATGCGGTGATACTGCTGTGATATTGTGTCAAGAAGGAGCACAATATTGCAGAAATGCACCCCTATGATAAAGCATTGCGGTTTGGTAAATCTAGGCCTTAACTGGCTAACTTCTTATCCGGCTAAATGGGGGCGGGCAATGAGTGTAACAGGGCGGTGCTACTTAGCCCGATAAGTTATCGGCTAAGTTAAACCTGTTCAATAGCGAGTCTAAACTTAACTGGGTTATGCTTATCCAGCTAAGTAGCAATTTATCTGGGATATTCAGCAGCATAGCCATTCTCTATTCTGCTAACTTAGATAAAAAGATATTTTTTGAATATTTACTCCTACATGTATAGTTTTGAAAAAAAAAAATCCAAAACTATGCACAAAGTTTTATTTCCTGACTTAGTCTCACCCTGAGAATGCCTCCATATGAATGCAGGTAAAAATACTCATCTTATGGAACTACACACATACTTTTACCCCAAACAGTGTGGGCAATTTTCAGACAAATGATTAACACAGAGAAAATACTTTTTAATTGTGGAAATCCCTTTGAAAATAATCTTCCATATGTAGAGACCCTATGGGCATCTCTACTAGAATCAGGTTTTAGTATAGGACCTGAAAGGAAGTAGGAGTTTGGGAGCATACCACATTGCTACAGTACCCCCATGTGAGGTTGCTGGAGTGATGGGCTCTTGCCTGCTCAAGAGAAGATGGGATTTTTTTATTAGAGTTTAAAGAGAGAGGATCTTCTTTCTCTGTTCCCTTATTCCTCTGCTAGTTGGGATAAATGCTATTGGCTAAATAGGATAGGAAGTAGGACATCACTTTGCTGGTCCACACCCTGTGCTGCGGGAGGATGTCTCAGGGTTTTGGATTTTTAAGGCTTGTTTGATCTTTATTCTGGTTTTTCCTGGTTCCCCTGCCCTGATCAGAGAGGGAAACACCCCCTGCTTTTGGGAAAGGCTAGGAAGAGAGAGACCCCATATTTTCCAAATCACATCCAGTGACTGAAGTGTGATACCTCTGCCTTTTTGTTGCAGGAGGAAGTGTGCCCAGCCTTTCTGCCCAGGATCTAGAAAAAAGAAAGGAGTTTTTCCTGCTATTGACTTCTGGACTTTTAGCCAGAAAGATCCAGTTAGCATTAGAGAGAAGAGAGAGTTTTTGAGAAAGACATTTGGGACAGCCTGCCAAGTTTCTTTTTGAAAATCTGTGGGCCAGCCAGAACCCTGGGGGCTTGCACACCACAGACTTTGCTCCTGCTTTGTAGGAGGTGCAAAGTCAATACCATAAAGCACACATAGGAATTTCAAAATGAAATCCCAGCATGCTGCTTGGCCAAATCCAGTCTCCTCCTTATAGATTTGGACCTGCTTCCTCCCAAGTCATGCCATCCCCACATACAATTTAAAATGATGCATTTATAATAAGATTTTATATGAAAACATTCAAAGTACAATGTTCTGAGACTAAAAATATTTCTTACAAAATGTATATTATATTTACATGCACTATTGTGGAACCAACCAGAAAACCTGGCTAAAAAGTAAAAAAAAGAGATTTGGAACCCATATGGTATTAGGCCTATGATGTGTTGGGTGTAGGCTTGGGCCTGAAAAGCCATGAGTAAACTGAATTACAATTATAATAGAGTAAACTCCCATACCAAATCAGCACTAACTACCAACACTCAAACAGTGACAATCCTATCTATGAAAAGGCAACATTGCAAATATTACACCAGGCCCTGAAACACCAATATAGCTCCTACTGGGAAAACAGAAAAGGCCAGGTTGCTATAGATCCTTACACAAAAACTACATGCTAACAGAATATCTTATACACACAGAACACAGAACACACGCAAATACAGAATAAAGAGACCATAATGTATAAATAGAAACATGCAGGCAAAAACAATTGGAAACAGTAATAAGCCAGTCTCTGTATGCAGTGCAACAATGGAAAATCAGAAACATGGCCATGCCTCATAAAATAACAATAAAATCAAGAACTACAAATCATCAAACATAACAATAAAACCATATTGATACAAAAAATAAATATTTCAAAACAGCTGATAAATAAATCATCCAATAATTAAAAACTCATAAAACTTTACCAAATACCAATGAAATATTTCAAAACAGCAAATACATCAAATACTACCCAGTAATTAAAACAAATAAGGATTTGAAAATAAATCCCCAGCTTTCCATATCTGGAACTTCTGATTTTCAGATGCCCTGAGACCCTAATGGATTAGCAGGGGAAGAGGTGGGGGGGTTGTTGCATACACACTCACATGCACACTCTCTCTCTCACACTCAGTCACACACATTCTCATACTCTATCACATGCTCAGTCACATTTTCACAATCTTGCTCTCTCAAATGCTCAGTCACACACACTCACATGCTCAGTCATATACTCACATGCTCGCTTTCACACATGTTCAGTTACACATATTCATGCAGGCTCACTCACACACACACACACACACGCTGTTCACGTGCTCAGTCATACGTTCACACTCATTTTCCCCCTATAGAAGCACAAAGAGCAGCAACGGAAGCTTCTTCTTTCAGCCCATCATATTTTCTTCTTTATTTTAGGCTCTGGCCCACTGCTCCTGCTCCTGACTATGGGGAGGGGAGGCTGACTGTGCTTCTTCCTGCCAGCTGGCCACCCTTCTTCTCCTGCTCCTAAGTACCAGGGGAGGCGGATGATGCTTCTTGTGGCACCTGTACCGTGCAGTGTTCTTCCTGTTCCTGGCTGCCAGAGGGGAGGGGAGGGGGGGAAAGGATGCTTTTGTTTGTGGTGCTGCACTGCTCCTGCTGCTCCCAACTAAAAGGGGGAAGGCTGATGATGATTCTTGCAGCCCTGTGGGCATGGCGGGGCAGGGCAAGGAGAAGTGCTTGTGCAGGCCGCCTATGAGTCCCCTCCAAGGATGGCCATGAGGGGAGGGCAGACGCCAGGAGCAAATGCAGCAGCTCTTCATACCCTGAGAAGCAGAGCTGTAGTTTTCAGAAGCAAGAGTCTAGAGGAAGGAAGAGAAGCTTTTCAGTCATATTGTGAGAGCACAATGGCGTCCCTGGTGGATAGTGCCTATGATCACATCAGACGGCAGATATTTTAAGATTATTATTAGGCCCATCCTTGGCATGTATGCAGTATCTTAGGGTAGGAAAAATTTCATGCCACTGAGGCTTTGTGGAGAGTTTAATATTCTCTGAGTAAAACTTTGCAGCTACCAGGCTTGGCTCAGTTACTCACTCTTTGTTAATTCTCACATAATATTCTGAAATATAGCTTATACTTTTTATTTTACTGCAATTCGTTTCCTCTGATTTAAAAATCTGACACTTACAAGCTATAACTGAACAGCTGAAACATTTCATTTGCACATTTTTCCATGGGGCTGGTCACTGATTAAATTTGTTCGCTTCCTTCTGGTAAATATTGCACATGACTAATAAGATGAAGAACCAATTCAATGAGATTTAACTTTGAGTTGCCATCGATTTGTTCCTTTCTGAGCAGAAATTTCCTTAAGTCCTGTCACATTTTGCTATCTTGTTCTTTGAAATATAGCACCCAGATTCATACATAAATTTCAGCTTCAAATGAATCTTCCGTAAGGTTCTGCAAATCACTGTGCCAGTGAAGATAAAAGTATAGGTAAATAGATGTGTTATTAAAACTGCAGAAACACACTGCACGGTTTTAGATGTTACAGTACTTATGAATAACTTGAATACTTCAAGTGAGGGAAAGAGAGTTTTAAGAAGCATATTTGCATGTTTCTTAGTGGAATCATTAGAATGCAATTAAGATATTTTGTGAACAAATGTGTGCATTCATATTAATAACATGGAACAATTTTAATGCTCTTTTTTGACACTATCCCCATTTCTACTAAGCACATTCTTGTCTTATCTCAATTGAAATAAATGTATAATACACTACTGAGTTCACTACTGCATGGGCCTTGACAATAAGAAGCTTGAGGCCTGAAAGAGGCCTCAATGCCCTGGCCGCTGTTCTGGGTCAAGATTCAGAACGCCTGCAATGTTCTTTGACCAGATTACCCAAATCCATATCAGCAATGATCAGCAGAGTCAGGCCATTCTGTATGGCCTCATGGAATTATTAGTCCCAGTAAAAGCCTTCTCCATGATGAGGTGCTATATTACCATCATCTTTCAGCCACAATGTTCACTGGTAGCTGAGCCCTTTCAATAGTGCGCACGTTAAAATGTTAACACCTGGCTCAAGGCAGGTATGCAATTTTTGGCTTTAGTGAGCGCATACAAAATAGGTGAAAGATAGCTTGCTGTGCTAATTCCTTCCTCTATATATGTTGTCTCATTTGCATGTGATTTTCGTTCAGGGGCGGTTCTATAATGAGGCAGGGTGAGGCAGCTGCTTCAGGTGGCAGAATTTTAAAGCGGCAAAAAATGCCGACAGCAGCTGAAGAGAACAGTGAAACTGCGGGCTGCCGCTGGAAGAGAGGAGTGACCTTGCAAGCCACCGCCAGAAGCCAGGCTGTTGACAGCTGAAGAGAAGAGTATTGCTGCGGGCCACCGCCGGAAGAGAGGAGTGAAGCTGTGGGCCACCGCCGGAGGCCAGGCCGGCGGTGGCTGAAGATAGGAGTGATGCTGTGGGCAACCGCCAGAGGCCAGGCTGGCAGAGGCTGAAGAGTGGAGGGATGCTGCGGAGGCCAGGCTTACTGGGCTGAAGAATGAGAAGAGGCTCCACGTGAGAGAGGAAACTTGCTTTTGTGTGTTTATGTGTCAGTGTGTATGTGTGACTGCTATCTTTGGGGATGCAGCTTATGAGTGTGTATGAATATGTGTATGCATTTGAGAGGGTGGGAGTATGTGTGAGTATCATGTGTGTATAGAAGAGGGAGAGAACTGAATGAGTGTATAAGGGTGTGTATGGAAAAGGGAGGGGTGGGGTGAGAGGGGGCGGGGCGAGGAGGGGGGGCTCCATTTCATCCCTCGCCTCAGGCAGCAGATTGCCTAGAACCCCCCCTGCATCCATTCATTTACATGGACATGCTCACTAATTTTAGTGTGATGTCTTCTAACCCAGGTTAGGCATGCATGTTAAGCCATTATTGCATAGACCCTTCAGTATTAAACAACTAATTCTTATAATCAGATTTAAAATGTAAGATTTAATTTTAATCTTGACAATGCATTACCGTGCTGCACATGACAGAGATTACATGAAGTATACACTATATTATTCTTTCAGAGTTATCAAATGATAATATAATAAAATATTTCATTATTTATAATGAAATATAAGAAGAGTGTCACACTTCCCTTAAGAAAAGTGTCACATTTCCAATCACTGCTGAGCACTGAGCCAATTGTTGCAGGGTTGGGAAATGTGAATTCTGTGATAGGTTCAGGATATATCTGTAGGGCTCTATGAGGATCACACTAAAAAATAACTAGTCTACACACAAGCTGCGCCCCAAACAAAAGGTTAACTGATAGAAATCAAAGCGTAAGAGATGCAAAACTAGGCACAGTCCAAAGTACAAAAATGCAAGCCGAAAACAGTTCTTCACGTTCCACAGGTATCCAAAATATAGGATTGATTCCTTCTGCTTCTTAAGTACAGCTCAAACACAATGGGATCTCTTCAGTCCCAAAAGGAAACTTGCGAAATCCCCTTCTTTCACTCTAACTTATTCACTAGTGGCAGGCTTGTAAAAGGCAGTCTTCTCCCCAGTTTCCGGGTTAGAGTCTTCCTTCTTTCACTATTCATCACTCATAAAGGAGACCACCCTCTCCTGCGGAATCCGAGAGATCCCAGAGCAGATCCCAGATCCCTGGGCTCCTTCGAGACATCTTTCAATTTTCTTCTCCCATAACTCCTCCCATTGACCCGTGGAGTCCCCTTTATATTCATCAGAGTCTGACCCATCCTTTAGGGTTTGGAGCTCCTTGTCACTCCTAGGTGACACTACTCCGCAAGGAGCTTCCTAATATTGGAACATTTCCCACAATAAGGAATAGTGAAGCCTAGCTGACATATATTATACACTGGAATTTACTTGTTGAGCCAGTAGTGATTATTTCTGGATGGGCTATAATAGATGCAGATGAAAATATAGTATAGAAAGTAACATTTGTCTTATAATTGTAGAGAATCCAATGGAATCCTATTAAGAGGATCAATTCTTCTTTATAGGGGAAACAGTATAGCATGCTCTCCCAGGTGGGAGCCTAAGATGATGCATTCTTAGTATATATAAACCCCTGCCACCATTAGTTTCATCTTTAATCAGTAAAAGATTAAGTTGGAAGCCACATCAGTTTCCAGCATGATTATTAGTGCTGTGTACAATGGACTTTAATGCTTGATGGAGAACTAAATAATGCACAGGGCCTAAAAAGAGTAATCTTCCCCCTCCCCCTTCAGGGAATTTTGGACACCCAGAGACACTCATAGACATGTAAAACTGTGTTTGAGGTATGGTCCTGCAAGAGGACATCAGCCCAGGAGTTACATAATAAAAAGATAAACATTACTTGAATTAGAATATTTCTGTACTTTATTTCATTTCCCTCTCCCCCCCCCCCCCCCCACCCAATCTTTTATACACTCAAACATCTCTGCTGTCTGCATTCCAACCCAGACAGTCCTGCCCCAAGAGTAAAGTAGCTCCTTCAAAGCACACACTCAATACCTGGGCCAAGGAACCCTCCTTAGAGGGGAGCTCCCAACTCACAGAACAATCCATAAACAGCAAGATACACAGGTTGCCGGCGTTGTGCCCGTAACAGCTGTTTCCTTCCAGCACCAGGCAGTTCTCAGGGAGTTTGAGTTGTGCCGTGCCCAAATTCATGAGAGAACAGCGCAGGATTTCTAGCATTGTGTGGCACAAATCCCTGAGAGCCATGCAGCGTTAGAAGGGAATAGCTGTTTCCAGGGCAGTGCTAGCAGCATGCATGGAACCCTTTTGGAATACTCCCGGAACCCTGGGGTATGCAGGAACCGGGGCTTAGTTTGTGGGGGAACAGGGAAGAGCACAGTTCCAGCACTTCCTTTCAGGCTTAAGAGACAGAGCCGCAGGGGTGTTCTGCTCCAGCCCTTCCCCTTCAGGCAGCCTGCAGGGAAGAGAAGAGGAGGGACTGAGCCTGAAGCACCCAGAGAAAAGAACAGCAACTCTGCTCTCTAATGCAGCCCCATCCTATCTTGTTCCCTCCTTTCCTTTCCTTTCCTCTCCTCCCCTCCCCCCTCCCCCATATTGCAGGGAACAGAAGGGAAAGGGATGATATTGGAGCAGACATTGCAGAGCAAAGGACAGACATACAAAAAAGGTATGAATTAGCACAAGTTTGAAAGTTGTGAGCAGCAATGCCAATTGTCAAGGCTTCAACCCATGTCTGGATGAATGGCAACAGTACTCACAACTTTCAAACTTTTGCTAATTCAACCCCTTTTTGCGTCCATTACCGAGGGCTTAATTTATGGAATAACAACCCAGAACAGCATTCTGCCACCATTATTCTGGGACCCAAGAAAGCAGAGCAGAGCCGTCAGTGTATATTGGTTCTAGCTTCTCTAATGAAATGGAATAAAACCAGTAGTTGCATGGATCAGTTATGCTCCCCCGCCAACCCCCTCCCCTCCAGCCCTTAGAGGAAGCAGAGAAGAACAGAGAGTTTGGAATATTTCCTCTGAGACATGGACAGCCACACGGCTTTGATTTGTGTGTGTGTGTGTGTGTGTGTGTGTGTGAGAGAGTGAGTTCACACCCTAGCCCCGCCCTTTGCACAGGTCAAACCTGGCCCTGGCTGCGCCCATCTCACCCTGTCCACAGTTCTACTTCCTGGCGCTCTACAAATTAAGCCCTGGCAGGAATGATAATTGAAAAGCACTGATGTACACCCTATGCCCTCCAGGAAAGTTTGAGATTGTTTGCTCCCTCTACAAAAGAAAATGCTGAAAATCTTTTCCCACTCCTAGTAAAGTATAGCAGAAATGCCCATGTAAAATATTTTATCATATGCTTCCTTCTTTCTATTCTTCTGACTGACTTTATCCTTTGGTGTAGTTGGTAGCCATGTTAGTCGGGGTGGGGAGACAGGGGTTGGGTTTCTGATATAATCTGCCTGAATACGTATTTGTCAACTATATAAGCTGGTAGTTTGGTAGTTCCTTAAGTGTTCTCCATCAAATTTACCAAAATGAGGACTATCCAATGCAATTGCTGTGGAACCTTTATATTGAGGGTAATCTTATGGAAACTTAAGGCTTGCCCCATTTGTTCAGAACTCTCTACCTTGGAAAAGGAGCTGGCTGAAGTTAAAGCTGAATTAGCTTCAATAAAGAAAGTCTCACCCACTTTACATTATTCAGGAATTAATTCCCCATTACCACAGAATAACCAAAAGTCAAGGAAAAAGAGATTTACTGTGGGCTCAGGTAGGATAAGACCTGTGACCCACAGACACCCGTTATTGACAGCTGTGCAGCCCACAAGTCTACCCCCCCCCCCCCCACCACACACACACACACACACACACACACACACACTCACTCACACACAGAGCATTAAGGAACTAAAAAAACAGTATTACAATGGGATCTGGTAGAATTAGACCTGTGATCTGGAGACATACAGTGTATCAAGTGCAACAAGTACAAAATGCCTTCTCTGTATTAAATACTGAAGAAGTTCTTGAGAAAAAGATTGAAGTGTTATCTGAAAAGAGAGAAAAAACCCAATGCATACAGAAATTCCAGATCAGAAACCAAAGAAAAAAGCTCACTGTGATGGATGACTCTGTCATCAGAGGCACTAATCTTTTCCCTTGCACAAATGCAAAGGGAAAAGTGGATAACAAAACTCAATTAAAGAGGTCACAAAAGGAGTCCAGGAACAGCAATAACCTGAACAAGGAAAGCTGGAAAGCTATGAGCACAAATGCTCATAGTTTGGGCAATAAAATCCCAGATCTGCAAGCCCTAATGGTGGAGGCGGACTTGGACATTGTTGCTGTCATGGAGACATGGTTCACAGAATCTCATGACTGGGATACAGCAATACCAGGCTATAACTTGTTAAGGAAGGACAGAGAGGATAGGAAAGGGGGAGTGGCTCTTTATGTCAGAAACAATATCCAAGTATCTGAGCTGCAAGGAAGATGAGGCAATGAAGAAGCACTATGGGCCAACCTTAAAAAAGATGGGACATCCATTTTTATTGGAGTGGTTTACAGACCTCCAAACCAAAAGGAAGAGCTGGACGGAGATCTGGTTGAAGACATCCAAAAGATAGGAAAGAAGGGAGAAGTGGTGATCCTTGGAGACTTTAATATGCCAGATGTAGACTAGAGAATCCCATCTGCAGAATCTAACAATAGTAGAGAAATAGTGGATGTCCTGCAAGTAGCTTTGTTCAAACAAATGGTAATGGAACCCACGAGAGAAGGAGCTATACTCGACTTAGTGCTCACTAATGGAGATAATGTCTCTGATGTCCAGGTGGGTGCCCACCTCAGCACCAGTGATCATCAAACGTAATGGTTTAATATCACAAAAAGGATACGGAAAAGAAACACAAAGACCCAAGTTTTGCAGTTCAAAAACACGGACTTTGATGAAATGGTGAAGTACCTAGGGGAAGAACTAGTAGGCTGGGAGAACAAGAGAGATGTGGAACAACAGTGCACCAATCTAAAAGGAGCAATTACCAAGGCAACTAATCTATATGTTAGAAAAGTAAAGAAAACCAAAAGAAAAATGAAACCTATCTGGTTCTCAAAGGAGGTGGCTGACAAAATAAAGGCTAAAACAACAGCGTTCATGAAATATAAAAGATCCCAAAGGGAGGAGCACAAAGAAGAATATCTGGTAGAACTGAGGGAGACTAAAAAAGTAATCAAGATGGCAAAAAGTCAAGCGGAAGAGAGGATTGCCAAAGAAGTAAAGAGAGGTGACAAAACATTTTTCAGATACATCAGTGAAAAGAGAAAAGTTCAAAGTGGTATAGTGAAATTGAAAGGTGGAAAGGATCAATGTGTGGAGAGAGACGAAGAAATGGCAGAAATATTAAATGAATACTTCAGTTCTGTGTTCACTAAAGAGGACCCTGGAGAAGGACCATCGCTAGTTAACAAGAAACTGGAGGGGAATGGAGTAGAAGTAACTCCATTGACAGTAGAAAATGTATGGGAAGAGCTGGGGAAACTGAAAGTAGACAAAGCCATGGGGCCTGATGAGGTTCATCCCAGGATACTGAGGGAGCTCAGAGATGTGCTGGCAGGTCCGCTGTGTGACATGTTCAATAGATCCCTAGAAACGGGAGTGGTGCCAAGTGATTGGAGAAGAGCGGTGGTGGTCCCGCTTCACAAGAGTGGGAACAGAGAAGAGGCTGGTAACTACAGACCAGTTAGCCTCACTTCGGTGCTGGGAAAAGTAATGGAGTCACTGTTGAAAGAGAGAATAGTGAACTATCTACAGTCGGGAGAATTGCTGGACCAGAGGCAGCATGGATTCACCAGGGGAAGATCCTGTCAGACAAATCTGATTGACTTTTTGACTGGGTAACCAAGGAATTGGATCAAGGAAGAGCACTCGATGTCATCTACTTGGATTTCAGCAAAGCTTATGATACAGTCCCGCACAGGAGACTGGTGAATAAAATGAGACGCTTAGGAGTGAGTGCCGAGGTGGTGGCCTGAATTGCAAACTGGTTGACGGACAGAAGACAATGTGTGATGGTAAATGGAACTCTCTCTGAAGAGAGAGCGGTTTTAAGCGATGTACCGCAAGGATCGGTGTTGGGACCGGTCCTGTTCAATATCTTTGTGAGTGACATTGTGGACGGGATAGAAGGTAAGGTTTGTCTTTTTGCGGATGACACTAAGATCTGCAACAGAGTGGACACGCCGGAAGGAGTGGAGAGAATGAGACGGGATTTAAGGAAGCTGGAAGAGTGATAGAAGATATGGCAGCTGAGATTTAATGCCAAGAAGTGCAGAGTCATGCATATGGGGAGTGGAAATCCGAATGAACTGTATTAGATGGGGGGAGAAAGGCTGATGTGCACGGAGCAGGAGAGAGACCTTGGGGTGATAGTGTCTAATGATCTGAAGTCGGCGAAACAATGTGACAAGGCGATAGCTAAAGCCAGAAGAATGCTGGGCTGCATAGAAAGAGGAATATCAAGTAAGAAAAGGGAAGTGATTATCCCCTTGTACAGGTCCTTGGTGAGGCCTCATCTGGAGTACTCTGTTCAGTTCTGGAGACCGTATCTCCAAAGAGACAGAGACAAGATGGAAGCCGTCCAGAGAAGGGCAACCAAAAAGGTGGAGGGTCTTCATCAAATGACTTATGAGGAGAGATGAAGAATCTAAATATGTACACCCTGGAGGAAAGGAGGAGCAGAGGTGATACAGACTTTCAGATACTTGAAAGGTTTAAATGATCCAAAGACAATGACAAACCTTTTCCGTTGGAAAAAAATCAGCAGAAC
This sequence comes from Rhinatrema bivittatum, assembly GCF_901001135.1. Lineage (NCBI taxonomy): Eukaryota > Metazoa > Chordata > Amphibia > Gymnophiona > Rhinatrematidae > Rhinatrema > Rhinatrema bivittatum. The sequence goes on along the minus strand of NC_042620.1, from coordinate 117,336,564 downwards.
CAGGGGCCACGATTTGAAGCTCCAGGGAGGAAGACTCAAAACCAATGTCAGGAAGTATTTCTTCACGGAGAGGGTGGTGGATGCCTGGAACATCCTTCCGGAGGAAGTGGTGAAGACCAAAACTGTGAAGGATTTCAAAGGAGCGTGGGATAAACACTGTGGATCCATAAAGTCTAGAGGATGTGAATGAAGAGAAGAGGCATGGGGGTGGCTTGCGGGAATGACGGCTACTACCTGGAGATTAATATCCTTATTCAATAAACATGCACACGGTCAATGCGACACCAACATTGCTCTATGCTTCAACGGCAAGAGGAAATGTGGAAAAAAGGATTTGCATCCACAAAAAAGCAGGGGAGTAGCTTGCTTGTTATGGTGGTTACTACCCAGAATCAATTAAGCCTGATACTTTACTTGGAATACATATCCAGCACAGCTCACTGCTTCAACGGCAGGGGGGAATGAAGAAAAGAGGATTTATATTCAGACAACAACCAATAAGGACTGAATTGCACAGGCTGGGTAAACAAGCGTGGGAGTAGCTTGGACCACCAGGGACTTTTGGAAAGTCTTGGTGGACCCTCCTGACCCCCACAAGACTTTCCAAAAGTCCAGCAGGGGTCCGGAAGCTACCTCCTGCACTCGGGCCATCGGCTGCCAGAAATCAAAATGGTGCCGATAGCCTTTGCCCTTACTATCTCACAGGGGCTACCGGTGCCATTGGTCAGCCCCTGTCACATGGTAGGAGCACAAGATGGCGCCGATGGCCATGTGACAGGGGCTGACCAATGGCACCGGTAGCCCCTGTGACATAGTAGATCAAAGGCTATCGGCACCATTTTGAAACCAGCAGCCGAGGGTTTGAGTGCAGGGGATGGCTCCCGGATCCCCTGCTGGACCACCAGGGAGTTTTGGTAAGTCTTGGGGGGGTCGGGAAGGTGGCGGTTGTAGTAAATTTAATTTTAGTGGGGAAACGAATAGGAATTGACGTATAAACGTATCGGGGGGCCCCCTTGCCGAATGCAACGTATCTGCCCCCGATGAATATGAATCCCGAATGCAATATATGGCGTCCCTCTGCACATCCCTAATGCTTATCGGATACACGTGAATTATAACATACTCATATGTTTACCCCCAACATTTGCAAGTATGTATGCTTACGTGTGAACCCATGCAATGCACTGAAAACAACTATTTCCATGCATTGAACACTCATACTTTTCCTACCAATTTAAAAAATATACGTGTATATATTTTATGCGTGGAAATAATGTAGTACTTACTTGTATTATACCTTATTTATGCGCATAAGTCAGTATATTTTAAACATGCATGTATAAATTAAATTCCCTGTTTTCTGATTCTTCCAGCTCTCCTTCTTCCCAGTCTTTCTCCAGGTCATCGAGATCATCCTGGTTCTTCAGCCTAAACTCCTCCCAGTTCATCCAGATCTCCCACCCAGCGAACAGTACACAATAAACAAGTCTGATATCAATTAAGCAATTAGCAGTTGTAAAATTACATGAGCAAGTTGCCAAATGTGCACATGTAAGTCTCTTCTAAAATAGCAACTTACGTGTGTGACTGTTGGCTCCGCCCTGGAATGCCCTTGGATTGCTCCTTTTTTTGCACATATATGTGCATGCGAAACCTAAAGTATGCGCGTACGTTTGGTGTTTATAAAATAGCGATTACACACATACAGGCTACTTATGTGCATATATGTTAATTTTTATGAGCATAGCTCTTTGAAAATTCAGCATATTGTGCAAAAATTATCCCCCTAAAATAAGCCTTCTTATAAATTATTTGGTGTAATTGTGTGGATAGTTTTGCTGGGATAATTTTCAAAGGGAAAGTGCATGTGCAGTTTTCCTTTGAAAATTGGAATAAAATACTGTAGGTGGGTAACTGACTTCAGTTTCATGCCGGCTGTTGCAAAATTATCCCCATAGAGTGTCATTTTAAACCCACTCAAGCAAAGGTAGTTTTCAGGTCCTCAGGTACTTTGTACCCATAAACCTTCAAGCTAATTTTTGAAGGCAAAGTCCCCACGGAGTTTCTCGTTGAAAATTCAGAAGTGGTAAAGACAATTGGTACTGAAGTGCTGGTAGACTTTGCACCTGCTTTACTGCAGGTGTAAAATAAGGGCAGGAAAGTAGATGCCGTGATGTGAACGTGAAGCCACTACACATACTTTCCTTTCTCCCCGCTGCTTTCTCCCCCAGCTGAAAGTACATCTGCTGCAAAAGCAGGCCCCTGCCTTTCCTCATTGAGACTTACCTGTTCTTGCTATGCATTAACACTGCCCTCAGAAGTGAAAAGTAGCAATTTATACTGGATCCTACAATGACTAGAAGGCTGCTCAGGCTTCAGCTCCACTGCTTCCACATAAACTGACTTTAAAAAGCAAAGATACGAAGCGGGCAGAGCAACATTTTTCCTAAAGTTCATTCATCAAAATCCTGCATATTTTGAAAAGGGTAAAAGTACTACTAAAACCATCAGGGATAAGTAAAGGCTATATACTATAGATTATTTTAATTCCCCTGCTAGATATAAAAGGGATAATTACATATTTGTGGTTGAAGCCATGTGGTGGAAAAATCAATACAACTTTTTTTGTATGACACTTCATTAGTGTGAAAAATTTTAAAAGCTGAGAAGAACTGCATTGCAATTAAATGTCTCTGCTACTTCAGATTCAGTAATGGGTTTGTATTATTATCCAGTTTATTTGAAATACTGGCTGCAGTATAGTAGTAATTGGAAAACATTGATTATGCACTTGTATATGGAAACCCTGGCAAATCATTACAGAGTGAAGCAACAGTTAGTTAGCCTTACTAATGAAGCACTAATTGCTCTAAGTAGGCTAACATGTTAGTGAAACTATAGGGAGATACAGCTATGAACATTTTGGATGTGTAAAGATACATTTGTTTCCATAATAACATGCTAAAGAATTTTTGGTAGAATAATCCATACCGAAGGTATGTTTTCATAAGATCAATTTTGAAGAAACCATATGCTTCTCTGGACTTAATTTTAGATGCGTTTGCTATTCCCATTAACTGCTTCCTATAGTTATGTTAACAGAAAATGTTCTGTATGTAAATATTCTGTTCATGGAATTCTACACAACTCACCAAAAAGGCTTTATTTACACAAATTCATTTCGGCTAACAGAATTTTGGTCTGAACCTTTTTTTTTTAGGATTATTGCAGTTCAGGAAAAAATCATATATCTCCCAATCTCTTCTTCAGTTGGAAGAAGAGTCACTAATGTCCTTAACGTCACCCATAGTCCTGCTTTCCTGGATTGGTTCACCAAAATAGGTACAAGCCATTGGATTTGGTACTGCTCCAGGAGCCTTTCTTCTCAATATTTATTTTATTTATTTTTATTTAACAGCTTTTCTATACCGACATTAGAATACACATCATATCGGTTTACATTTTAACAGCAGGTGGAAATTACAAAGAACAGGGGAGGGGGAGTGGACAAACGATAAACAAGAGGTAGGAGGCTCGATAACAGCGAGCCTGAAAAATGGAACTAATAAGGTGTGAAAAAGAAAGAGATAGAGCATAATTTACAAGTTTACAAGTTTTACATGATTACATATTTTACATGATTACAGTGGGCTAAGTGCTAGGAACGATGTGCAGGTGGGGGGGGGGGGGGGGGGGGGCAGTAGTCATCGAAATTAATCCGGGAAAGCCTGGTGGAAGAGCCATGTCTTTAGCATTTTCCTGAATTTAAATGGACAAGGCTCCAGGCGGAGATTGGGAGGTAGTGCATTCCAATGAGTGGGGCTGGCAATAGAAAAAGCACGGTCCCCTGTAGCAGTAAGTCGGGCCTTCTTAACTGGGGGGACTTGTAATGTGCATTTGAGGTTCGTTCTGGTGGGGCGGGATGATTGTGTGAGTTGTAATGGTTCGCTGAGTCACGAGGAATGATATTTGTGGATAGATTTGTGTATGATAGCGAGGGTTTTGAACAGGATGCGGGATGAGATGGGGAGCCAGTGTAGGTCTTTGAGGATGGGGGTTATGTGCTCTGTTTTGCGTGCATTGCTGATTATCCGTGCTGTAATGTAATATACAGTATATATGTAATATATATAATATAATATACAGTATATACAGAAATATACAGAATGTAATATACAGTATTTACTCCTGCTTTAGGCAAAAATAACAGCAGCTTGGATGGATGGAATGATGCCGAACTGTGCAGCCCTGGTTATTTCTATAGGTGTCTCGGATTTTCATAAGTGATTTTGCTTGTCCTCCTATGCTTTATTATTTTGTTTTTAAAAAGCCCTTTAAGAATTTTCATTCAGTTTCCCTATTTTAAAATCCCTTTTTCTTGATCAGCTTAAGCTACTTCAAATGTTCTTTGTCACTTTTTTTTATCCATTTTAGAAAAATTCACATTTTAACAAGCTCTTCTCCTGCTCCTTCATGGCTCTTGCACGCATCATAACTTGAAATAATCTCTCTTCTCCCTTCCTTATCTGCTTCTGTCTTCCTTCCAGAATAGTAGTTTATACCTGCCTTTCGGTCACATTTCAATACTGATGACTTTTACATTCTCATTCACATATTGACTGACCCATCCTTTCTACATGCACATGATCAACTCTTACACTTTCTGTCTATTACCTGGTCATGCCCCCCCCACCGAGTTTCTAAGGCAATAATATATCTTTTTATATTTCCATGATGTTCTACACTATCTACACTAGCATGGCACTTAGAAAATGACATATAAAATCCAACTCAACACATTCACACTTTCACAGATTCAACGTATCTTACTAGTTTATCTATATAGCTTATGACACCCATGGTATCACAGTAACCATCACGTACTTCATGACTTTCAAAATAACACTAATCTTTTATTCATAAACACCTCATTACATGCTGCCTCTACTGAAGGGAAAAAAAAAAAGACAAACTACAAGGTATTACTAGTCGGTTATATGTGAAGCAGATGTCGTGGTCTGTGCTTTCTTAGCCAGATACCCATCTTTTCCTATCTCCGGTTTCTTAACTTCTCCTCCCCCATGATAGTTTCTTGTGTATTTCTTGCTTTAAAGATGGGCCATGTATCCTATATCATAGGAGAGAAGGAGCCAGAATGTAATTCTGGTGTGCAATGAAGATAAGGGGTGTTTTCTCTTCAGAACTGTGTAAAAGCAATGCAATGTCCTATAAAGGTAAAGACGTAATTAGCTTTGTGTTTCTTCCCTAAATAATTCAGTGGTAGCATGGAATCAGATCTAGACTATGCTTCATATTGTGACATTTGTAACTGTGTAATTTGTGATATTCAGAATGAATGGTTTCCATTTTAACATTATAAAACTTTGATTTCTCATTGATTCCTGTAGCATTATGAACTCAAAACTGCCATACAAGAGGTAACATATGGCAAATTTTAAGATCATGCATAGGAATCCTTTCTTCACTAGGGATGTGCAAAAGGAAAAAATTAATTTCATTTCATGGGGACCCCAATTCATTTCTTTAGTTTCAAAACAACAAAAAAAAGTGTTCTTTCATTTGATTCATTGTTTGCTTGCCATTAAAGTCAATGGGAGAAGTAGTACAGACTATACTGGGCTCTACAATTGGTGTTTTCTAATAAATTGCCTTAGAAATTGTATGAAGAAGAAGTCATCAGAAGGGTTAATGAACTCCAAGGTACCTAGAAAGATTGTGGATATTGGATAATGGCACCAAAAGTGGCATGAATATCCTAAAACTCCGTAAAGGGACAAAGGGGTACCAGCACTGGCAAGAGTTCAGCAAATCATTGTGAGAGAAGCAGAAAAACTGCAAAAGTGAAAAGAACATCCCAAGGCTCCAAAAGAGGGCACCAGCAACAGTGGCATGAACCCTTGATTGCAACAAGTGGCAAACTGGCACCAAAAGTGACATCAGCTTCGTAAAGCAGCATGAAGGGGAAATGAAGCAGAAACGGTGGAAGAAAAAAAACAAAGCAGGCACTGATAAAAGAGCCAAGCAGCACAAAGAGTGGCTTCAAGATTCTTAAGCAACACGAGAGGTGCAAAGCAGCCCCCCTCCCCAGACTGGCAAGATGTAAGGTCTAAAGTATAACAGTAAATAGAGATGTGAATCGTGTGCCCGATCGTTTTAACGATCAGGTTCAGATGGTGGGAGAAAAAAATTGGATCGTTAGAGATGTGAATTGGAATCGGTTCCGATTCCAATTCACATTGTTAATTTTTTAGTGAGGCCTGAGCAGATAAAAAAAACCCCACCCCGACCCTTTACAAATGACCCCTTTGCTCTCCCACCCTCCCGAACCCCCCCCCCAAAATGTTAAATTACCTGGTGGTCCAGTGGGGGGGGAGGGTCCCGGCGCGATCTCCCGCTCTCGGGCCATCGGCGCCATTTTGGCTACCACTGATAAAAATGGCGCCGATGGCACGATTAAAAAAAACCCACCCCGACCCTTTACAAATTGCCCCTTTGCTTCTCCCACCCTCCCGACCCCCCCCCCCCCAAAACCTTTTACATGTACCTGGTGGTCTAGCGGGGGGTCCAGGAGCCATCCCTTCAATCATACCCTCGGTGCCAGTGCTGGAGGTTTCAAAATGGCGCCGATCGCCTTTGCCCTCACTATGTCACAGGGAGCAACCGTCGCTCCCTGTGACAAAGTGAGGGTAAAGGCGATCGGCGCCATACTGGCAGTCGATCGCCTTTGCCCTCACTATGTCACAGGGAGCGACGGTCGCTCCCTGTGACAAAGTGAGGGCAAAGGCGATCGGCATAATACTGGCAGTCGATCGGCTTTGCAAAGGCAAAGGCAAAGGCAAAGGCGATCGGCGCCATTTTGAAACCTCCAGCACTGGCACCGAGGGTATGATTGAAGGGATGGCTCCTGGACTCCCCGCTAGACCACCAGGTACATGTAAAAGGTTTTTGGGGGGGTCGGGAGGGTGGGAGAAGCAAAGGGGTAATTTGTAAAGGGTCAGGGTGGGTTTTTTTTTATCGGGCCATCGGCACCATTTTTATCAGTGGTAGCCAAAATGGCGCCGATGGCCCGAGAGCGGGAGATCGCGCCGGGACCCCCCCACTGGACCACCAGGTAACAACATTTTGGGGGGGTTCGGGAGGGTGGGGGAGGGTAAGGAATTGGTTTTAAAGGGTCGGGGTGGGTTTAGCGGTTGTTTTGGTGTGCCGGTTTTCCCGCCCTCCCCCAAATAATTCCTGTGCCCTATTTAACGATACAATACAAATGCCCCTGACGATAAATCAGGGGCATTTGTATTGTATCGTACACTCTAACGATTTGAACAATTTTAAAATTATCTGACGATAATTTTAATCGTTCAAAATGATTCACATCCCTAACAGTAAAGCAAGGTGGCAAAGAGAATTCCAAGGTGTAAGGTCTGGGCATGGAAGCAAGGCTGAGTGGTACAAGGACCCCCAAGGTGCAATGTGGAATTTTGGTTTTCATGTGAAATGGGCTTTCCAAATAAAAATTATATCACATTTAGTATATGGAAATGGTTTCACAATGATAGGGGGTTTATAGTAAGTTGTGAGGATTGTTTTTTTATAGAAAAGCATTTCCTATTTTCCGTATCTGAACTCTGGCTGATTTTGTAGTTCTGCATGAGTTCTCTCTTACTACTCTAACATCTTATGACATCCAGTACAGTAAATAATTTCTTTTGAGCATCTTTTGCTTGTGCCAGTATTTCTTCCTCTAAATGAGGGCTTTTTTGGACAAACCATGCCAATGCAATCAACCATTAAACAGGATGGGAGAACCAAGCTGATACAGTGGAGGCACTGTATGCCCGCTGATTGTACCATGCTAATGTATGTGGGTGCGGGGAACACAGACACAATGCTGTACTGTCTACTATGTGCACTAGTGACCTGCTAAACTTAGTGACAGGCTTCATAACACAGTCTGGTATGCTTCAGCCTCTGCCTTGCCCTCAATACTCAGCTTGTGCCCACTGCTTATGCAGAGAAAAAATCAGTAGCAGCTCTGCAAGCAACTCTCCAGTCTTTCTCTAGTCTCTACATAGGAAAAAAAAGAACAGCTCTGACACAGAGCTTCTGACACACTGCTGTCTGGCTGATTTTTTTTTCTATTGTGTGACTAGCACAGTCATAGTCTAAAATGGGCAGCAGAAAAAGTTGTTTGGGAGTTATCTAGGCAAACTCAGAGAGAACTCAGAAAACATTCTTCACAGACGATGCCTTGAGAAGGAATGCACGGCAGAATGAGCAAATCTCAGACATGCTCAGTCTTCAAGATCAGCGTCACTGTATTCGGTGCACATTGATAGGTTTAATTGGAAAATTGATTCACTGCAATACGTCATCCCTGTTGTCTCTTTGACAACATGTCTATCCTAACCATGCAAGTCGATACAGTAAGGTCAAGGTAGAAACAGTACGGCAGTGTCAGGCGCACCCTTCCTCCCCGCACGCACAGTTCTCTTGACCTAGCGCCTGATACTCTCTTCTAATCGCATGCAAATGCATGCCGCGGCTTTAAAGCGGTAGGGAAGGGTTATGCCCGCGTAACCCATTTTACTGTATAGGCGCTTAATACAGCGCCTATACAGTAACCTGGGTGCGCTGGTACCTGTCATTTCAAATGACATTTGAAATGACAGGCACCAGGAAGTGTAAAAATCAAAATTTTTAAATACCTGTCGGAGGGCCGCGTGGGTCCAGGCGGCCGGCGGGATCCGGGGGGCCGGTGGTCACGTGTTAAATCTAGGCCGCGGGCGGGTGGGCGCCTGTTCCGGGCGGCGGGTGGACGCGCGTTAGTTTCAGACGGCCGCGTGGGTCCAGGCGGCCGGCGGAGGCCGGAGCCGGGTGGTCGCGTGTTAAATCTAGGCCGCGGGCGGGTGGGCGCCTGTTCCAGGCGGTGGCGGCGGCGGGGGGACACGCGTTAGTTCGAGACGGCCGGCGGGCGGCGGGTGGTCGCGTGTTAAATCTAGGCCAGGTCCGCACAGGCGCGCATTCATTCACTGCCTCCGGCAGCCCCCACCAGCATTGAATGAATGCGCGCCTGTGCGACCCCTGCGATTCGGCGCTCAAGGCGTGACGTCACGGCATGTGACTGCCTTGAGCGCCAAATCGCAGGGGTCGCACAGGCGCGCATTCATTCATCCAGGCGGAGGAGCCGGTGGCGAAAGCAGCCGGCTCCTCCGCCTGGATGAATGAATTCATTCACTGCCGGTGGGGGCTGCCTCTCGGCAGCCCCCACCAGCAGTGAATGAATGCGCGCCTGTGCGGACCCGGCCTAGATTTAACACGCGACCACCCGCCGCCCGCCGGCCGTCTTGAACTAACGCGTGTCCCCTTGCCGCCGCTGCCGCCGCCGCCTGGAACAGGCGCCCACCCGCCCGCGGCCTAGATTTAACACGCGACCACCCGGCTCCCGCCACCGCCGGCCGCCTGGACCCACGCGGCCCTCCGACAGGTATTTAAAAATTTTTATTTTTTCTTCTGACAGGTTTTATGTGTCCCACATCATTACGTTTTCTCGATCATCTCTGTATCGCTTTTTTTTAAAATTGTGTTTTATTGTTTTTGAGTATCTTAAGCGGTGTCGATGGATTTGTTACTAGACTCACAGTCCTAACTCCTACTAGGGGGAGGCGGTAAACTAACACGTTACAGCCGCGGCAAAACAATGCATTACTAATGAGAGAACCTGAGTGCCCGTTACGGTATCGGAGGGGAATAGCTAATTCCTTCATTATACAGCTAATTCGTTCATTTACATGCCGGGTGCGGGAAGGGTTACGCGTCTGTTTTAAGAAGCGCTACGGACGCGCAAAACTGGAGACTGTATCGCTGGTTTGCCTTACGCGTCCGAATTGTGCGCAGCGAGCTCGTTACAGACGAGAAATCTTCAACTGAACTTTACTGTATCGAGCTGCATGTCTGCTAGCTCACTGCTCTATAATTTGTATCAATTCCTAACTGTACACCTTTTGCTCTATTGATTTCTATGAGGTCATTGACTTTAATGGCTTATGGAAATCATTGTCTTCAAAACAAATGAAACAAATAGGATTCATTTAATTTGGGGGCCCCTCTCAATTCACTTTGGGGACCCCCAAAAGAAACAAATTGGATCCAATTTGCTTCTTTTTATCCATTCATTTTAAACTAATGCCCTCTTCACTTCCTGCCCTCATTTCTGAGCTGACATCAGAATGTGAGCATGTTCAGAGTGGTTCCTGAACCCCTATATCATTGGAAGATACCCAAGTCAGAAAATGGATAATGAGGTTCTTCCATATTGAAATGAGGTTGATAATGCATTCTGTGATTGTTCCAAGGGACATGCTAAAATACCAAATAATGGTGATTTTTATGACCCGTCAAAACTCTGGATGAAAATATTTTTATTCAGATTTTTGACAAATATTTTTCTACCAACAACTGAGTAAATCAAGATAAAAGAAAGCAGAATGAAAAAAATGTTTTCATCAGTATGAATTTAGTAGTTCTTTTTTCTGTAATATCATTATAGATCAATTATGGGTATGACAGTGATCAGTTGGAACAACAGTAAATACCATACAAATTCTGAAAATCCTTTAATATATGAAACAGTAACACTTATTAAAAAATTAAATAGATTTTCAATGACAACTTATGGGCAGGATAAGTCATACCAGAGTTTTCCGGGTACACCTTCTGTTCCATGTGTTGGTTCATAGACTGTTGTCTTGGTGACAACATTGATCATATATTCTCTATATTTCTGTAAAAATGTTCACCTTGTATAACAAAAGGTGATGTTCTCATTGCCCCAGCTGACATGATGCTAAGTGGCTGAGGAGACTCCACAACATACAACATGATGGGAAAATTTCCACAGTGTCTTCAAATTGAACTCTCTTTAGCTTGGTATCAATGTGCTAGTAAGTACTACAGCAGACAGTACTCAAAATTGTTCAGTAATTGCACATTTTTTTCTAGTAATGTTTATTAATACAGACTAGAGTCTGGAAAGGAAAGTGACAGGGAGTAGGGACGGATTAAGTTCCCAACTAAAACATATCAATACAGCAATGCCCTCCTTTTTAGAATCACCTTTTTTTTTTTTTTTTTTTTTTAAAGAAGATGTAAAACTTCTGACACTGTTAAGTCCTTGCAAACTTGCTGCAGTCCTGGGAGTTCTACCAGATGAGAGAGAGGGAAGCAACCTGCTCTTAGGTCAAATGGGGTGTACAGCTCAATCACTCAAATAAAAAGTTCTCATACAGGAAAATGTTAAAATATAAAAATGTTTACTGTGTTATAAACTTTAGTGGGTGACAAGAATTTCCTCTTCCAGAAATGCAGCGGGAGGGTAATCTTAGAACACTGCACATATCAGTAAAGTCCATACATACTTGTTACATGTAAACCTTACTGCTAATTTTCAAATTCTGTGATACAGGTCAAGTGGACCCTTGTCCAGTTCTCCAACTTCAACAGGGTAGGCAAACTCACCTTTCTCTACAATTATCGTATGGTAACAGGCCAGCAAATATGCTGTCTCTTCCTCCACCACTCCTTTACTTCACTTTAACAACTGTCCAACTGACTCTGGTTGAGTACTTTTATATGATTACAAAAAACCCTTCCAGTAAGGATGGATCATGATAATCACTCTGCATTCCAACACTCCATTTTTATACTTATGATGAAAATTCTTAGAATTTTATGATATTTCAGGACTAAAGATCAGGAAGGCAATATTCAAAAAGATTTGTCTAAGTCCATAACTTAGCCAGAAAAACCTAGGATTTAAATATGTCCCCTACTGACCAGCCAAGTTTTTTGCCAGATAAGTCATTATTCGACTAAAACTTAGCCAGATATAAAAGAGGCAGTGCAGGGATGTTTTGGGTTGGAAAAATGTTATCTGACTAATTTAAATAACAAACATGCAAGTATTCAATGTCCTTAAAATTACTTATATCAATATAGTACAGTGAACCCTCATAACACCCGTGAACTGGAAGGTTCGATTTGATTTTTACTCTCAAGCCTTTATCAACAGGTTATATTTAATCATTGGTCAAAGAGCAATCATTCACTCATCCCTTTAATTTTTTAGGCTTTTTTTTATTGTGCAATTAAAAATGTTTCACTTTCCAAAAATTACTTCCCTTGAATGTGTTCAGCTTCAGTCATAAACATGGAATATTGGAAGAGGGAAACCCAACATAGTACTGTTTCAATTCACTCTGCGTCAGGGGCTTATACTGCACGCATGATTCTTTTGTGTTTTTTACTATAAAAAAAACCCCCCAAAACAATTAAGAAAACACACATGGTGAGAAAATGAAATAAAATACCTTTTTTTTGCAAGCAACAATGCACTTCATGACCGTTCAAAATCATTTACATTCAAAACTTGTATAGACAAAAAGCGAAACACTTCCGTTTCCATCCCAGGACATCAGCTGTACTACAAAACTGGCCTTGTTGTAAAGGTCTATGTATATCTACCACGTCTTCCCCTTTGAAGGAATTCCAAGGGGCATGGGATAAACACTGTGGATCCCTAAAAGCTGGAGGATGGAAATAAGGGAAAGAGTGCATGGGGTAACTGGGGGTAACTTGCTGGTGTGGCAGTTGCTACCCTTAACACATAAGCCTTGATACTGTTAATGCAACTCCATCATTGCTCTCTGCTTCAACAGCAGTGGGAAAAGGGGAATTGGATTCAGACAGCAAACAATGAGGGCCCCAATTTTTGCAGTTTAGGAAACAAATAAACATGCTGAATCGGCTTTTACTACCCTTTATCACTAAGCCTGATACTGTTGATACAACTCCAACATTGCTCTCTGTTTCCAGAGTAAGGGTTAAGGGAAATTGGGGACAAACAGCATCTGAGGGCCCTGACTTTTATGGTCTGGGAAACTGATAAGCATGGGGGTAACCTGCACAGTGCAGCAGATACTGGCATAAGCATAAGCTTGCTGGGCAGACTGGGTGGATCATTTGGTCCTTTTCTGCCTTCGTATCTCTGTTTCTATGTTTTAATGATGTCCGATGACAATCAGCTGGATCGACACTGGCATGACAGTTAGCTCTTTCTCATGACAGAGTCCATCAAAATGTATTACCTACTCTGCAAGCTTAAATGATAATATACATCAATTATTAAATAATAGACTCGTTTCTATTTCAGTATTTAATCTGCCTGGTATTACAGTCTGCAGTCTGTATATCCACTGTCGTTCATGTTGTTCTAAAATTTTAACCTGATCACCCCTCCCCCTCCAATCACTTTAGACCAGTTCTAAAATGGACCACTTAATCTCTGTGAATTTGTGTTTGAATTCAGAAAAGTGAGGAACCATTGGAGCATGCATCTTGATTGTTTTAGGCAGCTTTTTTGTTCCAGCAATCTCATGTGGAATGGTCTCGATGACTGGCCTATACATTGTAAGCCACATGGACACTGTACTAAATAGACCACATACTTCTCCCAGACATTTGAAATGTGATGAACCAAAAATGTTTGATGCCAGAAGATATCACATGGTGACTGGGTTAAAATTTTACAACATGAACAAAATCGCATAGAGTCTATTCTTTAATAATTGATGTACTATATATAATCATTTAAGCTTGCAGTGTGGATAATACATTTTGATGGTCTCTGACATGAGAAACAGCTGATTGTCATGCTGGTGTCAATCCAGCTGATTGTCATGAGCCTTTTGCATGCCATTAAACAGCAAAGCTGCACCAAAAAATGGAGTCAGGTGTTGTGGGTCATTTTACAGAGAGTCAGCCTGAACAAGTGCCATTGCTGAATAAATACCACATGCAAATAGTGAAATGGTTGATGAATGATTACCTGCAAACTTTGAATTGATATGGTTAATTATATATAGGTGAAATATTCTGAATATGCAAACCAAGCTTATACTAATGCACCTACAGAAATTTGCTCCAGCAATGAATTCAAGTTATACTAAATGAGCCTCACAACAGGTACTCACTCCTACAACAGCAAAATAAATACTGATATTCCTAAAAATTAAATTAGTTATTTTTTAAGCCAGTACTTTTGGCAGCAGCACTAAGAAGGAGCTGCTCAACTGGTTGGCCGGAGGAGGAAGAGGTGGCACTTGAGGCAGGATGAGGAGCATGACCACTCCTCTGCATCTAGTCTTCAGCTTCCAGAAAGGGGGAGCCTCAAACACAAGAACTTATTACTTCTAATTCCCCAACTGTCACCAAATTACCTGCATGAAACAAAAATCAAATATGTTGAGATGGCATTTTTGCAAATGGAAGACTGATTTGTGATAGAAAACTGCTGTCATTTGTTTTGCAAAGCCAGGGAGAAGAGAATAGACTGCAAGTGATTTTTTTTCCCACCTGGCTATGTTTACTCCATCACAGACCCATGTATTCATTTTCTGGCATTACAAATAGGTCCTCTAAGCAGTCTCCCTTCTAATGCACCTCTCTGCATTGCAAGGTAATACTAATACCCTCATTTACATGAGATTAGCATGTACCCATGCTAATTCTAGTATGGGTTTTAACCAGGGTATTAGCAGGCATTTTTCCTGCTCCAAAAACTCCATTGCATATTGGGATTATTTTATTATAGGAAAATCTGTGCTAAAAAAATTGGGTTAAAACCTGTGCTAGAATCAGCGTGATTTATTACTACTGCTCTGACAGCAATGTTGCACACCAACACTGGAAGCAACCAGGAGCAGGTAAGACAGTACCATGCTCCTGGCTGGGGTTCAAAGGGGCCCGGAAGCAGGGAGAGGGGGAGAATGAGGATAGGGGAGGTGAGGCTGCGGGTGGGTGGAGAGGGTGCTGTGGAGAACAGAAGACGGCTCAATGAATTTTCATGTAACATCATGGAGGGAGAGAAGGGGGGGGGGGGGGGGTGGAGACCAGCCTTGGGTCACTATAACCCGCATCTTTTTTTTTTATTATGGTGGTTAAAGAGTTTGGGAAGGGTATCAAGAGCTAGCTCGCAGTCCCTTTAAGTATTTTGACGGGGTGGAGGTTGAAGGCCCAAAGGCTATTGTTTTTAGGTACCAGACTATATTCTGAATAGAAATGGCCAACATGAAATGTATCTGGGTAAACTTATCTGAATAACATTAATCTTACCCGGCTATATTCATAATATAACTGGTTAGGTTTAAAGTTATCCATCTAAAGATAGCTGGA
Organism: Rhinatrema bivittatum; assembly: GCF_901001135.1. NCBI lineage: Eukaryota > Metazoa > Chordata > Amphibia > Gymnophiona > Rhinatrematidae > Rhinatrema > Rhinatrema bivittatum. The sequence continues at coordinate 117,321,318 of NC_042620.1, read as the reverse complement.
AACCTTTAGGTGAGTATATTCAGTAGGGATGTGAATCGTTTTAGGACGATTAAAATTATCGTCCGATAATTTTAATATCGTCTTAAACCGTTATGGAACACAATACAATAGAGATTCTAACGATTTATCGTTATAAATCGTTAGAATCGTGAGCCGGCACACTAAAACCCCCTAAAACCCACCCCCCGACCCTTTAAATTAAATCCCCCACCCTCCCGAACCCCCCCCCCAAATGACTTAAATAACCTGCGGGTCCAGCGGCGGTCCGGAACGACAGCGGTCCGGAACGGGCTCCTGCTACTGAATCTTTTTGTCTTCGGCCGGCGCCATTTTCCAAAATGGCGCCGAAAAATGGCGGCGGCCATAGACGAACACGATTGGACGGCAGGAGGTCCTTCCGGACCCCTGCTGGACTTTTGGCAAGTCTTGTGGGGGTCAGGAGGCCCCCCCCAAGCTGGCCAAAAGTTCCTGGAGGTCCAGCGGGGGTCAGGGAGCGATTTCCCGCCGCGAATCGTTTTCGTACGGCCCTCGCTGAACGACCTCCTGCAGTCGATCTCCTGCCGGCGACATACAAAAATTTATTTTTTAACAATATATGGCCTGTTTTTGGGGAGTGGCACATTCGGCCCCATATGGCCTTTGCAACCCGGGTGGGAGGGAGGTGAGGGACAGGCCATGATGTGCTTTTTTTAAAGGGAACCTAACATAACCAAATAGATTCTTTTTCGCATATGAACGGTTAAGTGTAAATTTATATGGCTAACCATAGCTGAATACCTTTATACATAACCTGATATTCAAAAGAATATCCGGTTATGTTTAAAGTTATCCAGCTATGGTTAGTAGGATAACTTTAATCGGGGATATTCAGTGAGACCTAATTTTAGCCTGATAACTAAACGTCCACTAAATGTCCACTAAACGTCCCTTTGTTTTAATGCTTTTTTTAAGGTATTAATGTTAATTATCCTGATATAATTTGGCAAGGAATTCCAGAGACAGGGACCTGCAATTGGAAAAAGCTCTGTCTCTTGTTAGGTCCAACTGTGCCGGTTTTACTGCAGGGGTCTCCCGCCAGCACTTCCTGCACATCTTAGTGCATGTGTGTGTGTGTGTGTGTGTGTGTGTGTGTGTGTTTGTGTGTGTGTGTGACTGGGAGCCTGTGTATATTTGAGAGATAGCATGGAAGAGAGGGATTCTGTGTGAGAGAAGCATGTGTGTGTGAGAGAGAGAATATGTGACAGATAGTCTGTGTGTGTATAAAGGAGGAAGGAAAGAAGATAGGAGGAGAAAGAAAAAACAGACAGAATAAGAGACCCTGAAAAAGGAATAAGGAAAAGACAGACAAGGGATAAAAAGAGATTGGGACCAACCGATTAGAAAAATAAGATCAGTCAACAAAAGTAAAAAAAAATTATTTTGCCTTTAAGCAATTTGAATATGCCATCTTTGGGAATGTACATTTCTTAAATATTTATATCTTGCTTTTAATTCAGCATTCTAGTGTTCACAGATCTGGTTTCTTAGGCTTTCCATTTCAGTTTTCTCTGCAGGTTTGTTTCTATTTTGTAGTCTCTTATTCTGTATTAGGTAAAGACCTGTCTGTGCTGTGTATGTGTGACAGAGGTACAGTATTTAGGTAAGCATATAGTTTTTCTGAGGGATTTGTAGCAGTCCGGTTTGTTCTGTTTGCCCACTAGGTAGGGCCTGGTATAATGTTTACCTTTGCTGCCAATTTGTAGGTAAGGTTGCTGCTGTTTGAGTCCTGAGAGTTACTGCTGTTGTGGTATAGTAAGGTTCTAGGTATTTATTTTATTTTATTTTTTTGCAGGGGTTTGTGTTACTTCACAAAAAGTTTGGCAGTGAAGGGAATTTGTTTTTCACTTAGATGACACTGGAATTTTATTTTATTTTTTTTTTTTTGCATGTCCTAGTTCTGTTCTCCACCTGTTATAATGATTATTATGATTATTGCTGTTTTATTGTAGTTTTAAGCATTTTTGGAAAGAGGATTCATAAAATAATATATTAATATTGTTTTATTTTGTGATTGGATCTGATGTTTCTGTTAACTGTTCTTTGTTTACTTTTTTACATGATATTGTGTATTTATAAACTGCTATAAAAATAAAACTAAATTAATACAGATTATTAAGGCAGTTTTAATTCTGGTGAGTGTTTGAAATAATAGAATTAAAATATTTTAAAATGTCACTCATGATGTAAAATGATGTTGCAGACTATTCAGAAATCCATTTTAGGTTGCATGCTAAGTCATTATTTATTGATAAGAGGACAACTAGAAGGTCCTAGATCTGTATGTCTTACTGCCACCCATGTTAACCTTGGGCCACCCCAAAAATCAGTTGTGGCTACGCCACTGGGCCTCAGTAAAAAAAACTCACTCTAACAGAACTCCTCTCTCTATAAAATCTCAACTTAAATACTACACACCTCCATTGGTCTAGTCCTTACTTATAGGCAAGGGTCCACCCACTCAGCCAGCAATCCGTAGATAGAATGGAGGGATGAAAATAAGGGTTTATTCTTTATTAATTTACTCTTTTATATTTAGCATACCCAATCCCATCCAGATATTTTAGGGGTGATTTTGTAACTGCCCATATTGGTGTAAAGTTTACGGGTACTTTTTACTTCCAGACTTTTCACCACTTCTCAAGGAAGAAAATGTGTGTACTTTTCCCTTGAAAATTTCCCACCAAAACTAACCCCATACCTGTACACCTGCTAATTCATGTACTATGGGGTCAATATTAAAATATGTCCAGCTATATAAGACAATGCTACTGAATATACCCAGATAAGTATTAAATTTAACCAGATAAGCTTATCCAGCTAACTTTAAACCTGCTATGGGCCACATCTAATTTATCCAGTTAACTTAACCAGATAACCCTGAATATTGCTACTTATCCAGCTAACCTCCAGATTCATCAAAATGCCATAAATATAGCAGAAATAGCACCCGCGAAACAAATATTGCAACACATTATCACACAACCAACAAGAGAGTTAGAGAATTTTAATAGGGTGAATAGGACTCTATATTTGCACAAATCAACTCCTCTTGTTGTACCTTTCATTGATTCAAATGATAGAAATTCTTCAGTGATATGAAATTGTGTAGTGTAACACCACCACCCCACAAACCCACCTGAGTTGAATGTGCCCATCTACATACAGGGGCAGATTTTATAAAACTACGCGCACACATACTTTTGTTCGCGCACCAGGCGCAAACAAAAGAACACCAGATTTCAAAAGATATGCGCGTAGCCATGCATATCTGTTAAAATCCGGGGTCTGCGTACGCAAGGCTGCCCAAATTGACAGCCTGCACACGCCGAGCCGCGCAGCCTGCCTCCGTTCCCTCCAAGGCCGCTCCAAAATCGGAGCGGCCTCGAAGGGAACTTTCCTTCCACCCCCCCGCACCTTCCCCTCCCTTCCCCTACCTAACCCTAACCCACCCCCAGCCCTATCTAAACCCTCCCTACCTTTGTTGCACAAGTTACGCCTGCCCGAGATAGGCGTAACTTGTGCGCGCCAGGCGGCCACCGGCGCGCCATGGTCTGGTCTGGGCTGGTCCTGAGGCTGCGGCCACGCCCCCAGAATGCCTCCGATGACGCGCCAGCTGCGACATGCCCCCGACACGCCCCCGATGACACGCCGGCTGCGGCCCGCCCCCAACACGCCCCCGACATGCCCCCCCCCACAGGAAAGCCCCGGGACTTATGCGCGTCTCGGGGCTTTGTGCGCACCGGCAGCCTATGCAAGATAGGCTCAGCGTGCGCAGGGGGTTTTGGGGTAGGTTTTCGGGGGTTACGCACATAACCTACGTGTATAACCCTTTGAAAATCTACCCCACAATGTTACGTATATAGAGAGTCCTATTCACCCTACTGTGATAAAAACATTTTCGCATCAGTAACACAATGCAAAGACAAAAGGTATAACCCATCCCAAACTCCTCCCACTTGCATACTAAATGTAAATTTACATTCTGAGGTGCATTGCGCTATTTATCACACACATTAGAGCCATTTAACGTGCACATATTGATGAATGACCAGGTAAGTTAGCTGGATATTTAGCGCCACCCAGTTATGCCCAGCCCGACCACTGACTATCCAGCTAATTATTTAGCTGGATAAGTAACGTATCTGGCTAACTAGTATATCTGGATATTCAGCAGCAGTTACTTAGCCACAAAAATCAGATTTAGCTGGCTAAATAGCATTTGAACATGGACCCCATAGGGTTTTGTTTTTTTTGTAAAAATTGAGCTCATACTTTAAAAAATGCATCTCCCCATCCCCACTCCAGGAATGCCACTGCTCACTGAGGCAAACGTATGTGCATATAGGCCATATGTGCATAAATTTACCAGCATATTGAGCAAGCCATTGAATAAAAGCCCATTTCTGTAGATATGGCACTGATTTAGCTGTGAAACTAGCTTTGAAAATTACCCTTCCTATTGCCATATTAGGGTGTGCTGGGAACCTTGAGATTTTTTTCCCACCTTTTCAAGTGTTCTTCAGTAATTGAGAAGCAGACCTCTATAAATATTTCACCAATAAGGTCATTCCACCATTAGTCCAAAATTCTAACATAATAGGAGGAGAAAAATCCCTAATAGGGAAATAAAAAGCTGCTAATTCCCTCTCAAATGTGCACTAAATAATCACCACAGTTAGGGCATGATTTGCAATCACAATCCATGATCAGAAATGTTTTCATCCAAACTCTAAAAAATATCTGTGCGAAGTTATTGAACTAAGCACAAGCTTTGAGAGCTTTATGAGGAGGATTTTTCATATTACAAAAATCATGACATCTGTCAATTCTCTCAGATTCCAACAGATAAGATGAAAGGCTTCATTTCACGTTTATAACAAAGAAAGGGACAATCTTATTGTGGTATTTTCAATTGTATGTCACTTATTCAGTGGAAAAGCTCATATATTTTGTATTAATGTGTAAGCATTTAAAATAGCAAACAGATTCTTTATATTTCTTCTGAGTTCAAAACTCCTCTTTAATACCCGTTTCTTATGCCTTAAGAGAACCATCTTACATCCTTCTAATTTAGCATCTACAGGAGACCAAATATTTGTTTTATTTGATCATTTCCTACAGGCTTTATATGGCTGCTTTCTAACTTGAAGCATTTTGGTTTAATTACTGCTTAGGATGTTTTCTATATTTTTATCCAAGTTGCCTCTCGCTTGAGCCCATTGGGCTGAAGAAGGGAATTACTCCCCGTGCTGTTCCTTAGCCCTTCTTGTTCAAATCTGTAATTGGCCCTGTGTTTTTGACTTCTTGCTAATAAGCAGCTTACTTTTTCTCCCACTAGACTCAACCCTCCACTTTCATTTCATGAATTTTACAAAGGATTTTAATAGATGCTTTAGGCTATGCAAAATGTTATATGAAGGAAAGCATTAATGCTCTAGCCTTGACACAAAGGACATGTGAATGGCTGCTTATCATTACTGTCAGGTCTCAAAATTTTCATTAGGAGTTCTGGAGGACAAAAGGGGAAAAAGTGAAGTTACATGAAAGAATATTAACCTGTATCATACTACCAACTATAATTGCTTAGCATTTTACATTAATTCTCATCAGACACTGGATCTCATTATTTTTGCATATATGCAATACATTTAAAACTACACCCCCACTTAAAGTAATCGCAGGTCATACACAACTTTCATGGTGCATAATATCTTATTAAGATGAAAACTAAAGAAGCAGAGCAATCTTTATGACCACCTTCAGAGGCTGCAGAGGCTGAGGAAAAGCTGCACACAGCTCCAGATTTGGATTCTTCTGTGGGGGGCTAGCAAAGCCGTTAAGACTGAAGCGAAACATGCACAGCGTCTTTCAAAAACCAAATGTCCACAGCTGGGTACAGTTCCAAAACAAACGATGCCAAAAAAAAAAAAATAAATAAAGTTTCAGCATTACAAAACTAAGCAAAAGACAAAATTCAGAAATGCCACAGTCTTTAGCACAAAAATACAGTATCTCCTGTAGAGATGGGCAAGGGAAATGTTTTGGTTTACTTTTTGTTTTGGGAGGGTTTTAATTTAGGTTTCAATTTGTTTAATGTTTATTTTGTATGATTCATTTTGCCAAACCAAAATAAACATTTAATTTTTTTTAAGAAAGAACTGAAATTGGGCCCAAGGCCACCACCCCCTCCAGGCTGCCACCAGTACCCGACGAGAGCCCACACCCTCTCCCTACTGCTGCTGCCCCAGTGCCTGATGTGAGCTCGGGCCCCTCTGCTCCATACCACAAGTGAGCCAGGGCTGTGGTAGGATGCCCCCCCCCCCCCAGGACCCCCACTTATCCCTTCTATAGGGCCTTCACTGTAGAAAGGGGCAGTAATGATCCCTTGTCCTTCCTACCTCCTGGCTCCCAATACAGAAAAGCGCCAGCCAGCCCTAAGACTGGTGCCAATGTTTTACAGCAGTAAAGCATATGGCTGTAAAACAAAAATGGTGCCAATCTCAGGGCCAGCCAGTGCCATTCTACATCGGGAGAAGACAGTTCAGGAGTTACTGGGAATCACTCCTGCCCCTTTCTACATTAAAAAAACTTTGTAGAGGCCCCATTTCAGCTCCAAACATTTTTCCAGTGCTTTGGGATAAGTTGATATTCAGTTCATTACTTTTAGAATGAACCAAAAATTGAATGCTTTATTATGAAATGTGCATTCATTTAAACAATGCACCTCTCTAATCTCATGCTTCTTGAGTAATTAGCAGGAAAACTGTGTTCTCCTAAGCTTCCAATGGGGTAAGTTCTCCTTCAGAAATTGAAGAATTCTCCTCTCCCACTTTAAAAGTGTGGAAATACCTGGTTGGTGTATTTAGCCTCTCAGACAGTTTGTCCTTCCCCTGAGACTTTGGGACAAACATCTTCAAGAGCATTGCAGATTATGTGACCTGTCCTGGAATCCCTTCAACTACTTGAGAGAGTGAACTGAACACTTATCCCAATGGAAAGAAGAGGTAACACTTCTGGAGCTAAGGAAAGCCAGTTGTGGACAGCCCTTGCTGCCCCTCTCTTGCTCCTTTTAAAGTAGATTTTAAAAGCCTTGCATGTGCAAAATGGCCATATATGTGAGCCGAGTGGGAGCTTTGTGAATTTTAAATAGCTGGGAAGGGCATGTGAACATTGAGGTATGTGTGCCCAGAAAAAGCAGCAGGACATGAATGTTTGAGGACTGATGCATGTGGCACTTTGCTACAGCTCCCTTTGGGTACAAGAGTCCAGTGGGGGGGGGGGGGGGGGAGGGAGAGAGAGAGAAACACTGCTTTATAGGGCTCAGTCTGATACTCTCTATATGGACCATTGTAAGGGGGCACTTTCATTTGGGGCGAGTTTTCAGGACGTGGGTTGGAATTAAGGGGGTGGAGTTACAGACATATTCAGAGGTATCCATTGTAAAATTAACATCATTAAATGGGAGTCCAAGATGGCTGCCGCATAGAGTGGATGTGTGCAGCCTCGCTTTTGCTAGTTTGCCTTATCTGCGAGTTTTCCTTAACTTTTTTCCTTCACTATGCCTCACACAAAAAGAAAGGCAAAACTGAAATCGTCTGGTACCTCAATGCCAAATCCAGATGCGAGACAGCCGCGAATCAAGTCCTTGTTTGCTGGTTCCTTGCAAAATCTGCTGGTGGGAGGAACCGTGGGAGATTCCGACATACAGCAGGCGTTGGGACCCCAGGTGGAGGAAACATCCCTCAGTCCCAGCACACCAAATACCCCGGAACCACTGTCTGGAATATTCAGCTTGTCTGCAGAAGTCACGGATGAATGGTTGGAGGAAAAAGCAGCTTCATTGGAAACATCTGCGCCGAGAAAAGACGAGGGTAAAGCGTCGGTTTCGGAGAGCCTGGCTATTCAAGGCTCTGGGGGCATGGAGGCCGAGGAACAACAGGAGGATGGAGAAGTCAGGGATCCTGTGGCTACAGGGAGGAGTGAATCTGAGGTACACGTTGTTTGCACTCTACCATTAGTCAAACCTCAAGAAATAACTATAGATGTTATATGGAAGATGTTTGTTTCAATGGATAATTCTATAAAATCTTTAACAAGTTTGCTGAAAGAAAATCTACAACGTACTAAGACTATAGACACAAAGATATTAACTTTGGAAAATAATGCCAAGGCGATTGAGCAAAAAGTTAAGAATATTGAAGAAGTCCAAAATAATCTTGTCAAATCTGAAAGTATTTGCTTTAATAGAATTGAGAAAATGGAAAATGAAAGTAGAAGAGCAAACTTGAGGATACTAAACTTCCCGAAGGTGAAGGCAGTGTCCCCTCGGGATTTGTTTAAAAGTTACCTTAAGAATATCTTGAATTTCTCTGAAGAAAGGATACCGGCTATCTCTAAAATATATTATACACCGAGGTTTAAAGAAAGGAAGGAAGAGAATCAACAGCAACAGCAAGAAGGGCAAGAAGATTTCTTGAATGTTACTGCATTACTGGACAAGGGAAACCTTGCTGGTCTCCTTTGTATTTATCAGAGAGAGAGACGCAGTATTAAGAATATTTCTTCAAAATCAAGGGCATTTATTTCATGGCTATAGAATTTGGGTTTACCCAGATGTAGCTAAAGTTACTCAAGATAAGAGAAGGAAATTTTTGCAAATGAGGTCAGAAGTTATCTCCAGGGCAGCAAAATTTATATTGTATTTCCCATGTAAATGCATTGTAATATATCAAGATTCTAGATATATCTTTCTTGATCCAATGTAACTACATGCATATTTAGATTCACATTCCTGACATACACCACAGGTTTTGGTAATTTGAGAATTAACTCAGGAAGCACACTCTATGTGGCAGATGTTATTAATATTTAGAGAATATTTCCTTTTGACTGCTTAATGTACATTAGACTCCCCTATTTCCTATAATTTTTACAGATATATAACAAACATTTTTGAAGTTTTTATTATTTTCTTGTTAAAATGGATATTACCATTATCTGTATTCTATGAATATCTAGTTCTGTAAAATTAAGGTGAAATTTCAATAAAAATAAAATTTAAAAAAAAATTAACATCATTAAAACTTTTTGACCTTATAAGTGATGAAAAGGTGTCGATTTGTACAATAAAGCTAGTAGACTGTAGTGTACAAATCAACTCCTCTTTTTATCATTTTTATCACTTATAAGGTCAAAAATTCTTTAATGATGTAAATTTTACAATGGATACCTATGAATGTGTCTGTAACACCACCCCCGTATCCCAATCCACCTCCTGAAAACTCGCCCCGAATGAAAGTGCCCCTTTACAATGGTCCATATATAGAGTATCAGACTGAGCCCTATAAAGATGCTCTCTCTCTCTCTCTCTCTCTCTCTCTCTCTCTCTCTCACTCTCTCTCTCACTCTTACCAGACTTGTATGTACACAGCTGCAGACATGTGTGAAGAGCAATTTATAACCTACATGGCAAGATATTGGGGATGGACCCTTATGAGGCCTAGTCAGCCTTAAATGAACAAATTAAAACAGAGAGAAAAAGAGGATAAAATAATACTGTGAATATCCAACATAAAAAATAATTCATGAAAAGTCTAGGGATTGGAACTGATCTGTTTAAAACAACTACCCTTAACATAAGAAACTTGTTGTTACAATGTTACAGGTAAAATGGACCCTCTGGTCTCATTATCATATGGCCTTGGGTATACCTGGTTCAGAAAGTGCAATATAGATTTGTGAGTAGGGGGAGGCACCATTCAGTACAGCTCCTCCTTTTGAGGGTGCTGGAATGGCCATCCCCTTGGGAAGTTTTGGGTTTGTTTTAAACGGCTCTCTACAGAGAAACTGTGGGCAGTCCCTTTAGGTTTGCTGAGAGTTAGGAGGCCATAGGAGAGCTGTTTTTGAGTTGCATTTTCACGCACACTTAGGGGAACCAGGCACATCCTGGGGATCCTGAGCAGGGTTGGGAGGTGAGTCCTTCCAGTTCACTCCTTAGCTGGTTGGGATTCCCCTATGGGTTGATTTTTGAGGTTTTTTTTACACTTTTTCATGTTAGGAGCCTTGTCAGACCATTGGGTATCACCTGGGCCCAGGGCACAGGGAACCTTGTGACTAGGGAGCGCTTGGTAGGGAACACCTGCCCCTCCACACCCTCAATGAGGAAGGAGGTAGGGTGGTGACCTGCTGCAAGGAGGAACTCCGGTGTTAGCTTCAGTTGAAGAGGAAAGGACTTTGGTGAGATCCAGGAGGAAGAGTTTTGGCTGCCCCTTCCTTCCTGTATTGGAGCAGTATGAGCTGCCTATTCCAAGGGGATTCCTCTCATCTGTGATTCAGAGAGAGAGAGAGAGAAGAAAAGAGGAAATGTGAAGAAAGATCCACCTGTGAGTAAGGACAATCTGAGATTGGGAGGATACACAGCTGGAGTCTTCACTCCCTGGGGAGAGAAAGGAAATGAACTCTCTGTGCCAAAGACTGTGTTTTACCAGTTTTGGGAAAAGGGATTTCCTGTTCATCTAAAGGATACCTTGCCCACCTGGGAACTCCACTTGGCCAGGCCCTGGAGAGTGGATGTGTCCCTTGCCCTGGTATAGAGATTCATGCACAGATAGGGGGGAAAAGACTGTAATAAAAGAGAGAATTTGTGGTGCTGTGGATTGAGTTTAACTGCCAAAATCAAATAAATCCTTCCAGAGTTAATTGACGCAAAAATAAATATTTGTGTGTGTTGGCAAGACCATCATATCATACAGACACAACATTTTGCTGCAAATTTTACTGCAATCATCTTTTTACTGGATGGACACTTAAAAATCATTGGTCTGCCCACCAACCTTTCCAATTTTTTAAAATTTTTTCTTGCTCAAACTTTTATATTAGAGAAATTTAAAACTAATCTTAAGTATCCATCAGAACGCTAATCTGGAATGAAGAGATGTATTTCTCCAAATAGAGAAGGATGGTCATTGTGTCTGACAGAATCCAACTATGATTTAAAAAAAAAATATTTGCTTATTCATGTTTGCTGGGTTATTTCTTTGTGTGGTGAATAGACTATTCCTGATTTTGTTGCTCACATACATTTTCCTGTAGTGTAGGTTGTCCTATTCCTGGGGTTTCTCTCTACTAACGATGGACAAATTGGTTTGGATTTCCTTCAGCTACCTTAATGTTAGATTTGTTGTGCTGAATGTGGTTCATGTTCTGAGCCACAGCTGTCTCTACAGATGCACTTAAACTGAAACTTATGGCTACGCCGTGATGCCTCTCATGGGCTTCTGATCGTGAAGACTGCCACAGACTTAAGACCTTATAGGATCAATTTTCAGAATGTCCTCATTGGAGCAAAGACCATATATACTTATTATCCATGGGCTTTGCACAAATTCTCAAAGTGAAAGTACTTTTGCTTGGAAACTTGCAGCAGCCACGGAGTCCGCGTAGTTGCCATCACCTTCTTTTTTTTCTATGGGTAGAATTTTGCTGGAAAAGTATGTGCGAATATTTTAAATATGCCACCTCCATGCATACTTTTCCTTCCCAACCGAAACACGCTCCTGGCAATGACTTCTCTCGGTGCGGCTAAAAGTGCACATGACCTGGAGGAAGGGCGATTTTCAGACAGCCATTGAATGCAGGTTAGACTATTTTTTACCAGTGTAAATTGCTTTCGGAATTGACCTCTTTATTGTTGGTAAAACATCTTATACGCTGGTGCCTATTGACGAGGGTGCTATACCCCGAGATACACAGCCAGTTTATCTTCTAGCTTTCCCCCTGCCCTGCCAATGCTATGTTTTGGAAGGTTTAGAGGTGATATTCTGATTCTTTTACTTGCTCCATGATTCTGTTGACCCATATTGTTAGCGCTGTATGATTACAGTTTTCTATAAGTGTGTCTGGACATAGTGGCTCATTTTCAATGATGTATCTTCTGTGGTGAACTTGAGAGGGAATTGGGGAGCTCCTTTCCCTCGTATTTGAATTTTTCTCCTCCTATTATTTTAGAATTGTAGATTAATGATGGCATGCACTTGTTGGTGACATGTGTATACAGATCTGCTATCCAAATACTGTATGTAAAAGACCCTTTTTTTGTAGGGATAGTTGGTACTTCATTTCAGTTGCATCTAGTTTTTGAGCAATATTTAGAGATTTTCATGTTCACACATCAGGTTATTCCAAAGGACTTTCTTTTGTTGATTTTGTTTTTAGAGTCTTTATGTGTTTTTTGAATTTTTACCTTTGTGTGAAGAACGTTAATACACATTTACACACAAATCTTCAAACTATTGCAGAATTTACCAGTTAGTACTAAGGCCTCACAAAACAGGCCTGGGTTTATGGACATCTGCAGTGAACTTCTATGAGGTCTGTTTGCATGAAGTGGACCTTGTTAATTAAGACTGCAGGAACAGGTTTTTTGACAATAAACTACAGAATTAATAAAATCACATTTGAAAATGAATTCAGTCGCTTGACTTCTTTTGAGCTATTGCAGGAGTAGCCAACTCCGGTCCTCAAGATCCAGAAACAGGCCTGGTTTTCAGGATATCAAAATAAATATATATGAGATAGATTTGATGTGCTGCCTCCATGTATGTAAATTTATCTCATGCACATTCTTTACAGGATATCCTGAAAACCAGACCTGTTTGTAGGTCTTGAGGACAAGAACTGGCCAACGTGACCTATTGTGTCTGAGTAGGGGAAAAATGTAATGAAAAGCTTTCTTCCTTTGATATGTGAATTGGTTTGCTGCATATATGGCTAGAGAATGTGGGCATAATAAAACTTACAAAAAATCCTCTTTCACTATCAGTTGACCATCTAACTGCATGCACATTTCTTAGATCAGAGGTTCCCAATTCAGTGCTTAGGACACACCGAGCCAGTCACGTTTTTAGGATCTCCACAATGAATGTGTAAGAGAGAGATTTGCATATATTGTCCCATTGTATGCAAATCTATTTCAAGCATATTCATTGTGGAGAATCTGAAAACCTGACTGGCTAGATGTGTCCTAAGAACTGGCTCTTAGATCCTCAATAACAAATGTGCTATTATGTGTCTAAAATATGCACATCAACTATCTGTGTAATTAGTAGGGGTGTGCATTCGTTTTGAACGCATATGTAAAACGCAACTTATATTTTTAAAAGAGAAAAAAAAGGTTTGAGGAGAAACGCATCACGAGTTCCAACGTATTCAACATATTGCTGTTGAATACGTTGAACCTAAATAAACACTTAAACCCCCCACCCTCCTGAACCCCCAAGACTTACCAAAACTCCCTGGTGGTCCAGCGGGGAGTCAGGAAGCCATCCCTGCACTCCTTTGCGATTTCCTCATGGCGCCGATAGCCTGTGTCACAGGGGCTGCCCGTGCCATTGGTCAGGCCCTGTCACATGGTCACCGGCGCCATCTTGTGCTCCTACCACGTGACAGGTAGGTCATGTAGCAGGAGGTCGCTCCCGGACCACCGTTGGACCCAACCGGACCCCCCCCCCAAGCTGGCCAAAAGTTCCGGTTGGGTCCAACGGGGGTCCGGGAGCAGAGGAGCACGTGACGCTGGAGCGGAGGAGCATGTGACGCCGGAGCGGAGTGACGCCGGCGTCACATGCTCCTCCGCGCCTCCGCTCCCGGACCCCCGTTGGACCCAACCGGAACTTGTGGCCAGCTTGCGGGGGTCAGGAGGCCCCCCCAAGCTGGCCAAAAGTTCCGGTTGGGTCCAGCGGGGGTCCCGGAGCGACCTCCTGCCACATGATCTACCTGTCACGTGGTAGGAGCCATCCCTGCACTCCTTTGCAATTTGCCGTGAGGAAATTGCAAAGGAGTGCAGGGATGGCTTCCTGACTCCCCGCTGGACCACCAGGGAGTTTTGGTAAGTCTTGGGGGGGGGATTAAGGAGGGTGGGGGGTTTAAATTTTTATTTAGGGAACCGGGAAAAGTATGGACAGAACCTCAACTTATGGAATTCTCCATAAGTCCATACTGAACGAAATCGACACCCCACGAAAACGTATCAATGATTCAACGAAAACATTTTGTCTGCACATCCCTAGTAATTAGTTTGACCAATTCTGCATATATGCTAAGAAAATTCTCTTTGAGGCAATTTTCAAATTGCCCCTATTTTGCACCAGTTTTCAAAGGAAAAGTACTTGCATAATTTTACTTTTGCAATTGCCTAGGGAAAAAGTATCTGCTATAGACTGTTGCGGGAGCGCTAGGGAGCAGTCTCGATTCCGGGGAGATAGGTGTGCCCTTGGATCTTGGCGCAACTGCAGAGGTGCTCCAAGGAAGTGCCGAGGCAGGCAAGATGTGTCCAAACATGGGCTGACAGGCTGACCACCGGAGCCCTGGCCTCTGCTGAACCTGAATGCACCGGGAGAGACCGGGAGAGAAGTGGGGTAGCCCTCCGGCCACTCGATAGACCTTTCTTACCTTGAATAACAAGGGTATTCAGGCACTTGAGTACCGAGATCCCTGACAACCGAGGGATGAGTTAGGCAGGATGGAGGGCTGTATACATGGTCTCTTTCTGTGGTCCTGCCTGGGTCTTGGCCTTTTGGCTGAGAGAAGGTGACCCAAACAGGGTCAGACAACAGAGAAAGCAAAAGCCAGGCTGAGAGAAGGTAACTTATCCAGGCTGGGCAACAGGGCATGACTGGCCATGAGCTTAGCAGAGCTAAAATCACTGAAAGCTGAGACTGCAGAGGGCCAGAACTACTAAATACTAAAACAGCCATGAGCCTAGTGGAACCGTAAACCCAAGCGAGAGAAAAACTGTCTACCAAGGGAGGAGAACTGAAGGACTGGAGCAGATCTGTAGGGGGAGTGTTCCCCCATTGAGGGAGGGGACCCCAGCAGCAGATCCAGAGATCACAAGGTCCCCCAGCAGCAGTCCAGGAGGTGGAATCAGGTGCCCCAGGAGGGCATGGACACCAGCAGAAGATCCAGAGGTGGAATGATCCCCCTTGAGCAAGGGGACACTAGCAGCATCCAGGTTCCCCAGGAGGGCACAAACCCCAGCGAAGAATCAGGAAGTGGAGTCAGGTCCCCCAGGAGGTTGTAGACCCCAGCAGCAGTTCAGGAGGAGGAGTCGGGTCCCCCAGGAATGTGCGGACTCCATTGGCAGTTCATGAGGAGTCGGGTCCCCCAGGAGGCCACAGACCCCAGCGACTGATCCAGAAGTGGAGCAGTCCTCCTTTGAACAAGGGGACTCCAGTGGCAGATCGAGCAGTCCCCCAGGAGCAAGGGGACCCCAGCAGCCAATCTGGAGGTATAGCAGCCCCTCTTGAGCAAGGGGAACCCAGTGGCAGTCTGGGAGGTGGAGTCGTGTCCCCCAGGAGGGCATGGACCCCTGCAGCAGACTGGGAGGAGTAGTCAGGTCCCCCAAGAGGCATGGTTCCAGTGGCAATCCAGGAAGTGGAGTCAACCAGGAATGCGTGGACCTCAACATTGGCACAGACCTTTCAGTGGAGTGGACCTCTTAATGGAGCAGAAGGAGATAGTTTAGATACAACAGATTCCCCCCCCCCCCCCCCCCAGGCCAACACTGCCCACCAACCCAGTTGCATCTTTTCACATGGGTGAGACTTGGGGAAAAAAAGGGGGAGGATAATAATAATTCTTGCTTAAGAGGGAAAGTAAGAGATTCCTTCTATTCCATATGATAGTATACTGTGGGGGCCAACAACCCCAAATTACCAAATATTAAATGTTCTTGCTATCTTGTAGAAATGTATATAGTTGTGTGGCCTACTAACCATGAGTAAATTAGTGTGCTATTTGACATCCTATTAGCGATATACATAGTCATGTAGAAACGTATATACTTATATAGTCTAATAAATCTGTATATATTTGAACATACTGCCAGCCTTGTTCACAGTCCCATTTGTTTTCCAGGGTAAAGGGAGGGAAATCCCATCCACTAACACCTTCTTCCCCAGGTGGAGGCACCAGGTACTAAGAACATGAGGGCCAAGGGAGTCTGCCCTAGGGAGGCTCCTGCCAGGTCAGTCCCAGACCCAGGAATGCCCGAGAGGTAAGCAGTCAAGAAGGCGTTACATTACTATAAAGTTAGATTACAACACTAGAGGCCCACATGTTACCTCCAATCAGCAGTGTACGCATTCTATTGAAATTCCTTGGTATTTTCAGAACATAAGAAGTTGCCATACTGAGTCAGACCAAGTGTCCATCAAGCCCAGCATCCTGTTTCCAGCAATGGCAATTCCAGGCTACAAGTACCTGGCAAGTACCCAACCTTTAAGTAGATCCCATGCTACTGATGCTAGTAATAGCTGTGACTATTCCCTAAGTCAACTTGATTAATAGCAGTTTTAGACTTCTTCTCCATGACCTTATCCAACCCATTTTTAAATCCACCTACACTAATTGCCCTAGCCATATCTTCCAGCAACAAATTCTAGAGCTTAATGGTGTGTTGAGTGAAAAAGAATTTTCTCCATTTTGTTTTAAATGTGCTACTTGCTGACTTCATGAAGTGCCCCCTAGTCCTTTTATTATCCGAAAGTATAAATAATCAATTCACATTTACCTGTTCTAGTCCTCTCATGATTTTATAGACCTCTACCATATCCCCCCTCATAAGATAATTTAATTAGCACTTTGAATGGGTCTTTCTTTTTTATTGGTCCTGTGCTCCTCTAAGGACTTGCTATCATTTGGAAAGGCATTTAAGTCCAGTTTGTTCCATAAAGTTTTTATATAGTTTTTGGGATGCAGTTTCTGATACCTATAGAGGGTCTATGCGGATTATTTCATAATTATTATGCGGATTATTTCATAGCATTAACACAATAGGTAATTTTAGTTAGGGTAAAGGCCTTGGTCCTCTTGCGAATACCCAGGAGGAATAATTTTATTTAATAATATTCAATTGATCCTGATAGATGCCATTTTAATATATTATATTTTAATTTCACTGCTAATTTCACTAGTAAAGTATGATCAATTTATTTCTGTACTACTGCAATTTACTAAATGGTTTTATTGCTACTATTTGGCTATTTATATTGTGTTTTATTACTTGTGACATGTTACAGCTATTTTTGCTTTTGCAGCTTGTTCTACAAATGTTTTATTGCAATTGTGATTTATTTATTACTTTTATATTGCAGGCACAGTGAAAATGGAAAGGTGGTTTTAAATAAAAATTGACGATGACCATGTTCTGTACAATAATATTAGCACAAGCCTGCGATAGCTAGCGAAAGTAGCGCAGGCCTGCGCTACTGAAATCGGGGCGGAGTCGGCCCCGGAAGAGGAGGAGTCGGGGGCGTCACCGGGGCCGACTCCGCGAGGACGGCGCGCAGAGCGGAAAGGTAAGGCCCTTTTCGCTCTCTATTTCGCGCCCAATAACTACACCTTCTATGGTGTAGTTATTGGGCGGCAGTGCGATCGCTGCCGGACCGCCCCCTCGCTTCGGCCCCCGCCTCCCCCCGTTAGCGCGATTTTCTAAAGTATCGCAGGCCTGCGATACTTTAGAAAATGAGGCCCATGGGCATGGGCACATCTTTTAGCTATACATATACAAAATGGGGCCAGGTTTCAAAAGTGCCCACATTGTTGCAACGTCTACGGGTACTTTTTACCTGTAGGCAGCAGTTATCAAAGGGAAAGGAGGAACAGACTTTCGTTTGAAAATTTCCCAGGATGAAAGGACCTGCAGACATTTGCGACTGCTTTTTCCTGTGGGCACATTTTTCCTTAAAAATAACGTGCATAGACTTGAAAACGTTATCTGCATCTATTATTTCCTTCCTCCCTCACATATTCCACCTTTACCTATATGTTGTTGATTCCCCCATACACTTTTAGCTAGGAAAGGGTTAGGCAGTTTTCAGACGGCCATTTTTTTTCCAAGTAAATTGGTATTTACCCGGTGAGAGTTCATTGCCGCATCTCATCTGAGACTCCTGCAGCGTTAATTCTTCTGGATAAGTGCAGTCAGTGTTTTCCCGAACAGTTTTGGTATCTGTTTAATCTCACTGACACAGGCCCGGTTTTTGCTAGTCACTCTGGGCTAGCATGAGCAGTTCAGCTGTCTGTTCAGCTCCACAGACACTGGTACCGTTTTTGTCAAGCCCACTTGTAATTCAAACAATAAATGCTGTTGGCTTCCTCCTTTCTCGGCAGCCTACTCCCTGAATGCTGCTGGCTCTCTCCAGTAGGCTGCCTCTCGGAATCTCTGCAGTGTACTCAATACAGGCAGCCAGCTTCTTCCTACAAGCAGCTTTTCAAAGTCTTTGCAGCTGGCTTTCCTCTCCCCAGTTTGTGAGTTTCTTAGCAAAATCCTGTCCTTTAGGCCTTCCCTATGGGTTTTTAACCCTCCCCCTCTTTTTTCCTCAGTAAATGTCAGTCCTTGCCTTGCTCCCTGGGGGTTGTCAGCTACTGGTAAGAGAGGCTTCTTTGCCTACCTCTCCCTCCCTCTCCTGTTCTTCTTTTCGGGTCTGCAGATCACATCATAACCAGGTAAACGCTTTCCAAAATCTGCGCTCTCTGGGTGCAACTTTTAGGGAGTAAATGATACAATTTTGTTTTTCAGTTTTATATTTCTCCTTTTTAAGAACATTAAAAGAATTTCAAACACTTAAGCATCTCTTATTATGCACCCACGTATTCACCTCCCAAATTTTGCATAGTCAGTCTCTATAGAAGGGACTGAAATTGTTTCTATAACTGTTCAAAATTGCAACACAAATGAATGAGCATGTTATGTAGCACAGTATAATAGATAAATGTGTGAAGAGAAGTGAGACCTGTTCAGAGCTTGAAGATTCAATACAGCACTTAAAACACTTTAAAGTCCAAAATGTATAATTTAATTGTAGTACTAGATACAAATAATACAATCCCCTGACACGACCGTGTTTCGCCAGAGGGGCTGCGTCGGGAGGGACCCAAAACAAAAATCTGAAAACAGAGTATAGACAAAGAAATTAATTAAGAATTAAACATTAAAGAACAAGAACATGTGTGCATGGCTACGGTGCAAGTTAAAGTAAGGAGAGCAGATGAAACTTATATAAGGGTGACAGGACATTAAAGTACAAGCAATTCAAGATGGATATTAAAAATAAAAAATTGAAAAGCATATATAAAGGTGTCAGGAACAAACAATTCAAGGAGGCAGTTTTTAGCATACCAGCAAAAGTATCATTATTAATGGCACATTAATTTGGAAATGGCATAATCAGAGGGTAAGAAAGCAAAAGTCACAAGCTGGTTATAGAAATGAAACATAGTTTTAGCTGGATCAGAAAAGTTCTTCTTCATAAGAATAATCAAAATTAAGATTTTTCCTAAAGCATAAAGGAAGCAATACTAGAATGGAATACTTGGGATTGATCAGAATGTTTCTAAAATTGTGATGTAATTCCATTGGAGTGATCCACCTTAACAAAGGTTCTAGACAGAAACCAAATGAAAGGAAGTTGGGCGTGAGGGAGTCAGGTTGTCAGTAATCTGACAGCTATGGTAACTACCCTCTAATCCAGCCAGCTCCAGCCATGCTCTCAGCTGACACCACAAGGACTGACTGACAGCTGAAGTGCGAGCACTTTTTACAGGCAGAAGTGACATCCAGTCTATTAAGGCTGACAAGCACAAAGCAGAGATTTGCCCTGAATTGTTTGGTACTGAAGCCTAGTAAAGGGGTTATTTGAAAGGTCTTAGAGAAAGTGTCAAACTCAAGCTCAGATGATAACAATATTGTAATGATAGCACTGGACAATGAACTGCCATGATTGCCGATACAGGATAGGAAGATTGCACGCAGATATTGAGTACTGAATGCCAGTTTACAGTAGTAGATTCTCAAAGGCAAATGTTAAAGTTTTTGGAATCTTACCCAGCTCATGCTGCACAGAATTAAGGATCAATTTTTAAACAGGGTCTCTAAAGTTTCATATTTAAGACAATAATTCTGACCTTCCGTAAGAGGAACTGGTAACCAATGTGGTAAGTATGTATATAAAAATGAATAAACCACATGCACATATGAATGCCACTTTTGTATAATTCAAGTAATAACCCTCATAAATGAGCTTGTCACTTGTTCTCTTTTGGTAATGAATTTTTTCATTTGCAAATATGAACAATGTGCCTGCTCAAAATGTTTAATCATAGGATTTAACACTCGATATTTTAGTAATGCCACATTTTGAAAACTTTTAACATTTTGCTATTTCAACCCCATCGCAAACTTTTTAAAGGACACTTATCCTTAAAGTGATGCAAGAGCATTCAATACATTGGCTCTGCGCTACCCGACACAGCCTGTGTTCGAAATCTTCGTCAGTGGCCACTCTTTGTACTGAAAGATGAAAAACATTTTTTTGTAGGAATTTAACATATATATAATTAAAGTACATAGTCTTTTAACAGTACATACGTGTCTTAATAGGAGGTTTTGCTTGCTGTATCGAAGTGGCTGCGGCTTCTCAAAGAGGATTCACCATTTTGAAACTTATGTTTTTAAAGCCTCAACGTGATTTCTGTACTGACCAATCAAAGATGAGATCCTGACAGACCAATGAGGACCCTGTAATTGGTTTCTAAATTACTGACATCCACTCTATATTGTCATTCATGTCGTGTGGAGATTCTGTCGCTAGTTCAAAGATCCATTTTTGTTCTTTGTAATTAAGTAACCTTCGATTGTCTCCGCCCCTGACATTTTTTGGAACTCTATCTATGATTGTCCAACGTAATTGAGAAAAATTGTGGTGTGCTGCCAGACAATGTTTCACCATGGGAGCTTCCAAGTTCTTTGTGTTTAAACAGCTCCTGTGTTCCCTCAAACGAGTTCTAATTGGCCTGGAGGTACGGCCCACATAAAGTATTGAACACTCTTGCACCACTTTAAGGATAAGTGTCCTTTAAAAAGTTTACGATGGGGTTGAAATAGCAAAATGTTAAAAGTTTTCAAAATGTGGCATTACAAAAATATTGAGTGTTAAACCCTATGATTAAACATTTTGAGCAGACATATTGTTCATATTTGCAAATGAAAAAATTGCATTACCAAAAAGAACAAGTGACAAAACATTTTTTCAAACGTCTGTGCCTTTTGCTCATTTATGAGGGTTATCACTTGAATTATGCAAAAGTGGCATTCATATGTGCATGTAGTTTATTCATTTTTATAATAATTCTGATCTAGCATAAATAAACACAGACAGAAATTGTTATTTTTAATAGCTTCAGATCATTTCTTCGATACATCCTACATCACCTAATTCAGTTTATGCAAAATATAATTGTGATCATAATATTTATATACACAAGACTATCCATTTTCAAAATTAATTTTTTTTATTAGTATCATTGCAGTTTTCTCTTCTTCCTCAACCCCACTCCCCTTCTCCTTCTACTTCCTCCTAGTACATTGGTTTTCATTTCCAGTCCTCAAACTCTGCAAAGGAGTCAAATTTTAAGGATATCTCTAATAAATATGCATGTTACATTTGCATGCGATTAAGACAGCATGCATGGAAATCTATCTTGTGCATATTTATTAGGGGTATCCTGAAAACCTGATCCATTTGTGGCCTCGAGGACTGGAAGAAAATACCACTGACTTAATGAGTTTTAGTTATATGATTTTGTAAATACATGATATAATGACTTTACTTTCAGGACTTTCATGAGGAGTCTGTGGTCACAAAGGAAAGAGTGCACCACTCCCTTACTATTGCTATCCCTCTTGTCTGGGCTTCCACATCCTGAATAAAGGTTATGAAGGTAAGTGCATGTGATTTTAACTCTTTTTGTGCCAGGGTTTATTATTTTCATGTTGACACAATACAATAAGGAGACGCCTCTGGGTTTGGTGTAGGGGTAGAATGGGAGGAAGAGGTGGAAAGGATGCACAAGAGAGGGTTACCCTTAACCTGGTGCTGGTGGGTCCTACTGCCCCCATTCAATATCCCTCTTCGTTTCCATCCACTTGATGCATCAATACCACTAAACTGCAGTTCCCAAAATAGAATATACTACCATATAGCCAATGATATAATTGGTTATAAGAACAACAGTGTGTAAAGCCCCTTTGCCTTAACTTAATTGATGCTGATGCGCCTTGTAACCTTGGGCAAGTCACTTCACCCTCCTTTGCCTCAAGACTTAAATTGTGAGACCCCTGGATACTTAGAAATATCTACTGTACCTGAAAGTAATTCACCTCGAGCTATAAATGAAAAGACAAATGAAAATTAAATAATGATAATAATTTAATCCATTACCCTAATCCAGGTAAATGGCATGATTCTGTCTGGCCCTGTTGGGAGGCTGTAAATATTTCAGTCCAATAGCATAGTGGTTCTCAACCTGTGGTCTGTAGACCCCTCGTAATCTGTGAGGGCATCACAGGCAGTCCACAGGTTAAAGGAAAGGGAACAAATAGTTTGTGCATGAAGCTAAAACTTACAGGATGAAAGCAGCAGCAGGAAGCTTAGGGAAGGGAACAACAGCAGCTAGAAGCAGTAGTAGGAGCCATGGGTATTGGAACAACAGTGACTATGTGGCTGGAAGCAGAAGCAGCAGGAGCCCTAGGGATGGGAACATCATCTGATGCAAGGCCCAAAGCAGGAGTAGGAACAGTGATGCTGCATAGTCTGAAGCAGCAGAAGTGGTGGTGGTGGGCCAAAGCAGTGGGAGCCATGTGGCCTGAAGTAGCACTAGCTATGGAAATGGCTCTGCACCCATTTTTGGGGGTAGAGAGGGTTCCTGAGGATGCAGAATGTATGTTTACATTTTGCCCCATGATGGTCACATGTTCAGTGTGTCACGCACGTGAGAACCATCTGTCAGGTGTGTCCCGGCCGAAAAAAGGTTGAGAACCACTGCCCTATGGTATCTAGAAACTGCCAATGTTCAGGTGGTTGAACAAAGATAGCTAGCCCAGCTCTCAGAATTATCCTTTGAGGTTGTTTCAAGCCAGGAAAAACTAATGTAATGGCAGATACATTGCCTTGGATTTCAGTAGAGGAAGAGCTGGAACGAGAAGACTTGGAAAAAGACTTTCCGATGATTGAATCCACACAGGTTAGAGAAATCCTTCAGACAAAAAAAGAATCTGAGACACCTCGCCTGTGGCGAGTGAAATATCAGTTAGCTTCCGATTATTCCAGTTCAACTCTGAAAGCATTTCAAGCTGAAAATTCCAACTTAACATTGGTATTAGAGGCTAGTATGAACTGCAAAGTTCCTCTTGATAAAAGCATTTGATCAGAAAGTCAGAGAAAGTTATGGCAACAGAGAGATCGTTTGGTTTGTAAAGATAGCCTGTGGTATCATCGAACACAACATCTGAGAGATGGTTCACCATTTATCAGTTTGTAGTACCAGAAAAAATGCAGCGAGAGGTATTTAAAATGCCTGATGTGGTCATGTTTGGCTTCAAAGAGGAAAACACCCTAAAGAATTTACTGGCCTAACAGCGAGCATATAAACGTCTGAAATATAGTGACAGACAACAACTGTTACAGTATAAGCCCAGAAGGATCAAACCCATATGATTTGTGTTTTAAAACAAACCATGGCAGTGCCAGTTATAGCAGCAGCGATTAAAAGACAGTGGCATGTATTGTCACTTCACAAGATATTTAAAGAACCTCCATTGATTGCTACTTCTAGAGGAATGAACATCCGTGATAAAATAGTGCATGTGCATTTGTCAGATATGGCCAGGGTACAGAAGAGCAAGGTCATTTTGAATGTAGACAGTGTGAGTGGTGTGAGCACACCATGACAGGACGAGCCTGGCAGGCACCCAGCGTTGGATAGAAAATTGTCAGAAAATGGGCTGCAAATTGTCTTTCCTCTAATTTCATCTATGCTATTATTTTCTAGGGATGAGCATTCGTTTCATCCGTTTCATACGTTTCCTATACAAGCATGTAATATGAAACGTATGAAACATATGAAACGAATGCACATCTAATTGACATGTAATGGGA
This sequence comes from Rhinatrema bivittatum, assembly GCF_901001135.1. NCBI lineage: Eukaryota > Metazoa > Chordata > Amphibia > Gymnophiona > Rhinatrematidae > Rhinatrema > Rhinatrema bivittatum. The sequence continues at coordinate 117,297,286 of NC_042620.1, read as the reverse complement.
AACATATGAAATGAATTAAACGAATTAAATGAATGCACATCCCTATTAACAACACATATCTCTAAAAGTAAGAGAAAGATACGCTAAACTCATGGTCCTCAGGAGACTTAAACCACTTCTGACAACGGCCAACTTTCGATCGGTACTCCAAGCACTAATATTTGCGAGCACTGATTATTGTAATGCACTTCTACTAGGTCTTCCATACACTTCACTAAGACCATTGCAGGTTCTACAAAACTCAGCCGCAAGAGTCTTAACTGGCAAAAGTAAAAAAGATCACATTACAGAAACACTGGCTGAACTACACTGGCTTCCCATTGAACAAAGAATACAATACAAAACACTGTGCACCATACATAAGTTAATACATAACGAACATGCAGACTGGTTAAATACAGCCCTACGTGTACACATCCCTAACAGAAACCTAAGGTCAGCAAACAAAGCACTCCTAACCATTCCATCAGTCAAAACTGCAAGACTTACACAGGTACGAGAGAGAGCACTATCACCGGCCAGACCCATACTATGGAACTCCATGCCCCTAGATTTAAGACTACAAAGAGACAGCAAAACCTTTAGAAAAAGTTTAAAAACCTGGCTCTTTAAACAAGCTTTTCAGAAAGAGAAGGGAGAATAGAAACCAGGGACAGGCAAAGCACATTCAATATAACATCCACACACACTGCTGTATTCAATAAGTGTGTAGTCTTTAAAGGACAAGTCACAATTTTAAAGTAACTCTGTAATATTAACCGAGATAGACACTCTCTGCCACTTTTAAACATCTTTAATATATTTTAAGAACAGAACTGTAAAAAGCAATAATAGACTTCAAAGGAAGACAGGTTGTGCCAAAATTAAGAAGCTAATAGTGTTTTTCACTGGTTATAAAGCTTTGAGATCTTTGAGGACCTTTTGCAAGTCTAAAGACAAATAATAGGCAAAAAGATGTCCACAAAGACCACAGAATCTTCTGTATTATGTCTTAGAGCAGGACTGTCAAAGATCATTCCATAGTTAACTAGTGGTGATCCGTTCATGAGACTAAATTATGAAGAAGTCAAATGTGTAATATGAAGATTAAGTGAATGCTGTAAACTTCTGAGCTTATTTTATATTGGACAATATACCAGAGAAATTCTACTAAGCATGTCTAGTTTATGCACAGAATTAGATTGACTTGATATCGCATAAAGAAAGTAAGATTTGGAATATACTGCAATAGCATAGTAATATAGTAATGAAGGGAAAAAAAAAAGTCCAAATGGTGATCCAGTCTGTCTAGCAATCTTCTTATGGTAGTAAATGCTGCTCCGTGCAGGTTATCCCCATGTTTCTGTTAAGGGTAGTAACTGCTGTTCTGTGCTGGTTACCACCAAGCCTTATGTTAAGGGTCAAACCCATAACAAAATTATTGCTAGCCACATTTTTATGGAGTGTCCAGCCTTCTTGATAATTCAGACAATGCTGCTTAAACATGCTTGGCTATTAGACTTGGCCACAGAAGCAGTTTTGTGCTTTTTCCCTAATATCTGCATATCAGTACCATGGACCGTAGAAATCAGGGCCCAACATTCACTGTCGTCTGAATCCAATTCCCTTTTTTCCCCCCACTGTTGAAGTAGAGGGCGATGTTGGAGTTGCATCAAAATCATCAAGGCTAATTGTTTAAGATTAATTGCCTTCTGCTAAGGGTAGTAACTGCCTCTCCATGCAGGTTACCTTCTTGTACCATTTTCTTCATTTTTCCAACTTCTAGCTTTTAGGGATCCACAGTATTTATTCCATGCCCTTTTGAATTCTTTTACTGTTTTAGTTCTCACCACCTCTTCAGAAGAGCATTTCTTCTCCATGAAGAAATATTTCTGATTTGGTTCTGAGTTGTTCCCCCTGGAGCTTCATTTCATGATCCCTAATTCTACTCTTTCCTTTCCAACAGAAAATGTTTGAAGTTCATGCATCATTAAAACCTTTCAGGTATCTGAAGGACTATATCATATTTCCTCATCACCTTCTCTCTTCCAGGGTATACATATTCAGATCCTTCAGCCTCTCCTCATAGGTCTTCTCATTCAGACCCCACACCATTTTGGCCACCCTTCTCTGGATGATTCCAAGTTGTTAAGAATACCTAAATATATAGGGACCATGCGTTATCAGACAAATAAAAATATTTAAAATTCTTCAGTACATTCCCCACTAACCAAAACCACAACTTTTTATATTTATTTATTTATTTCAAGCATTTATAAGCCACCTACTACCAAGGCCTTAGGCAGCATATATCATAAAACTTATGCAATCAAAAAATGAAAAAAACCCAAAAATTGGCTTGTTTAATTCTATCAAGCTTCTGGTATTATTCCATGAGTAGATCATCCAATATAACACAGACTGTTTGTTACAATGAGAATGCAAGCTCATTCTATATCATCTATTACAAAACAGCTGCCAGAAGTATATTACATGGAAAAATGAATGCTTAAAGGGAAAATAACTATTCCCTAAAAGGACTATCAAGATCTAATTAATCTACTGAGCAAAGTATGTATTTTGTTGACCTATATAGGTCATTAGAATGATTTTACATGCAGGGCATTTTGCAACCACAGACTTTATTTTCTATAACACAATGTATAAATGCTTGAACAGTTTTATTGCTTGTTATTTGACAAGTTATTTGAAACCAGTAAATAGTGGTTGATGGTATCTGCTCTATATTTTTTAAAAAATTATTATTCTTGAAGATTAAATTATATTGAAATTTAATGTGTATGTATGGTCACTTCTTCATGGAATTTTCTCTCAGTTGCAATTAAAAATTGTTCAAGCTTAACTAATTGTAAAACAAAGCTTGTAATATATTTAATGAAATCAAGTAACTGTTTTAGATTATAATCTGTGTGTTTACTTTGTTTGATGAAACTTCAATGTTCTGCCACTTTCAAAAAAAATAAGTTTGGAAAACAGGAAACTTTATCTGAAAGAATTTTCTTTTAACTAAGGACAAGATGTATGATGCATTTTTTCCCATATGCACAACAGGGAGAAAAATTGGAGTACATCTGGCTCTGCATGGAGATATTCAAATAGCAGAAGGAGGAATTGATACTGGTTTTTAATAGATCACTTCTTTTACAAGCAGTTGTGCAGAGTAATGTACATTAATCTGCTGAATATCTCCAGTTTCTGTCCAGAGCACTTACCTCAAAAACTAACCTTTCTAAATCACAAAAATGGTTTTTCTCTCCCTTTAAGTTTCTCTCTCACTCTCTTTCAAAGAGTATTTTTAAAGCTTTTTAGGTCGCTAAACAGCTGTTTACCTGCCTAAAAAACCTCACTAAAAATGGTCCCTGCCTGCCAGTAAAAGAAGATGGAGATGGGGGCAAGAAATTGAGGTGGTAGTGCATGCATGGAATATTCGTTTTGAAATCTCTTTGCATGCTCTTGCTGCAAATATTTCTTCCTGTTTCATAGCAAGTACCAAAGTATGTGCTGAAATGGGAGCTCTGTTTGGCGAATATCTATATTTTCCAGGGGAAACCCTGCAAAGGACTTCCCTTTGAAAATGGATTTGCAGACCCATAGGCATAATGTCCCCATGGACCTGCAAGACCCGTGGACAGCCTCAAAATTGCCCCATATATATGTAACCTCTTCTCCACCAGCTAGTAGAACTTAGGGGATCAATGAATCAACTAAACACCCCATTTTCAGTAATTCCTTTCCCAACAGGGGGAAACTGAATTTTTTTGAAGGCTCTTAGGTTTGTTGAATGATTTTTTGGTTCTTCCCATTACAAAATAAACACATGACTTCACAAGGCTTGGGTTGCTCCAAAATAAAGCTGTTTACTAGAGTACTTGATGCAAATGAACAATTTGGTAGATATGACAGTTCTGACTAGTACAATCCATTCAGGAATCAAAACCCAAACACAGTCAAGAGTTACAGTCTCAGAAATGTGCTACCCTAGAGAATACTTTACGCCAAACTCTTCACAGTGTACTCTTCAGAGAAGCTCTCCTTGTGAGACTTTCCCTGCATCATTATGGTGGAAATCTCTAGGTTCTAGCAGATAGAACTGCAAAATTCTCCTGAACAAGATACAGATGAGTTCTTAGACATAGTCTTTCAACAGAAACCCTGTAGTAGGTTCATGCTCCTGACAATCCTTCCTTTTGCTCCAGCAGGCAAAATCCACTCTTTCAACCAAATAAGATAATCTCCCAATGCAGATGAGGAATTCGGAGCTAACTTGCCTCTTGCACAAGATCTCCTTCTGGTTCTTGCACTCTTGGACTTTAAGAACTCTCCCAGATACTGCAGGCTTGGGAATTCCACCCTTAAGTCTCAGTCACCTTGCCAGGATGGAAGACTGAAAGAAAGAATAGAGAAGTAACATGGGCTCCCTAGTTTTATAGAAACATCTCTTCCTGCAAGACACTACTCATTCAGGAATGTCTGAAAACTATTAAACCCTCTTCACTACCTCTTCTCTCAGTGCCTGTGAAGACACCGATGTAATTAGTAAGGAATACTTTGAAGACGCACTTACAATCATACATACATGTAACCCCTAGTGGGGTTTTAATCCCAAGGGCATATAGACATATTTGTTTATCTTCAGGAGTTGCTTCAGCAAGCCATTTACATACCATGCTTAACCCTTAATCCTGAGGAGATTCTTTTTATGGGGGGGGGGGGGGGGGGGGGGGGGGGAGAGGGACGGGACTCTTGTTTATGGCCCATGGTGACTTGATTCCAGTGTGCTTAGAGTGTAGTTCCATCTCATGGGGTGAGATGCTGGGAGAAATCAGACAGGACCAGGCTCTGGGTGTTAAAATAAAGTTTACTGATTGATAATAATCAAATTAAAGTCTGTTTATTTCATTTAGATTTTTATATTCTGCTTTTTAGCACTTCAGAGTGGATTACATCCAGATACTACAGGTATTTCCCTATCCCCAGAAGGCTTACAATCTAATTTTGTACCTGAGGCAACAGAGGGTAAAGTGATTTGCCCAAGGTCACAAGAAGTGGCAGCAGGAGTTAAACCGTGATTTCCCTTGGTTATATCCTGCTGCTCTAACCACTAGGCTACTCCTCTATTTGTCCATAATATTGAAATTAAATGTAACGGCAGGTACATGTATGTATTTCTCTGTAGGTGTCCTTTTATTTCAGACATCTGGGTAGAGCTCCCATGGTGATTTTACTTGTCTAAAGCTGGACAAGTGGCTAACCAGGAATCCTACTGGAGGGGGTCCCCAATTTCACAGCAAAAATGTCCTCTCTTACTCCATCTCCTTCCTGGCCACCCATACTGTCCTGGTCCCATGGTTGGCGATCCTTTTGGGGGGGGGGGGGGTTCTTCTGAACATGCTTTCTCTTCCTTTGTTGATATTTCTGGGGACTTCTATTGGGGAAAAGTTACATGGGATCAGGCTACTTCAGCACTGCAATCCCTGTGGGAAGGGGGGATCTAAAAACCTCCCCACACCATTCATGTGCAAACAATACTTCTAAAGTTAAAACTGGATACATCTTCACCCATCACTGTCTCTCACAGCAGGATCCATCATTGGTGCTTGTCCATCTAGTTCTCTGGATGAGAGCCCCTTCACCCTACTAGGTTCCGATATGAAGATTATACACCAAATGGAGGAAACTTTGTAGATATATAGATCTTCATCTTAGAAGAAGATGAAGTAATTTTCTATGATGACATAATCCAAAATAGTAGGTGGTTACCAGCTTCGGGAGAGAATTTGATTGGCCAAAAGCTGTTTAAATACCATTGACACAATGACTGATGCCGTCCGACAAAGAGAGATGGCAGTTAAGAGATGAAGAGAACATTGTAATCAAGTAAGTTATACAAAATCATTGTTCTTTCTCTGGTGTTTGGATAATGCATTAACAATACTTATTTATTTTTGCATCCAGCTCTCCAGCCCCTAAAGCAGATTCCATGCATCGAAACACTGCCAGTGTCGAGCAGGCATGAGGTACAATTATAGCCAAGAAGTTTGCATTAGGAACAGAAATCGCTTACAGCATTAAGCAAAATAAGTTCCACGATTCTTGTTGTTTTAAAGATTAAACAAGCTCACATTGGAGGAGTCAGGGCATTTTGAAGATTGATCAACTCACAATTACATTTAAACTCCCTTCTGGTTAGTTTTGATGCTGAGAAGGCTTTTGACAGAGTGAATTGGGTCTTTTTATTTGAAACCTTACAGCACTATGGTTTTCAAGGTCCCTTTATCTCCTTTCTTAAAACTTTATAGCCAACCACAAGCTAATATTTGGGTAAATGGGGAATTATCATCAGATTTTGCATTATCTCGAGGCACTAGACAGGGTTGCCCATTGTCTCCCTTCCTGTTTATTTTATCCTTGGATCCTTTACTACGTATTCTGGAAGAAAATCATAATATAAAAGGAATTAAGATGGGTTCAATGGTATTTAAATTAGCAGCATTTGCTGATGATCTTTTATTACATCTGACTAATCCCACAAATTCTCTTCCAATTGCTCTTCAGGTGATAGCAGAATATGGTCTTTATGCAGGTTTTAGCTTAAATTTAGATAAATCGGAAGCTATGGTAATTGGACCAAATACTACTATACCTTGGATTGGGGAATTCTCTTTAAAATGGGCAGTTGATAAAATTAAATATTTAGGTATATGGATTCCAAAGTGTCTTACTAATCTATATGATTTGAATATATCCCCATTACAACAAAAAACTAATCTTTTTCTAAATGCATGGATTTCACTTCCACTATCTCTTTTTGGACGAAAACACCTATTAAAAATGACAATACTACCACGCTGGCTGTATGTACTCAGTGTTCTACCTCTACTTCTCACCCAAGCAACTATTGCTAAATATCAGAGAGTAGTTACTAAATTCCTATGGAGAGGAAAAAAACCAAGAATTAAATTATCCAGTCTTATGAAACCATTATCCATGGGTGGAATGAGTTTACCTGATTTGAAATTTTATAACCATGCAATCAATTTGCGACACATAGGAGATTGGTTGATGGGCACACAATATTTTTCTGATATTAGTCTGGAAGCACAGCTACTTAATCCGATATCACTTCGTTATGCTCTACATGTTCCTTATGCTTCCTTGTCAAGCACAATCAAATCAGATCTCCTTCTGCAACCATTACGAAAAACTTGGAAGTGGCTATTTAAGAATATTTCATTATCTGACAAAATATCTCCATTCCTTCCATTTTATGGTAATCCAATGCTATCCAGAAACTCAACTACTTCACGTTACCATTTATGGGATCGTTCAAGACTCAGATGCGTTGGACAGTTATTAAATATAAAGGGATCCATCTTTACTTTTTCAGAACTTCGCTTTCTTTATAGACTCCAACCTATTGATTATTTTCAATATCTTCAGGCTCGTCATTATGTGATATCAATAGGCTCACCCACTTTCATGGATCCCAAGTGGCAATTTCTTACAAGTTGTTTTGGTGTAGACGATCCTCAGAAATGTTCCATTTCATATTTATACAAACAATTGGAGACCTCATTAAAGAGTTGGTCTTTGGAAGAAGTACAACTTAAATGGCAATCGGAACTTAAATATTCAATATCAATTGCAGTGCTAAAGTCTGCTCTTGTCATGACACGAAAAATTACATGCAATATGCTTCTCCGTGAGACTCGATACAAAATCATATATAGAATGTACATATCTCAACATCAAGCATATAGAGCTGGTTTTTCTAATTCTGATATATGTATCAAATGTGGAGGAGGGTCAGCGCACTTGGGTCACTCCTTATGGAGTTGTCCAATAATTCAAATTTTTTGGAAGAAGGTTTATCGTTCTGCTAATATGGTTGTGGGATTTAAAATTACTTTTTCATCTTTGGTGGCACTCTTTGGAATCTTTCCCAAAACTTTCAAAGGAAATAAGAGCTCGATTCTCTGGATTATAAAAGTTTTTTTGTTGGCTTGTAAAGCTATATTGACAAATTGGATAAAATCGGATGGACCTTCTATAATATATTGGCGTTCTTCTATAATAAATCTATTAACCATGGAAACTCTGGCCAATACCACTCTGCCAATCAGAACCAGAAGAGCAATAAATGCAATTTGGCTACCTTTTATACTAACATTACCACATGACTCAAAAAGTCTTTTTCTTAATCGAATAGATATCTAACAGATGATCTTTAATGTACTTTAATAAGGACTGGATAAGATCTTTAATGTACTTCAATAAGGACTGAATAAATTTAAGAACCCCATTGGTGCAGGGAGGGAGGGAGGGAGGTGTTATGAATACGCTGCCTGCGGGGTTCCCCCCCCCCCCCCCCCAAGCAAGCTGACTCACCGCGTTTTCTTCAGCCGATGCGGCAGGACGCCGCCATCGGCCTTCCCACGCGGCCAGGAGGCCGCCTACTACCATCCTCAGCTCCGCGGTCAGAGCCGCGGCCTCCCACGGGGCTGGGACACCCCCGACACGATTGGTGATCTTCGCGGCGTTCCAGGCCGCAGCCCCGGGCTCGATTAGTGGCAGGAGCCGCCCCCGGGGCCTCCCGCAGCGGCTGGTGCCGTTGCCGAGGTTAGGGCTCGCCTCCCTGGCTTCCTTCTGCTTCCTCTGCGTCACCGCGTACAGACGCTGTGCAGGCCGCTGTCCAGGGTCCTGCACAGCCCTGCTCCTGCCTCCTAGGTGCGCGGCCGTGGTTTCCTACAGAATTTAAAGGGCCAGACACAGGAAGTGTCTGGGCCCCACCTAATGACTGTTTCCTGGTTCAAGCCCTATAAAGGGGCTGCTCCGTCAGTTCTTCGTTGCCTTGCATCGTCGTTGGTCTTCACCCTGGAGGCTCCTGCCTGCCAGGGCCCTTGTAAGGTCTTCTTCTCGGAGCTCCGCACCTTGATGTCTTGTTTCATGTTCCACGTCTTCGCCTGAGGTCCATGTCCAGGTGTCTTCAGCCCTTGTCCTGGTGTTCCTGCCCTCCGGATGTTTTTGCCTTCACTCCTCCTCGTCCTCGCTCTTGAGCCTTCTGGTACCGGTAGGCCGGGGGTTCCCCAGATGTAGTTCCTGAGTGGACTAGGCTACCGGTGGACGGTTGTCCTGTGCTCCTGAGCCGTGAAGCCTGATGTGTCTTCCTGCGCTGTCCCGCTCCCGTCGTGGTCCGCGACCAGCCTTGGGGCTGTGTAGGGCGCATAACGGACAGGGTGGTCCGTGACTCAGTCCTGCGGGTGGCCTGAGTAGGGCGCCCTGAGAGACAGTGCCAATGTCCATGCCTTGGGTCTTGCCTTGATGCCATGTGTCTTCGTCTGCCTTATCCAGCCATGTGTCTTGCCTCGGATGCCGTCCGCATCATCCCAGCCATGAATCCTCGTCTTGGATGCCATCTGCATCAACCTCGTCACGTGTCTCGTCTGCGATGCCGTCCACATCGATCCTGGTGTCTTGTATCCACTGCCCTGGTGTCACGTCTTCTGCCAAGTGTCTTCGTGTCATGCGATGCCGTTGCATCAACTCCAGTGTTTCCATGTCAAGGCCCGTCTGCCCTCAACCTCAGGCCAGGCCTGCTGCTCCATGCTGCTCGCAGCAGGTCCAAAAGGGCCAGGAATGGTCGGAGGACCATTCACCTTCCAACATCCTCGGATGTTTGGCCATGGGAGCTTGCCGGCCTGGACGAGGGTAGAGTGTTCAGCCATGCGGAGCCACCGTCAACCCTTGGTTCGGCCCGGGACGGCCTGGGTCGGGCTGAGGCCCATGGGCACACTAAAACCACCGAAACATAACAGAATGCAAGGCCTTTCGAGGCCGAAACATAACAGGATGAATGGAATGGATGGGTGGTTTTGGGAGGAGGGATAAGAGTTAAATTGACTAGGAAGAGAAAAATGAACATAAGAGTTTTACAAAAAATATGCTGTATGTAATCAGAAAAAAATATATATATTTAAAAAGTAGGAAAATACCATATTAAAAATGTACAGTTGCATATAAAGCAAAAACTGTACTAGTATACATTCTGAGTCATACCCAAGAAGTGGTTATTACCCACAAAAACAGTACCAGACCAGAATTTGGAAATCAGTTTTTAAGTCCCTGTTTGGTTGTTTGTTATCTGAGATTCAATGCCAAGAAGTGCAGCATCATGCATCTGAGGTGTGGTAATCCAAAGGAGCTGTATGTGATGAGGTGGGAGGGGTGGTGGAAGACTAATGGGCACAGACTGGGAGAGGGATCTTGGAGTGACAGTGTCTGATGATTTGAAAGTGGTGAAGCAATGTCATAAGGCGATAGCTAAAGCCAGAAGAATGCTGGGCTACATAGAGAGAGGAATAACCAGGAAGAAAAAAGAGGTGAAAATGGCTCTTGTTCAGGTCCTTGGTGAAGCCTCACCTGGAGTACTGTGTACAGTTCTGAGACCATATCTGAAAAAGGATCAGTGGCATACCCGGGGGGGGGGGGGGGGGCAGAGGGGGCCAATGTCCCCAGGCGCAGGGCTAGAGGGGGAGTGCTGATGGCCGACAGGGGGACCCATGCATCCACTAGTGGACCTCATCCTACCGGCGGCAGAGCAGGGAAGTGTGTCACTTCTATGCTGTGTGCTGGCCGGGCACAGCAGGAAGATCAGCAGGGCCATGGTGGAGCTCATGCCACCACAGCCCAAAGAAAAAAAATCACCTCCAGATGCTCCTCCTCCTTCCTGCTTGCATGGCCCTAGAAGAAAAATGTTACCAAAGTCACACAGGTAGGAAGGAGGAGGAGCATCGGCTGCATGCAGAAGAGAAGCAACATTTACGGCAGGGCCACCCTGGATCCAGCCTCGTGATGGCTGAGAAGAGGAGGCCGGGTAGCAAGGCTGTATGGATCCCACCTCATGGTGGCCCGAGAAGAGGAGGCCTGTTAGCAGGGCCGCTGCGTATCCCACCTTGCAGCAGCCCAAGAAGATCAGGGCCAATGCAGAGCCCATCCTGCGGCAACCTGCAAAGAAAAGGCCCAGTGGTGAGAGAGAGGCTGAGGCCCTGTAGAGCATGTGTGTGTGTGTATGAGAGTGAGTTGAGAAACCGAGTATGTGTGAGAGTGAGTTGAGAGACTGTGTATGGGAGTGAGAGCCTGTATGTTTGGAGAGACAGCATGTGAGCCTCTGTATGAGTGTGTGTGTGAGAGACAGCATGTGAGAGTGAGAGCCTGTGTGTTTGTCTGAGAGTGAGGTTAGAAACAGGATGGTGGGCTTGATGGACCCTTGGTCTGACCCAGCATGGCATGATCTTATGTGAAAAAAACACCAAAGAGCACTTAAAGGGTCCTGTTGATCAAAATAAAACAGCAAAAGGCAACACTCTTGTCAAATATTTATAGAGGCTCCAAAACAATAATATATATTTCTTTCACCAAACTTAAATAGTAACAAGATAGTATGTATATATATCTCTTGTTAAATATAGAGTTTCAAAACAATAATATATACTTATTTCACAAAATTTCAACAGTGACAATATAGTATATTTATCTATATATCCTGTCAGAAAAATTCATATATCTTAAACAATAATATATATTTTTCACAAAAATTCAATAGTAACAATATAGTATATATCTGGAGGCGTACCGGGCCAGTCCCGGGGGCGCCGTATATAACACAGGGTCGAGCCAGAGGAAAGGCGGCGAAGGTAAGGGAAAAGGGGGAGGGGGCAGGAAGCAAACCTGGACCAATAGCGGCGCAGCCTTTGAATGGCTGCGCTGCTATTGGTTACTGGGGGCAAGAGTAGAGTAGGGACAGCAGGGGAACGGGCATTTGGGAATCCGGCGGCGAAGCGAGCGGCCGAATTCTGCTTGCTGGCTTGCGGCCGAATCCCCAACTGCTGACTTCCGGCGATGCGGTGCGTTAAGGCCAAGACGGAGGGCAGGTCCGCAGCGGGGGCCCAGACGCGCGCCCCAGCGCGCTCTCGGGCGGGCAGAGCTGCTACGACGAGGAGGGACGCGGGCGTTTTGGCGGTGAGTCCTAAGGGACGAGGGTTGCGGCTTACCACCTGCTCGGTACCCTCTCCGGTCCAGACACCTCCCCCTCCCATTGCCTCCCTGCTCCCTTATTTTTCAGACTCAGGGGAAAGCGGGCCCGAGGCGGCCGTGGAGCCTACTTCGGCCCTGCCCCCCCCCCCGGTGCTTTCGCCCGTGCGCATTACCCCTTCTCCGTCTCGGGGCGGATCGGTCGCTACTTTCACTTTCCTAGGCCGGCCGTTGCAGGAGGACTCCGACCTACCTGCGTTGTTTCGCGACCACGCGGCTTCGGACGTCCGCCGGCCCATACAGCCCACGCTGCCTGCCCCTGCTACCCCTCATAACCGTGGCACTCAGGTGCCTCGACCCCCCCCCCCCCCCGGTTGCCTGCGGGGGTTTCCGTCGCAAAGGGGCTCCACCTGCGGGCCCGGCCCGCCGTGCATCCAGCCCCTCCCTCCCCCCAACCAGGCGCCGACCGGAGCGCCCCCCGGCGGCCAGCTCAGGGCGCCGGAGTAGACCTAAGCCCTCGGTGCCTGGGAGATGCCCTCGTGCACGGGGTGACCCGCGGCGAGTCCCTATCGACAGCAGGGATTTGAGCTTGCCTCACCCACCCCCTCCTCCCCCCCCCCCCCCCGGTGCACCCGTGCCTCAGGTTACCCCCTTAGTGTCTGATCTGCTAGGGCAGCTGGCACGGGCCGGGTATGGGTTCTTCCCGCTGCCCACGGACGGCCAGGGTTTCGGGGGCTGGCAGGCAGGTGGGCCCCCCCCATGGGTGGGCAATATTTTCCACCGGGTGCATGCAGGCATACCGAGCCCAGCGGGCGGCAAAACTGGGTCCCTGCAGGCGTGGCCGTACGCCAGCGGGCGGAGGCAGCCGGCACGGGTGCTTCTCTCCCAGTCCTATCGGAGGAGGACCTCCCAGGCCCATCACACCGGGAGGCATGGCGGACCCACGTGCCGGTCGGAGGTGGCCCGTCCGCCTCTCCTGGATGGCAGGAGCGCGGCGGCGGCCCAGCAGCGGATGCGAGCACGAAGGCTGCGGGAGTGCAGGACGGGCTGTTCGTCGGGGACGACCCGGCAACAGGTAAGACTTTTCCCTTTCACGTGGTTCCTAGGGGTAAGGTGCGGAGCAAACGGTCCCGGTCGCCATCCGTTTCGCCTTCTTCGCTCTCGACCCACAGCTCCAGCTTGGGCACGGTGCGTACCCGGGTGGCTTTAGACGAGGGCCCAAAGTGCGATGTGGGACAGCCCGCGTTGGCCTCCCTTACCGAATTGTGGGAAGAAGTGCCCCGGCGCCTAATGAAACGAATTAAGAAACGCAAATTTGTGAATATTTTCAAACTATTAGAGGGCAGGAGGGGTGGCAGGAGGTCATCTAAGAAAGCTAAGAAGCACAGCAAGCAGCGCGGCAAGGGGCCCCGTATAGCTAAGAACATTGTGAATTGGGTGAGGGGATTTTTACGACTGGCCAGCGTTGTTAGCCATTTTGACCATACGCAGTATGGAGCTTTACTGTCCTATGCGGACAGCATCTTGGGCGCTTTTTGGGACTACAAAGGTTGGGCCTGGCTCAACTATGATGAGAAGTTCCGGGATAAGATGGCCGGCAATAGGTTCATGTCGTGGGGGTCGCAGGACATTCACCTGTGGCTCACACAGATGACCAACAAGGGTGCGGCGGCGAACAAAGGGGGCGCACGAGGCTCCGGGGTTGGGCTTCCAGCCACATCTGAGCCCACTCGCGGTGTTGCGGGTCATTCCTTTCGGGCCGGAGGGGGGCGCCCTAGCGAGCTGGGTGGTAAAAGCGCGGGGGCAGGAAGGGACATTTGCTGGAGGTTTAACAAACTCTCCTGCTTGTTCCCCGACTGCAAGTTCAAACATGCTTGCGCCACCTGCGGAGGGTCTCACTCAGCCCTTAGATGCACGCAGGGACAGAGTGCTGGGCCTGGCGCTGGAGCCAAATGATCGGTCCATCCGATGCAAAGCCGCCTCGCCCATCGTGCTCAGTGCATTAGTGGAAGGTTTACGGCTTTATCCAGATCAACATAAGGCTCGGATGTTATACATTGGTTTTCGTTATGGTTTTCTCATTCCTTACGAAGGCCCAGGAACGGGGGGGAGGGCTAGGAATTCCAGGTCGGCTTCTAGGTTAGCGCATGTGGCCAGGGCCAAGCTGGCCGAGGAGATTGACTTCGGCAGGGTTGCTGGCCCCTTTTCGCGGCCGCCTTTCGAGGTTATGCATTTGTCCCCGCTGGCGGTCATACCCAAGAAAGTCCCGGGTAAATTCCGCCTGATTCTTAATCTGTCCTATCCGGCAGGTACGTCCGTGAATGATTTCATCCCTAAGGATGCGTGCGTTGTTAAGTATGCCTCCTTCGACGATGCGGTCGCTCTAGTGCGTGCGGCGGGTCCGGGGGCATTGATGGCAAAGGCGGACATCGAATCCGCCTTTCGTCTCTTACCTATCCACCCCAGCAGTTTCCCGCTTTTGGGCTTTTATTTTGAAGGTAGCTATTTCTTTGATCGTTGTTTGCCCATGGGTTGCGCGGTTTCGTGCGCCTTTTTCGAGGCGTTCAGCACCTTCATCCACTGGGCTGCGACGGTTCATACCGGTTGCTCCACTTCTGTACATTATTTAGATGATTTTTTGTTTGTGGGGCCTCAGGGCGCGGACACCTGTCAAAGGCAGCTGGACGGTTTCCTTTGGACGAGCGCGCGTTTTGGTGTTCCTATTGCCCACGACAAGACGGAAGGTCCCGCGACTACATTGACTTTCCTCGGCATAGAGTTGGACTCGGTGGCTATGGCTTGTCGGTTACCCGAGGGAAAGTTGGCCCAGCTGCGAGATTTAATTACTGTCATTAAAGGATCTGTTAAGGTCACCTTGCGGCAGCTCCAAGCTTTAATCGGGTCCCTTACATTTGCGTGCAGGGTTATACCGATGGGCAGGGCTTTTATCCGGCGTTTGTCCTCCAGGACGGCCGGGGTCCGGGCGGGGCATCACTTTCTTCGGATTACAAAAGCGATGAGAGCGGAATTAGCGATCTGGGATGAGTTTTTGCGATCTTTCAATGGTGTTTGCATAATCCAGGCGGCTGAGGTGTCTAACCTAGACCTGGAATTGTATTCGGATGCGGTGGGGGCGTCGGGCCTAGGACTCTATTTTCGGGGCAAGTGGTGCGCGGAGCGCTGGCCGGCGCGCTGGTTTGACTGCGGGTTAGTCCGTAATATCACCTTTTTAGAGCTTTTTCCCATCATCGTAGCACTGACCCTGTGGGGTGAGGAGTTGGCAAATCAGCGCGTTGTGTGGTGGTGCGATAATTTGGCAGTCGTACAGGTAGTCAATAGACAGGCCGCTAAATGCTTGACCGTGTCAAGGTTATTGCGGGAAATGGTGCTGCTGTGCCTCCAATGGAATGTGTCGGTTCGGGCCAGACATGTGCCGGGGACGTTGAATGTCATTGCTGACGCACTTTCTCGTTTTAAGTGGGACGTCTTCCGCCTGGAGGCTCCGCAAGCGATGCAGCATGGGGAGCGGGTGCCAGTCCGTCTGTGGAACCTGGGCATGACGAAGAATGGCAGCTGATCCGGCGGTCCTTGGCTCCGGCTACATGGAACTCTTATCTCTCCAGCAGAGGATACGTGGCTCGTTTTCTGGTTTCCTTGGGGTGGCATGGAGGGGAAGTTTGCGAGCGCTCAGTTGTTCGGTTCATTTTGTGGGCACGTCGGGCTGATTACTCCTTGGCTTCGGTCCGGCGTCAGTTGGCGGGCTTCGCGTTCTTTCAGAAGCTAGAGGGTTATCGTAACCCGGCAGGAGGGTTTTTGGTGCGGAAGCTGTTGGAGGGTTGGGGCCGGGGGGAGGGTAAGCGACTTGATAGGCGGCGGCCTATCCGTTTTGCGGAGCTGCTCCTCCTCGCCGAACGTTTAGCGTGGACATGCAGTTCAGCTTTCGAGTTAGCGTTGTTTCGGGTGACGTTCGCGTGGGGCTTTTTTCGGGGCGTTCCGCATAGGCGAATTAGTGGCCAGGTCCACGGCGGATGCAGGTCAGGAGGGGCTACTCGTGGACGACGTCTGTGTATACGAACACCGAGTTACGCTTCGGATTTCAAAATCTAAAACGGACCAGCGGGGGAAAGGGGCGTGGATTTCGTTATGCCGGGCGTCTGTCGACACTGCCTGTCCGGTTCGGACGGCGCTATGTTATGCGGCTGTGCGGCCTCCCGTCGGCCTGCATTTCTTAGTGCATGAGGATGGGAAACCGTTAACAAGGTTTCAATTTGCAGCGGTCCTGCGGCGGGTGGTGGCTTCTTTGGGGTGGGACGTTGGCCGATATACTTCGCATTCGTTTCGGATTGGCGCCGCAACCGCGGCAGCTGACTTGGGGTGGCCGGCGGACCGAATTCGGGCATTAGGCAGGTGGAAATCGGAGGTTTTCCGGGGATACGTGCGAAAATGAGCACTGTTGCGGTTGGTGGAGTCTCACGCCCACATATCAAACACAAAAAAAAAAAAAACGAAAAAGAATCAAAAATTTGAATTACGATACACCATACTCAAATCGATAACACACACAAACCTGAATAGCGTCATTTCCTGCACTAGGGCGGTCGAGTCTCTTGGGCCTCTTTGTCTGTCACGAGCGGCTGGTAACTTTGTTCTTGTTTTGCAGATTTCGTCGGGGTAAGGTCTCGGAGAGACTGTGCTTGGATTGTGGGCCACTCTTTCGTCCATCGTGCTCAACGACGGGCCAGGAAGCGCCCTTATGGTGAACATCTGAACACGGATCGCACGGAGGGCATGGTGCGCTGGATGGGCAAAGGGGGAATGCGGTGAGGCGCTTTACGTTCCTTCTTACCAGGCAAGGTCAGGGAATTCGGTCATCCAAAATTGTTGGTCATTCACCTGGGCGGTAACGACATCGGTCAGCTCTCTTGCCGGGAGCTGATTACCATCATGCGCAAGGATTTGGCCTTCCTAATGAATTGCTTGCCTGCCACTAAATTCGGGTGGTCTGATATCATAATTCGGCTACGGCATCGGCAAGAGCCCATGTGGCGGCACGGGGTTAAAAAACTCAACAGACAAATTGGTAACTGGGTTGTGCGGGAGGGCGGTTTCTGGATACGACATCAATGGTCGTGGGAGACCTTGGGGGGCTACTTTTTGGGCGACGGGGTTCACCTGTCTGAGATAGGCATGGACTTGTTTAATAATGCCTTGGAGGAAGATATCCTGCAGCAGTTATAGGTTGGCCGCAGTGGGGGAACAAGGGCATTTAGATGACCTTGTTTAGTGGCGGAAACCCGAGCCACATTTTGGTTTTGTATTATTTGAAATTGTGAAGGACATGGTGGAGGGGGGGGGTTAATGCTCGTGCAGTTTTGGGGCTGCTGCACGAGAAGGCCTAAAGAGCAAAGGGGGCCGATGCTCAGGCCGCAAGCCTACCCTCGCTGCTGACGTGGCGGGGTAGGTCGGGGGGGGAGCTCCAAGCTGCTTACCATTGGGCCGCGGTGGTAAGTGAAGAACGGCGTGCGGCGGAGGTGGGGGAGTTGTTTTTGGAATTATGTTAACTTAAGGCTCGGGTTAGGTTTAATAAACTGCGGCCTTATTTGTTATTCCATACAGTTGTATTGTGTGTTTTGTATAACAGGGGGGGAGAGAAGTTTGCGTGTTTGCCTGGATGACTGGTCTCGAGTACTTGTGTTACTGGAGGTGTACCGGGCCAGTCCCGGGGGCGCCGTATATAACACAGGGTCGAGCCAGAGGAAAGGCGGCGAAGGTAAGGGAAAAGGGGGAGGGGGCAGGAAGCAAACCTGGACCAATAGCGGCGCAGCCTTTGAATGGCTGCGCTGCTATTGGTTACTGGGGGCAAGAGTAGAGTAGGGCCAGCAGGGGAACGGGCAGTTGGGAATCCGGCGGCGAAGCGAGCGGCCGAATTCTGCTTCCCTCCCTCCCTCCCTCTCGGTGGTGTTTTTTGTTTGGTTGTTCTATGTTGCTATGTCGCAGTAGGCGGAAACCCGAGCCACATTTTGGTTTTGTATTATTTGAAATTGTGAAGGACATGGTGGAGGGGGGGGGGGTTAATGCTCGTGCAGTTTTGGGGCTGCTGCACGAGAAGGCCTAAAGAGCAAAGGGGGCCGATGCTCAGGCCGCAAGCCTACCCTCGCTGCTGACGTGGCGGGGTAGGTCGGGGGGGGGGAGCTCCAAGCTGCTTACCATTGGGCCGCGGTGGTAAGTGAAGAACGGCGTGCGGCGGAGGTGGGGGAGTTGTTTTTGGAATTATGTTAACTTAAGGCTCGGGTTAGGTTTAATAAACTGCGGCCTTATTTGTTATTCCATACAGTTGTATTGTGTGTTTTGTATAACAGGGGGGGGAGAGAAGTTTGCGTGTTTGCCTGGACGACTGGTCTCGAGTACTTGTGTTAATGTCCCATCAGAAAAGTTCATATATTGTCCATAAAGACTGAGTACACACAGTTTGTGGATTAATCTTGATGGTACCCGGTACCTGACAGCGGCCGGTGTTTCGCTGCAACTGTGCAGCTTCAGGGGTTAGTGAACCTTTAGAACAAGACACTCCTTATTTTGGACTTGAGGTCTCACAACGAACTTTCATATAAACTGGGACAGAAACCGCTGTCCCAGTAACTTAGCGGTTTCTGTCCCAGTTTATATGAAAGTTCGTTATGAGACCTCGAGTCCAAAATAAGGAGTGTCTTGTTCTAAAGGTTCACTAACCCCTGAAGAAGCTGCACAGTTGCAGCGAAACACCGGCCGCTGTCAGGTTTTTGAATCACCCCATTTCAATTTCTAATAAAACTCTCCATCAAAAAAAGAGAGAAATTAGGTGAATTATGTTTCTCATCATCAGTGGTGGTCAAGCTGTAAATCCACAATAAATGTTCTAATTATAATCAATTAACTAACCATGCTTTAGTCAGATTTTAATGATACACTCACCACAATGACAACAGTTTAGTTTATTGGTTTTTAACCCTGGCAATACCAGTAAGCCAAAAATAAATAAATAAGTCTAATTCCAAAGTTTGAAGCTTAGACAAGACCTTGCAGTGTTTAGTTATTGCACTTCTTAATAACTGCATAATCTTGCAAGCAGGAATGAAGCCATATAAAGATAAATACTATGATGCAATTAAGGTGCAGCTCATATAATAGCTGCATCTAGCTTTTTTCACAGATCTGATTAAATACTCTTGGGTATTGGTCTGCCTTCCAAGGAATAAACTGTAGGAAATATCCATGGATGACAAAAAACATTCCGAACAGAATAATTTTGGTAAGTTTTTTAACTCTGTACTGTACTCATCAAAGTCTAGAAAACTAGCCATTTTTTAAACTTGACAATGTTCACCTTGAAGAATCCCTTACCACCTAATCTAAACCAATGATAAAGAATAGAAATTTCAAAGCATATTAACAATCAAATCTTACAGCAGAAATGATACAAAAGTTAAAAGAATGTTGTAAAATGAAAATAAAAGAATGTACAAAATGAATTTGCTCCCATTTACATGCTTTCAGTCAGGCTACCAGATAACAAAGCCTCTGTCTTTGTGTTAACACTGCAGATTAGGTCAAGTTTTTACCGCTCTGAGCTCTTTTCCTGTAAATGACGAGTTTTGATGTGAAACAAGCAACATGTCAAAGCGAGTTGAAAGATGTAGGCATTTTATGCCATGTCACAATGACAGGCCGGTGAATATTTGGGCCATTAGGGGCTTATTAGTGAATAAATGACCAGATGGTTCAGTGATGCACAGAGATGGACAGAACTGGATGCTACTAATCAGCACTGTCTGTACTTGATGTCAAATCACATGACACAGTAACCCATGGATACCGAATAAAAGTTACCATTAGCAAGTCAATTTGATATCTGTGTGGAGTAAACAGACTTATAACTGCACAGCTGCTGGTAGAAAGCCCAGGCATCCAAGAATTTAAATATAAGTATTCTACCCATATAGTTATACATGTAATAAAGATCCTTGGATCTCCTTTCATTGGACAGTAGGTAGGTAACAATATTTGAACACTAGACAACCTTCCCAAGTAAATATGATGCTTTGAGAGTACATTTAGGGTTAAGCTTTCAAAAACAAATACATGCATAAAACCCAGTTTTATGGCTGTAAATGGGCTTTCAAAAATTTGCCCAGGATGGGGGTGGGAGTGTGCACATAAAAGTATGCACTAAAACAATTCTCGCATACTTTTACATGCATGACAAACAGGAATTCTGAGGGAGAGCTGGTGTGTGGAAACCAGTTTTGCATGTGCTATCAGTTTCCAAAAGTGTGTGTGTAAATCTACATGCACAGATTTATACCTTCTCCAGAGAAGGTGCAAATATGTGGGCGTATGTCAGCACTGGTTTCATGCACACTCGGGAAAAGTCAAAGCAGACTTATGCACACAAGTCCGCTTTGAAAATTCAGCATGTACTTTGTATACAATAATGTTAGCCACTGAAAATTACCCTCTTAAAGTGGATTAATTACAAATGTTTATGTTTTTACAAAAGGGATGGATAAAAATGTTTTGCATTTTATGCATTTTGTAGAAGCATTTTTACCCAGCCATATATTTAACAATTCTTCTAAATGTGCTGACTGGTGTGTATCTGTACTGTATAACTAATGCTAAAAACAAATTTCCCACTTTTGCTATGACAACTCATTTAAGGTATAAAAGCTTCCGTCTTTTCTGACAGGGGTTACTGTTCGGTGCAAACACGTGGGCTATGATGATCATCTGAGAGCATGAAAACTATGAAGGTACACCAACATTATCATTCCTATTACTTTTACCAGTTCTTTTCCTAGATCAAAGTGACATGGTATTTATCTACCTTACGAAAAACTGTAATTACATAGCTTTCACCTTTGGAAACAAAGCAAAACAGAACAAACATATTTCGCCAAAGATGATAAAAACTTCCAGAGGGGTAGCTGTACTAGTCTACAATACAGAGGCTGGTGACACCTTATAAGTATAAGCTTTCAAGTACAACAATCCACTTTGCCAAAAGCACATAACAGTTTTTCAGGTGCCACCTGCCTCTGTGTTATCTTCACCAAGCATGATTTGTAAGGCACTCCATGAAGGCCCTACTGGCTATCCAAGGAACTGGTTTATCATTGAATTATAGCTCAAGAACAGTCACATACCATAAGTTCAAAACTCACCTCTGTCACAGATTCTCTCTGCTACTTTAGTTAAATGACTTGGAGATCTACATACTAAATAGCATTCAAGGCTAATGTGATTGTTAAAATATATTTTATGCAATGTTAGTTAATGCTTATCCAGCATTAGCACATCAAATGTGGCAGCTATAAAAATCAACACAAATGTGTTAATGTGAACGCCTATTTAACATATGCAAATATCATGGTAATGAGCTCATTACTCAGTACTGTAGTATTTATAAAAGAGAGTGAAATTTACCGTGGATACATTGCCAAGGTAGATTTAACTAAACCTCTAGAGGGTGAACTTCATATAGGAAGGAGGCAAAGGGATTGTCTAAGCACTTTTTTAAGGGGCCAGTGATTCTCCTTGGAGGGTAAGGTGGATGAGAGTTCAAGGCATCTTTGTAAGATGGGAGAGATGCTGGCCTTTACTTCAGGTGCAGAGTTCATGGCACATTCAAAGGGGAGAGGTTGCATCTGCTGTGGAGAGGCCCATGAAACTGCCTCCCCAGTTATTCTTTGTTAGTATGCTTACCCAGTCTAGAGGTGAAGTTATCTTCTAGAGTATTGACTGTTTGTGCCAACCAGCTGCATTTATGTGGAAGGTTAAAGTGGGCTGCAGGAAGTACTGCAGAGCTCAAGTCACTTCATGTTCATTTTAATGTAGCCATTTTAACACAGTTGTGTTTTATGTATAACAATTTTTGTAAATCCCAGAAAGTAATGGGCATTACTTGCCAGTTTTTTTGGTTTGTATTATTTACATTTCATTTATACAGTTTCAGAATTTTAAATATTAAGAACCACAAACTGGAAAATGAAGTGTATAAAAATAATAATTCTAAGGGAAAAGAAAAAAAGAAAAAATTGACTGTGCATATACTTCTTCTTTGGTCTCCATAACATAAGAGATCTGTTAGATATTTCAGGAGCAGAGAAAAAATAATAGGAAAAGAAAAAGGTAAGACAAAGCAACCTAAGGGGGTCATTTATCAAAATGCAATAAGGCATTTCACATGCGTTAAGGGCTTATCGCATGCGAAAAGCCCTGTTAACGCATGCGATAGCACCATATTGTATGGTGTAATGCAAATTCAGGAAATAGGAGGAGTTAGGGGCAGAGAGTGGGCTGGGTTAGCCTGTCTGCAAAGAGCTATCGCACAGCTGTAATGCTGATTTTTAGGCTGTGTGATAGCTACCATGACTGTGCAGTAAGGTTTCATTGTCCTTTGTGATGTGTCCCATAAGGCCTATTTCAGGTGAATTGAAGGGTCCAGAGCCTTGGAGAGAGAGAAACTGGCCATAATGTCATGGCCCATAGGTAGGTATTTGTATCCCTATGGTAGGCCCACCTAGTAACTCGAGGTGGGGTTTAGATAAGAGTGTAGGGGGTTAGGGGCCACTTTGACATTCTACGTGACACCTATGAACAGAACAGTGGTCTCATGAAGATTTGATGACCTTTGGAGTGAGGAAAAGAAAAAGGTAAGACAAAGCAAACTAAGGGGGTCATTTATCAAAATGCGATAAGGCGTTTCACATGCGTTAAGGGCTTATCGCATGCAAAAAGCCCCGTTAACGCATGTGATAGCACCATATTGTATGGTGCAATGCAAATTCAGGAAATAGGAGGAGTTAGGGGCAGATAGTGGGCTGGGTTAGCCTGTCTGCAAAGAGCTATCGCACAGCTGTAATGCTGATTTTTAGGCTGTGTGATAGCTACCATGACTGTGCAGTAAGGTTTCATTGCCCTTTGTGATGTGTCCCA
This sequence comes from Rhinatrema bivittatum, assembly GCF_901001135.1. Classification (NCBI taxonomy): domain Eukaryota; kingdom Metazoa; phylum Chordata; class Amphibia; order Gymnophiona; family Rhinatrematidae; genus Rhinatrema; species Rhinatrema bivittatum. The sequence goes on along the minus strand of NC_042620.1, from coordinate 117,274,282 downwards.
TAAGGCCTATTTCAGGTGAATTGAAGGAAACTCACTCCAAGATGAGATTTGGGCAAGGTTCTCTCAACCTAGCTTGATGGACTCTCTACCTGGGTAACATCAAGCTAGGTGGAGAGAACATTGCCCAAATCTCATCTTGGAGTGAGTTTCCTCACTCCGAAGGCCATCAAATCTTCACAAGAGACCACTGTTCTGTTTGTAGGTGTCACGTAGAATGTCAAAGTGGCCCCTAACCCCCTACACTCTTACCTAAACCCCACCTCGAGTTACTAGGTGGGCCTACCATAGGGATGCAAATACCTACCTAAATACAACAGGTCTAGCATACAGAATCTGAAAATGGTATTGCAATTTGCACTAACTTAGCTCTTTGCACAGGTAATTAGTGCAAATTGTGATAAATGCTATATTAGCATAAAACACACCCCTTTTGCTATCGCATGCGGTACTTACCGCATTTTGATAAATCCAGGCCTAAAACAGAAAATGCAACTACTAGCATAAACATCCCACCAATCCCTACTGTCAGACTGATGATATTCTCCTGATAGATATACCAGTCATAGCTTTAAAGAGACCTACCATTCCCTGTCCTACTCCAGATAGTGGTGTGCATTCAGATGACCTGAATGAGAAGTCTGATGTGAATTTAAGTTGATTTTCAATTTGGATTGGGTCATCTGAACCAGATGACACATTCCTCTGAAAAATATGAATCATTTTCAGTTCATTCAGTTTCGTCCAATTAAAGACTGTGAGAGAAGCAAAGCTAGACAGAGTACAGCCAGTTGGGAATGGGATAAGAAAGAAGCAGGACCAATCACGCTTCGGCTATCTATCACACATAACAATGGGAGCCAAAAAACTGTTCTTATTAATTAAAATCACAACCCAATGGAAGGAACAGTGACAGCAGTGTACAAACACAAAAAGTGTTAACACTAACAGATTATTATGTTAAGTTGATTATTACGAAGAGTGTCAGCAAGCTAGGACAAGTGCAAGACCTCTGAATGAGGCAGCCTGGAACTTTCAGTCATTCATCCAAGTGGCCCCAACAGGGATACAAATTGTCTTTAATGTTCAAAACATTTTTAAATGTTTACATGCAGGTAAAAACACAGAAGATAGAAAATGCTTCCCCAAAAACAAAGGCACAGAATCAATCTAAAGCAAAAGCATCTAAACCCGACCCCAATGTCAGCTGACATTTAGGGAAGTCTGCATCAAGGGGAAATTATCTTAATATTCAATACTGGATCGTACGATCAACAAAAGTTCATCCAAACGCAGTCATGGACAAGCACTGATTTAAATGTTCAGTCTAGAAAATGACATCAGAAGCTGGCAACTAAGCTGCCAAAGATAAAAAAATGTTGATTAGTCTCACAACAGGATAACAGACAAAATTACACCAGATAAATGTATACACTGAAACAATGATAAGAATGAAAATTGAAAAGTTAAAAAATTAAAAAGATAAAGAAATATTGAGAAGTCCATCTCAGTATTTAAACCATCAGGTCTCAGGGTCTTGAGATGGTAAATTGTAAAAGCCAATGGTAAAAATCACGGCCCCCACCAACTTTTATGAGGAACATCAATAGCGCAAAAATATAGATCTTAAAAAATGTGTCCGATTTCTTGACAGTGTACAACCAATGGAGCAGTCAGTCTTCAGACAGCTCTGATGTTCTATCATAAGAGTACAAATGGCACAAGAGGTTTTGTGAGCACGCTGTCAATAAGCCTATCCCAGCTGGCAGTTGCATGGATTATTTTTTTAAGATGAAAGTAAAACTAAAAGCAATTTGAACAGCCAGTAACCATTTTGTTCTCAATCATTTCTCTTTTGGATCTCAGAGAGAGACGGCAGAGATTAATTTTCTCTCTCAGTTCCTCCATATTCTTACTTTGACCAAGACTTGGCTTTCTCCTGAGAAATCTGCTTCTGTTATTGTTCTCTGTCATGGAGGTGATCATTTCTTCTATATGTCAAGCTTGGTAGGCCATGGTGGCAGTGGCAGTTCCTGCTCTCCTTCTGATGCAGGTTTCAAGCCCATCTTCTACTTCAAGCCCAGTCCTTTTCTTCATTTGAGGTCCACTCCATATATCTTTTTACCCCATTTTCACTCTGGATAACTGTCATCTACCATCTCCCTGACAACTACCCCTCCACCTTCCTACTGACTTTGATTCCTGGCTTTCCTTCTTCCTCAAACCATCTTCCCCTACCTTTATTCTTGGGGACTTTAACCTCAATTTTGATGACTTCTCTGACTCTTTTGCCTCAAAGTTCCTTGCTTTAAACTATTCATTCGACCTCAAACTATTCTCTACTACTTCCAATCACCAACATGTCTATTGCCTTGATCTAGTCCTTGCTTCCAACTGAACTGTCTTGGGTTTCTGCACTTCTATTCTTCTCTCTGACCATCATCTGATAACTTTCATATTTAATCACTCTCCTTACAGTCTCATCTAATCATTACCAACACCTTTAGGAATATCTGAGTATCAACCATGGTGTCCTCTCCACAGGGGTGCAAGTAGATTTTAATTCTTACCAGTACATTACTGCCCCTGCCCCTGACCCACCCTTGGCTCCACCTCATACTCTTCCCTCTGGGAAGTCTGAATGGGGCAATTGACCTTTATCTGTCATCATTTACTATATGGGAATAAAGGCTAACAATAAAAATATAAAAGATTATTTATTTATTTATTTTTATTTATTTAAGGTTTTTATATACCGGCAATCACGAGAACATATCTTGCTGGTTTACATGAAACGGGAGTGCATTAAATACATCAAACTAGAACTCAGGTGACCGAAAGTACAGTTACAATTAACAAGGGTGGCAGAACTTGGTGAAGAGGAAGAAAAAGGAAAGAATAAATGGTTAAACGATATACAAGTCACATTACAACGATATACAAGTCACATTATATCATATAGATTATGTTTTCACTTGAGGAATGGAATATTAGCTCCTGAAATCTTTTGTTTTTATTCGTTAACCTTTATTTCCATGTAATAAGTGAATGAACATGGCAAAGTCACTACTTTATATCATTTATTGTGTTATTACAAAAAAACAATTGTGTTATTACAAAAAAAAAACCCAATTTTCATTTACGGTCATTCAAATTGGATCGCTTAGGATTCCAATTATCAGCTACATTTACAGCTGGATATTGTACGCACAAAAAGAGAATGTTCTGTTCATAGCTGCGAAGTCACCCAGTTCCTGGAGAGATATTTTAGCCAATCCTGTTTTTTTATAAATCCTAACCTGATGCATTCTGGTACCTGAGGTGCTGATTTGAAATAGTAGAGGGTGAGGGATAGACTACAAATAAAATAATAGATTTGAGATTCAAGTTCAAAAACCATGATTGCTCTAAATTCCCTGCAGGAACTAGCAGTTCTGCATTTCATTTTTACTTGCGGATCCAGATCTTCAACATCTCAGTGAGCCCTGTGTTGACTCAGCTTTCCGACTTTTGCACAGGATGCTTTGAAATAGGTCTTGAAAAATCAGGACTGGCTCAGCTTGAAGCCAGGCGCCTATCATCGAGTTGTAGTTTATTTTTATTTATTTGATTTATATTCTGCTTTTCAGCACTTCAAAGCAGATTACTTTCAGGTATTGTAGGTATTTCCCTATCCACAGAGGCTTACGATGTAAGGGCCTCATTTACTAAGCATTTTTCCCATAGACATAGAATGGGAGAAAACCTTTAGTAAATGACCTCCTAAGTTGTATCTGAGGCAAAGGAGGGTAATGTGACTTTCTCAGGGTCGCAAGAATTGGCTGTGGGTTTTGAACCCACTAGGCTACTCCTCTCCTAATACTTGTTCCTTCCACTGATAGTTATTTGGTATTATAAAAATAAACAAAGATGCTACTTTTAACACATCTATTTCACCACATTATGTTCCTCTACATGCTAGTGATTCATATCATAAAAACCATCCATTCATTATTATTATTAGTCATTTGTATAGGACATATCAGATGCACCCAGCACTGTACAGAAACAAATAATGGACAGTCCCTGCTCCTTGGAGCTTACACTCTTTTCAAGACAGACAAGACACATAGCAGAAACATATGAGAGATTTAGAGTTAAGTGAGCAAGGCCATGACTGAGGAGGTTTCAACTAAACCGGGTGGCTTGTAAGTGATCTTAAATAGAAAGAATCTTCAATTAAATAAAGTGGTAAAGAAATTACAGTTTACCTAACTGGTGAATCAGCCAAAACTTAAATCTTTGCCCCAGAATCAATCTATATAAGAAAAGCAGAAGATGGGGTGCATGGGTACGTGGAGGAAGGAAAGCAAGTAGGCTAAATAGAATATAGCAGAGTAGACCACATTTGAATATCAAAGAGTTGTTTTTTTTAACTACTATAAACAACTTTACCATCAAAACTCAAACAATACACTGCCCTATAAGACTGTCTATAGGAAACTTGTTAGTATTTACATGGGGACTGTGGGAATATAAGAAGAAGGGGAGAAACTAGAGAGCACACAATAAAGAAGAAAACACTTGCTCTGCTCCTTCACAAGGCCCTCCCTGGCTGTGTCTTGTAGGCTGACTGAAGAGAGGGGCTAAGCCTTGTCTCTGTGTCTTGCCCGTACTGTGTACCGGCAGCAGGGCTGATCTTAGGAGGGTACAGGGCCCAGGCTGAATCAACCACAGTGGAGCCCTGGAACACTGAAATTGTAGTGTTGAGGATGGGTTTACCATGACAGTGCAGAGCTTCCCAACGTGTGGGCCCTAGGGAGGTCGCCCCTCTTTACCATCCCCTAAGGGCAGCCCTGACTGACAGATCATTTCTTATCGGTACTCCATACTTGACTGTACAGTTCTGTCCCATAGGGATGTGAATCGTTTTAGGACGATTAAAATTATCGTCCGATAATTTTAATATCGTCTTAAACCGTTATGGAACACAATACAATAGAGATTCTAACGATTTATCATTATAAATCGTTAGAATCGTGAGCCGGCACACTAAAACCCCCTAAAACCCACCCCCGACCCTTTAAATTAAATCCCCCACCCTCCCGAACCCCCCCCAAATGAGTTAAATAACCTGCGGGTCCAGCGGCGGTCCGGAACGGCAGCGGTCCGGAACGGGCTCCTGCTCCTGAATCTTGTTGTCTTCAGCCGGCGCCATTTTCCAAAATGGCGCCGAAAAATGGCGGCGGCCATAGACGAACACGATTGGACGGCAGGAGGTCCTTCCGGACCCCCGCTGGACTTTTGGCAAGTCTCGTGGGGGTCAGGAGGCCCCCCACAAGCTGGCCAAAAGTTCCTGGAGGTCCAGCGGGGGTCAGGGAGCGATTTCCCGCCGCGAATCGTTTCCGTACGGAAAATGGCGCCGGCAGGAGATCGACTGCAGGAGGTCATTCAGCGAGGCGCCGGAACCCTCGCTGAACGACCTCCTGCAGTCGATCTCCTGCCGGCGCCATTTTCCGTACGAAAACGATTCGCGGCGGGAAATCGCTCTCTGACCCCCGCTGGACCTCCAGGAACTTTTGGCCAGCTTGTGGGGGGCCTCCTGACCCCCACGAGACTTGCCAAAAGTCCAGCGGGGGTCCGGAAGGACCTCCTGCCGTCCAATCGTGTTCGTCTATGGCCGCCGCCATTTTTCGGCGCCATTTTGGAAAATGGCGCCGGCTGAAGACAACAAGATTCAGGAGCAGGAGCCCATTCCGGACCGCTGCCGTTCCGGACCGCCGCTGGACCCGCAGGTTATTTAACTCATTTGGGGGGGGGGTTCGGGAGGGTGGGGGATTTAATTTAAAGGGTCGGGGGTGGGTTTTAGGGGGTTTTAATGTGCCGGTTTTGCGATTTTTAGATTTTTAGATTTTTCACGATTTTTCACGATATTTTACCCCCCCAAACGGCAACAATACGATTCCCTCCCCCTCCCAGCCGAAATCGATCGTTAAGACGATCGAGGACACGATTCACATCCCTACTGTCCCATTTCTCTTTTCCTCTGTAACCCTGACAGATTCTATTGATAAGCCATTTTCTTCTTATAACACTATACTCTCCTCTGCATTGGACACTCTTGCTCCACTCTGCCTCCATGCTGTAAATTGTGCCAACCCCCAATCTTTGCTCATCTCCAGAGTTCATTTCCTATGTTCCTGTGCCCATTCTATAAAGCATCTCTGGCTGACTTAATTTCAAATTCATATTTGCCTCCTTCCGGTTTCCTATTGCACTTGCCAGGCAAGATCATTATGTCCATCTGATATATACCCTTTCCTCCAACCCCCATTGTCTCTTTACCACACTGATCTCTCTCCTCAAACTACCTCCACCCTCCACTCTCCATCCCCATTTCATACTCCACCCAAGCTATGCTTGACTTCTTCCATGAAAAGATTGACAAAATTAATTGTGAATTCCCCACCAGACTACCTTCTCAGCCCCATTTCATTTACGTCCTCTACCTTTGGCCTTTGCCACATTTTCATTCTTTTTCTGAAATCACAGAGGAAGAAACCACCTATCATCTAGTCTCCTCGAAACTCACTACTTGTTCCTTTGATCCCATTCCCACCTGGTTCCTCAGTTTTATCTTCACTGCAATCCGCCATCTGTCACATCCTCAGTTGATTACTTGTCCCTGCAGCTCTCCCCTCTTCTTTCAAACATGCTGTGATCATGAAGCTCCTCAAAAACTCTCACTTACCATATCAGCCCTGCTATCATCCTATCTCTCTCCTCCCTTTTACAACTAAACATGATTTCATATGTATTATTGTGTGCTTATTAAATAATTCCAGGGGTTGCAGTGGAATCAGGATGCACCCACATACTTTCAATTACCCTCTGATTATATCATTAAAAGCCTCTACCCTCACTCTATGCCTTGGGTTGTTAATACCATTGTGTTTGCTGCCATACTCCCATTTTATGCCTTAGGGTCTTGTGCCACTGTTGGTGCCCTTTGACACTCTTTTCATGCCTCAGAGTGTTCATTTCACTGTTTAAGGATGTTTTGTCCCTCTTTTAGTGCTTTGGTGTGTTCCTACCACTATTTGTGCTGCTTTAACGCTTTCACAATAGCTTAGACTCTTCCTGTCACTGTTGATGACCTTTGCCCCTATTTTGGTGCAATGGGGTCCTCAAGCCATTGTTGATTTCTTTGAGTGCTGTTGCCTCTGCTGCTGGTGCCTGTCAGCAAGTTTCATAAAACTTGGATGGAAAACCTCAAAGGATGCACTGGTTCCCTTCATTGACTTTAATGGAAATGAACGACTGAAATAAAACAAATGAGCTTCTTATCTGAACTGACTGAAACAGGAAACTGAACTGAAAATCCAAAATGCACGAAAAATGTTTTTTGTGCATATCCCTAACTCCAGGTGACATTTTTGTATTAAGAAAATGTCTCAGCAATGTTGGATCATAAAATGTATATATGGTATTATAAAAGCTTAAGCATTTACAAGCAAAACACAAAAACATTTCAGCACCAAGAAAATTACCCTCCAGATTTTTTTTTCACCAAGCAGTTTTCTCCTGCTTCATTGGGCCTCTAGTTCAATCAGAACCGGGACTAAAATTCTGAACCTATGAGCCTTCATTTGCAACTACTCTGGGATTTTTTTTTTCTCCATTTTATATCACCCCCATACCCTAGTTTGGTCATTGCAGCAATAGTCCTGGGCCAGAGGCCATGCACCAGAATCTTTATTTATCTATTTATTTAACTGCTTTATATACCATCATTCAATGTGAGAATCCTAAGTCTAGATGCTAGATGTCACCTTTGAGCAGTGACCATGGGATATATTTTTGGCATTTCTTATTTGCTATTTGAATTTTGTAATTTTAATATTTGTAACATATTATTTCTAATTTGATATTTTCATTCTAATTTATTATTCTGTAAGCCACTCTGGGTCCCATAGAGAAGAGTGAGATTGTATAAATCGAAAATGGAAGGCCTAAACATTTTTCAAATCTGTTTTGATTTGTGTACAAGTATAATTTTAAATAGTAAGTTTTTCAGTAAATATAGCATTTTTCAAAATATCATTATCTTGTTATTTTAATTATCAGTTAAATAAAAAAGAAAAAACTTCTTACTGTGTTACCACGAAAATCATGTAGTCACACAATACATTTTGGAGAGGTCAAGATGTTTCCCAGATGTAGTCCCACTTGCCTTCATGAGACTATTTCTCTGGTTGATTTTCTTGGCATTTTTCAGTTCTCCCTTCTCCTAATCACATGCAACCTGAAAGCAGAGATTCTATCCTCATTGTCAAATTGTTGTGTCTTCACATAGAGTGAGTAAGGAGGGACAGAAGGCATGACAGTATAGGTTTGTTCAGGAGCTAAAGCCTTCACAGACACATGCAGAGTTACAGATAATAGTGAGGCTCCCCCTGAATCATGTATGTAAAACTGATACCTTGTGTTGGCAGCTAGAATATATTTGACTGCCAACTAGTGACTGGTGCTAACATTTAGATGCTAGGCTAAATATATAACAAATAATATGAAATGGCATAGTCTGTCTCTATGAATAGCTCTCTTTGCTAGGACTTTCTATGCTGTGCATTGATCTCATATGCATTCTTTGCTTCCCTGACACCATACGGGGATGTAACCAAGACTATATCACAGTAGGCACAATGACTTTGTGTCTTTCCTGTCAGCAAATAGTGTGACAATTTTTGAGAACTGCATGCAGTCTCGCAAAATTAACATAAACAACCCCTTAATTTGTCAATATTTTGGTGCATTTTAAAATTAGGTGATACTTTCTTTGTGGGTTTTCCAAAGAATATGACCCTATTCTGGTTTGGTGACCAGAATCTGAAAAGAGATCTGGTCCAGCATTGTTCGTGCGGTATGTTTCTTAGGGATTTCCTAAACCAATACACTAGTTACTTATGTTTTTATCTCACAGGATGTTTGTTGTTACAACAGAATGAGTCTTTTTATTCTTGTTATACAGTAAGTAACCCCTATTATTTTTGCCATTCAAATGGACAGCTGAGTTATGCTAATAATGCTGACTTGTGTGGCTCCATTTATTTATTTGATTTATATTCCACTTTTCAGCCCTTCACAGTAGATTACATTAATGTACTATAGATATTTCCCTATTCCCAGAGGGTTTACAATCTAAGTCTATGCAGGTATTGATGGTTAACCAGTGCAGCAATGTTTCCTGGCAATGTAAAAGTAGATTCAGTAAGTAGATGATGAACTTGTGCACTAAGAAGAAAATGCCATAATATGTTAAAGTTGAATAACCACGCCTAAGAAATGACTGTTGTATTGCTAGATAGATGGCTTGCTATTTCTGGATTTAAGAAGGCACAGTTTGAAGTAATGCACCAGAAGTTCAGTACAGCTGGGCACTTCCTCTATCCCAGCCTACGATCTTTCTATCTGCTGACTCTTTTTTCCTATCATGGTACTTTTCCATCACTCATTCTTATCCTAGCTCATTCTACTATATTTTCATCTTTCCAGCCCATCCATCTTTCTCTTGACCACTATTACTTCTTCAGAGTACAAGACTCTCATATTCCATTATCTGTCCTTGCTGAGTTAGTGATCTGTCTCCCAATGGCTTTCCATATCTCCCAACCAAGCAATTTACTAACATACCTGAGAATTCTTTGGGTTTAGTACAATCTCTAGGTTGAGATTCCCAAATCTGGGTCTCTGGGTTCCAGATTTGGGAATGTTTCAAGGTTTTTTTTAAAAAAACAATGTAATACCATTTTTAAAGGATGAGGTCTTTCTTGTGAAATTACTGCTGCTCCCAGAGCCAGTTCTTCCAATCAGAGATTGATATTTAAAGCCATTGATCCAGATAACTCACAAGTTATCCAGAAAAATGCTGGCTTTTGAATATCACCGACACTTTTCTACATACATTTTATCCAGATAATGACTTATCTGGATAAAATTTAGCCAGAAAATATAGGAGCGTTTTGGGGCCATTCTGGGGTGAGTTAACCGGGAAACTTCTACAGTTAACTCCAATGTTTGGAAATAACTAAGTTATCTAGCTAACAAGTGTCATGGCCATGTGCTGGTTTAAATTTATCTAGGATTATTAGATTATTATACAATGTAATAAGTATGGTGCTTTAGTCCTATGGCAGACCATCTGGAAGCTCAAAGCTTGCCTAATTTATTTGAAGTTCTCTTTAATGGAAAAAGTGTTGACTCAACTTAAAGCAGAACTAGCTACAATTAAAGGGGTCAAAGAGGAATTAGCTACCATTAGAAGATCCTCCCCATCATACAGCATCTAGAAAATCTTCTCCTACACCCTCAGAAGACTTGAAAACTAAGAATTAAATGGGTCATTGTGGGCTTTTGTAAGCTAAGAACTGTGACAAAAAGATACCCTCTGATACTCATTCAAAATTCCTTTTCTGCTTTGGAAAGGATAAACTGGAGTGGTATCAAAATTAAAAATTTCACTCAACATATGATGAAACTCCAAAATACTACCAAACAAATTACCACCAAACATTAAAACAGAAAACATCTTATGCTGGGATACTATCATCAGAGTATTGGGGACACATTTTGAGGGACACACAATAGTTAAATGCCTTCCAGTATCCTAAACTGGAGAAATGCAAACCAGATTGTCAGTGTAATAAAAGAAGAAAATAAGGAGGCCGATGCTGTGTTTTGTACTTTATGTGTATATTGTGCTGGTAGCAGGAGAAAATGGACGCTCATATTGAGCGTTCATTTTCCCAACCTGCGCTGACAGCCACCTCTCCTGTGCGCCCAATGCAGATGAGGAGCTAGGGATGCACAATTTTCCCTAGCATCTCCTTTTTAGTGCGACCCTCATTTAAATATTGCATCACGCATCCAGGAGAGGTGACTGGGCGAGCATTAGGAAAATGGGCGCTCAACATTGTGTGTCAATTTTCTATGCACAAATATTGCACTGGCCCCAAGGACTGTAAAATCTATGTTATTATCCATCTAGGCACAAATGACCTTGCTAGGAATGGCATGCAAGCAGTACAAAGAGATTTCCATATTCTGAGGAAGCAGCTTGGACACAGGGTGAATACAGTTACCTTTTCAGAAATGTTACCGGTTCATGGAAAGTGAAAGAAAAGGCTAAGCCATATAGAGAAATTAAATATGTAACTCAAAACATTGTGTAAAGAAAGTTTTAGATATATAGGGGGCTGGGCTGAGACTGTGTATGGAATAGTAAAAGTCTATATGGAAAAAGATGGCCTACATCTACAAGATAGAGAAAAGGATTTTAAGTGAGAAATTCAGATCATATGTCATCAGGCATTTAAACTAGAGGACGAGAATGGCAGAAGTCTCAGAAGACTAAAAACACTACTAACAACTGTCAGTGTTATAAGCTTTAATTTTTGCAAGCACTGATTATTGTAACGCCCTACTACTTGGTTTACCATACCCCACACTAAGACCACTCCAAATACTACAAAACACTGCTGCAAGAATTCTGACCGGTAAAAGTAAAAGAGACCACATCACCGAAAGCCAAGCTGAATTACACTGGTTACCCATTGAGCAAAGAATACAGTACAAAACACTATGCACCATACATAAATTAATACATAACGAGAAAGCAGAATGGCTGAACACAGCCCTTCACGTACACGTCCCTCACAAAAACCTGAGATCAGCCAACAAAGTACTCCTAACTATTCCTTCAGTCAAAACAGCAAGACTAAGCCAAGTAAGAGAAAGGGCAGTATCCTTAGCAGGACCTATACTATGGAACACCATGCCTTTAGAGATAAGATTACAAAGAGACATCAAAATCTTTAGAAAAAGTTCAAAAACATGGCTCTTTAAACAAGCTTATCACAAAGAGAATGGAGAATAGAATCCAGGGAAGTGTAGGGTGCAGAGAGTAGAACATCCACACACATCACCATATTCAATATGTGTGTATTTTATTTTTATTTTTCGTTCACCACTAAAGGATAAGTTACAATTATAAAGCTATTCTTGTATTCAAAACTGATACAGATAGAATTGGACATGATTTATCACATTTACCAAATAATATTTAATATAAAACTATGTTACCGAACCATTATGGCACCTGTTTAATTGATATAATTTAAGACATTTAGCAACATTATGTGCCTTACTGTAAACCGTTGTGACGGTATCTATCTTAACGACAGTATAGAAAAGATTTTAAATAAATAAAAATAAAATAAATAAATAAATAATGGAATTGGAATGAAGCTCCCAACAAACATAGCAAGTGGATGAACAAATTAACTAAATTAATCAGCTCAATAGTCCACTCCAAAGCAAAAGGGCCAAAAGGAAATCAGGAAAAGCATCAAACCAAGAGAGAAAAGCTGGAAAGCTATGATCACAAATGTTCGTAGTCTGGGTATATGGAAAAAGCGGTCAGTATACAATAACCATAATATGTGTGTGCAACTCTTCTTCCACAAGCTATTATTTCTTAATGGTACTAATAGCAAATTAATGACAAAGGAAGAGGAAAGGGCAAACAAAGTGGCACCACTAATGAATGATATCAGTGTGAAGACCAGAACTTTCTTCCTAAGATAAAGAGATTTTTTTTAGCAGGAGAAAACCACAGGTAGAGTCAGGCAAAAAGATGCTCAAATTAGAAAAGCATCTGACATTTGCTCCCACTCTCATCTATGTTCCTATAGTAGAAGAGTAGAAGAAGGCAGAGTCAGTGGAGGGTAGTATCGGCAGTGGAGGGTGTGGGGCACAAGGAGGGGAGCACTAGGAGAGAAGCACAGCAATCCCCCATGATTCCTCCTGATCAGTGTCTGCAGTAGATACGTGGAGAAAATACTGATTCTGAAGAATCATGTGTGGAATTCTTATACTCAGAGGATATAGAACTTCTAGGAGCTTAGGGGAGGTTGGAGAGCCTAGTTACCAGTGTGCTATCCTCCACTGAGCAGCTGCAAGAGTCATAAAGTAATACTGCTGCATCAAAGAGCACCCCAAGAAGAGCAGGTACTGAAGAACATGAGATGGACCTGGCCTTTTCTTTCCTGGTCTGTCCTCAACTTTAGCCTCAGCAATAGCACTCAAGGATCCAGATAGGGAAATGAAATCCTGCAAGATATTAGAGGCATGAAGACAGAGTTAGGGGGTACCAACAATGATATTGAACCATCTTAAAAACAGTGGCATGCAGCAACATTTTAAAAAAGAACGCCTGTTAGGGTTAGTTTCAGAGGATGTCACCAGTACTAGCCTGAGGACCCATCTACCACTCCAAACAGCAGCAGCAGCAGCAGCAGCAGCAGCAGCAGGAAAGCTAGAGACTAGGGGACAACTGTCTCCCAAACCAAACACCCTGGCCCCTTCTTCCAGTGAAGTGACAGGCAAGCATCCCACAGCCCCACATTAGTGGCAGGCCATAATGAAGCAGATGGGGTGTTTTACCACATCACTGTTTCATAGTAAAAGGCAGGCAGCATCATGGTACATGGCATACGGGAGAAATTAATGCCCTGAATGACCAGCCTCGCATATCATAGAGAATGTGGGATTTAAGTAGTTGCTGAACCTCTTAGCTCCCAATTAAAAAATGTCATCCTAGACAAAATTCAGTAGACAGGTTATCCCTGCCTTGTACACTCAGTGCCATGTTCTCATGCAGGCATAGCTGGTCAAGTTGGAGAGGAGTAGCATCCATTTCACTAGCAACATCTAGACCAGCCAGAATACCACCTCTGGTGGTAGCTGGCAGAGGCAGAAGCAGATAGCAGTTCTAGTGGGGGTGGATCAGCAGGATATAGGTGGGCTATGCTGCATATCCAGGTGATAGATATCAGCCATACATTAGCCAATAATTTAGCAGCCATAAGAAAGATGATAGAGGGCTGGCAGCTAGATCAGAGAGACACAACTGTTTTTCCTGTGAGTTTTGCCACTGACAATGATGAAAACATGAAAAAGGCAGTAGAAAATGAGGATTTGTAGGGATCAATTGCTTTGCACACTTGCTGCACCTAGAACATCTCTACTGCTAATCCAAAATAACAATGACACAGCTAGTGATGCCAGTTCATCAAAAGGTAGTGAGAATGGTGAATTTCTTCCAGATAAGGGATGCTGGTTGGAAATGGAAATCCATCTTTCTAATCAAAGTTATCCATCTCAGATGAAGAGGAATTGATGCCAACAATAAGAGATGCCTAAAATTCAAGTAATAAGGGGAAGAGGAGCATCCTGTGGCTGTCACCGAAGATGCAGTAGACCTACAATTGCACAGTAGGTATCTACATGAATTCAAAATGAATGTGACATCTGAAATGAATGGGTCCTTTTTTTTTTCATTTGTGGGGTCCTGGAAATGAATGGGGACCATCCCAGGAATGAAGCATATTCTATTAATTTCATTCCCCTTTCATTTCTATGGGCCACTGAAGTCTATGGGCCATAGGAATCAATAAAGAACAGGTGTACTGCAGTTAGAAAGTGTAACTATTCTAACTAAGCAGCAATCCCTCCTTGTGAGTCATATGTGACCTCACTCTCTTGTCAGAGCCTGGGAAGGGCATGTTGGCAAGGAGATCACTGACATAGCATATCACAGTGAAGCATTTCCCAATCCAGCCTTTAGCTGCTCTGTATCCAGTGATGCTGGTCCTCAAGTCTGACAAGAATTTATAAATCCCTGTAAGGAGCAGAAACTTTGAAACAATCAACAATCTAACAATTCTGCTCCTGTGGCTCAAATATTATTATCTTTTATTGTATGGAGGATATGGATGACCATCATATGTGTCTTATCACTGGCTCATAATTGAAGCCTATAGTGACACTGAGACCTGGTATGTGTGGTGCGACAGGCTATAAATATTTTATGAAGCCTTAAAGCACGATATCCAGTTTAATCATCGGTCATTCCTCACCCCAAGATTTTTCATATAGGCTCAGGATCGCTTGGCTGTATAGAATGTAGGATAGTGCACAAATCAAATCATAAAGTGCACTTATCTGAGTCCTGAAGTAGATCCTCCAACTCTGCAGGGTTTCGGAGTGTGCAACACTCCTTCTTCAGGGAGCTTCAGGATGTCTTGAATGAACGGCTTAAGCTTTCATTAGCCTGATTACTGTGGACTCGCTAAGAGTCTCTTACATGCTTTTGACAGCTTCAATGTACGCTGTATCTGTCTTTGCCGCGGCAAAGACAGATACACCCAAGCGATCCTGAGCCTATATGAAAAATCTTGGGGTGAGGAATGACCGATGATTAAACTGGATATCGTGCTTTAAGACTTGGCTTCAGGCATGAGACATGGGACCAAGACGAGGCTTGGCTTCAGGTGAAGATGACCCTCCGGAGACTTGCGCTGCGAATGAGAAGACAGACCCATGCCACAAGGTGATGAGACACGACATGGCTTGCCAGAAGAGGTGACAATGAGGAACCAAGGATCTGGAAGCAGAAGCGGAGACGAGGCATCAGGAAGGAACATCAGGGACATCATACAACATCAGGAAGACCACAGAACATCAGAAGACGAGGGATATCCAGAAGAGATCAGGAACATGAAGAACAATGAGGGATCCCACAAAGACCAGGAAAACCAGCAGGAGCGAAGACGAGAAGTCCTGGAGAGGAACTAACTGTTGTATATCTGCTAAGGAGTTATCAAACTGTTGTGGATCTGCTCCCCCAGAGGGGTGGAGCTAGCAATCTGATATCAATTAGCTCCTCTTGAGGGGAGGAGTAGCAATCTGTTATGGATCTGCTTCCCCAGAGGGGAGGAGTTAGCAACCTGATGTAGATCTGTTCCTCCAGAGAGGAGTAGCAGTCTGTAATGGAATCTGCTCCCCCGAGGATAGTAGTCAGCAATACAATGTACTCCATAGATGGAGTTAGTGATCTGTTGTGGCTAGGCTCCCCACAGAGTGGCAGTCTGTTATGATACCGCTCTAGTAGTGTAAGGAATGAACACTTAATGTAATTTGGTGAATCCTTGGGCCGATGGCAAATGACAGCGCCCCCAGGAGGATATCCTGAGAGGGACCACCGGCTAGGCTGGAGTATGGAGACAAACACAGATAGTTCTTTATTAGACTGGAAGTAGAACCACCAGAGGTGGCAGTAGAGAGCTGATGTGCATGGCAGGGCTGAGGTCCTTCAGATACTGGAATTGCAATCTCTGGATTGCTGAGCTGTAGAGAGAGACTATAGGTAGTGAGTAGACAGGGTATGCTGGATACATAACCAGTAGTAGATAATACACTCACAATTGTAGATATTTGTAATGGCTTCTATGCAACAGAGAGTCTTCAGTATATTCAGGAACAGGAGCTGTAGGCGAGTACTGGTTCCTATATGCAGTCTGGAATAAGAACTCACAATATCTGTGTATGAGATGGCTTCTGGAATAGAAGAGAGTCTTTGGAGGGTTTTAGGAACATAGGCCCACGTGGAGCGAGTACCAGTTCCTATCTGCAATCTGTAATAGTAATTCACAGGATATAGGTAGGCGATAGCTTCTGGGATAGAAGAGAGTCTGTGAAGAGTTTTAGGAACATGGGCCCTCGTGGAGCGAGTACCGGTTCCTATCTGCAATATGAAATAATAATGCATCAGATATAGGTATGCGATAGCTTCTGAGATAGAAGAGAGTTTTTGAAGGGTTTAGGAACATGGGCCCTCATGGAGCGAGTACCAGTTCCTATCTGCAATCTGCAAATATAACTCACGATCTCCGTACCTGTGATAACGTCTTAGACAGAAGAGAGTCTTCAGAGATTAGGAACATAGGCCCTCGTGGAGCGAGTACCGGTTCCTATCTGTAATAGAACTCACAGTGTTCATGTCTGTGATTGCTTCCAGGCAGTAAGGAGTCTTCTGAGCATTCAGGGGACGTAGGCCCTCGAAGAGCGAGTACTGGATCCTGTTTTAGTAATCTGAAATCAAGAAAAGAGAGTGGGGCCCCCGAGGAGGGGGTACCCCTAGGTAAGTTTGTGGAGACAGAGCAGCAGAGAGAGAGAGATGTTCTTCTTCCCATTCCCTTGCTAACTCGATTTGTAGTTGCAAGCAAAGACCTTTTAAGTTGGAAGCGGATGACGTCCCTATGGGGGGATGCCCCCGAGGTTTGCACCCTTGCTGGTACAAAGTCTGGAGCACGCGCTCGTGCCTTTACGTCATCAGGAACATGGCAGATCTGCAGCGTCAGACCAGCCCGGGGCTTCCAGGGAGAAGTGGCTAAGAGAAGCCACGGCAGCATCTGTCCGTCAGACCCGAAGGGAGTCGCCACTAAGGTAGAGATGGTGGAGTGAGGGCAAGAACAGGCATGAACGCAACTCTAACTCCTTGCGAAGGCCACTAAGGACCTGAAGCTGGGTCCTTAAATAGGGCTGAAGTTCAGGAAATGCCCTGGGAGGAGTTCAGGTGGGGCCTGGGGCATATTCGGCATGGGCCCTTTAAATCTGTGAAGGAGGCGCGGCCCACGCCTTATGAAGACAGGAACAGAAAGTATCAGAACCATAGTCAGCAGCCATGCTGCCGCTAAGCAGTGCAGGGAAGCCGAGCAGGCCACACCCAGGCCCGACGCTGAGGCAGTGGCGTCCCGACCGCAGAACCACTAGCTGAACGCGGCTTCCTGCCACAGGTGATGCCGGGGACTGCGGCCTCCGGGCCGCGAGGAATGTGTCAGCGGCGGCGGCTCCTGCCTTGGGAAGAAGGCAGGCTGACTGCAGCTCTGTGCTGCGGAGGTCAGCGGCGGCTCCGTGCCATGTTGGTAAGTGCAGAAGTGTAACACTAAAATTCTATCTATGTGATGCATGAGGTTTGCCACCTTTGCACCAGGCAGGCAAGTTACCAAGTAATCCTAATGTCTATCAGCCATCCAGCTTTTAATCTTCCAAATAACTGAATCACCAAAAATAAGGCCGTCCTAACCCTTCCCTCCTGGTCACGTGTCCCTGGAGACCTATCCTCAGAGTGAGAAGATACTACATCATCTTGAGGGCAAGTCCTAGCTACAGGATTGATTCCTGCCTCAACAAGCTGATGCTCTCCTTCCAGGTGACCATTCTCCTCCAAAGCAGCACACGGGCTACCAGGTTGGAGGTGGGGCTTCTCTACTCTGAAAACAGGATACTATGCTTGATGGACCTTTGGTCTGACCCAGACTGGCAAATCTTA
Source organism: Rhinatrema bivittatum (assembly GCF_901001135.1). Taxonomy (NCBI): domain Eukaryota; kingdom Metazoa; phylum Chordata; class Amphibia; order Gymnophiona; family Rhinatrematidae; genus Rhinatrema; species Rhinatrema bivittatum. The sequence goes on along the minus strand of NC_042620.1, from coordinate 117,256,074 downwards.
TGCTCTTATGTTCTTATGCTCCTTGCCATTTCTTCACTCTGCTTCCATAGAATATGTCTGCAAGGCTGCTATTTGGTCTTTCATCCATATTTTCACTGCTCATTATGACCTAAAAAATGCTTTCAGACACAACAACAGTTTTGGACAAGCAGAAGCAATATTGATTTGTTTAACTCTTCCCTCCACCCTCAGACAATAAACATGGGTTGCAATATCTACTAAAAGGCAGAAATCTTAAACTGTGTATATGCAACCCTGAGCTTGGGAGTCCACACTCATGTGGCTGATTTTATCCTGCTGGGACCAGGCCCAGAAGCCAGGCTGCATAAATTGCCAGTCAGGAAAATCCCTGGCCTCTACTTACCTTGTCTGTAGAGGGTTCCAATGATGCAGTCAGTCTGAGGCCTGGTCCCATCATGAGGCTTCAGGCTTGGCTCAGGCCCAGGTCCTGAAGCCAAGGCCTCAGCCTAAGCCCAGGTCTGAAGCCAGGGCACAGCCCAGAGGCCGGGTCCTTAAGCAAGGTGTAGGTCAGGAACAGACCTGATGCCAGAAATCCCAGGGATTTTTTCTTAACTTTCGGGAGGGGGATTCAGGAACAAGCAGTCCCTTTAAGCCCAAGCCCTAGCAGTATTGGGACATGCATTAGCATCCCGGGGGAAAGTTAGCTACAACTCTTGAATTATAACTAAGTTCAAATGAAATAACACAGCTTGTGATTTTTGAGGCAAGCCACATTATTTGATATGGTGATAGGGACTGTAAATTGATGAAGACTATATATAATGAATCACTGAACACAATGCTTAACATACTGGTATATGATAAGACCTGGTAACAATAGCAGGTTTTTTTTGTTGCAATGTGGACCCCGGGCCTGAGGCATCATTAACGCAATCTGCAGGGTGGAGTCCTGCATGTCCCCTCCATCAGCAGGCAGATCCAGATGAGGAAGTGGTCCAACTGGAGCTTCGCCTTTACCAACCCACTTTCCCCTTGGGTTGAGCCTTTTGGTGCCAGGGTCGACAGGTCTTAGTGGGGACCTCTGCTGATGACTGTCAGGGTCCGTTGATGTAACTGGGTCAGAATGGGCATATGAGACTAGCGTGATGGCAGGCTGAGATCCATGGCAGGTGGCGGTCAAGGGTATCCAAGAGTCAAGCTGTAGTCAGTGGCAGGTGGTGATCAACAGTATCCAGGAGTCAAACCGTGGTCAATACTGGGTATCCGTCCAAAGGGAAAGGCGGGATGGATAGGCAGGGCAGGAAGGCATTAAGAAGAACAGGCAACAGCAAGAAAGGCAGAGATGTATTGAAGAACTGAAGCTGAGGAGCTGAGCTGATGAATGAAGAATGAAGAATGAAGACAAGAATCACTGGAACTAGAGGACGAAAACAAGGATCACAGGAACGCTGGAGCAACATGAACTTCTGGAAAATAGGGAGACCTGTTGCCAAGGCAAGAAAGTGGAGGTCTGGATGGCCTTTTATAGGCCTAGCTAATTGATGTCATCAGAGCACACTGTGGGACCTTTCCTGCCATGGGCTCTTTAAATTGGGCAATGTCAGCTACATGCATGCCTAGGGGAGGTGCAATGGCATGGAGTCGGCGGTGTCCTGCTGCTAGGTGAGCTGGGGACACGTTGCCACTAAGGAAAGCAGGGCCTGGCATGGAATTGGTGGTGTCCTGGGACAAGGCCAGCTGTGACTGGGGCCTGGCCCAAGAAGTGAGGGAAGTGGCTTGAAGGGTTAGCCCTGCGAACCACCGAATGCAACATTTTGATAACATTATGATAATAGTTCATATAACCAGTGTTAGAATTTGTAGGTAAGTATCAATATCTACTGTTCTTTGTCTTTATGGTTATTTGAGTTGAATAGTAGACAGGTTTCATTTTTCAGGATTGGTAGTATTAACTTGTCCACTAACCAACTTAAGGAATAAGGACTTCTATAGCCTCCAGATAAGAAGGTCCATCCACCTTATCAAAGCAGAGATAAAAAGATAAAATCTTAGATCCATTTTCAGTCTCATGATTCACCTTCTTCTAGTGACATGATAACCCCAGAAGACCCTCCTATTTTACTGTCTGATTCACAGGAAAACTCAATCATTTTATGCCTCACTGTCATTCCATTCATATTATTAGGAAATAGCAATCCACAGCACTTCCATCAGACCTATCCCCTCAGTATCCTTGGAGTACATCTCGTCCTGAAGACATGACATACTCTGCCTTTGTACAAAACAATGGCCAGATAATTTCCATTCAAATTACAAGAAGAAGCAGAACCTAGAGAAGACTTATTTGGTTTGCTCAAATATATTCAATCACCTAAACAAGCGATAGCAGTTCAGTGCACAGATTTCTTCAGGAGCTTCAGGCAAGAATGTGACAAACACCTTTATATACCCTTCCTACAGCAAGAAAATTAGGTCTCAAATACAGAGTTCAACCATGTCTTTAACAGGTCAAGCTCTCACATCAATAAGTAGTAGTAGAGGCAGCTTTGAATACAGTTAAATGCTCTAAAACACATTTCAAACCCCCTTCTGGTAAGGGTGCTAGAATGCTGGAAAATGTAGTAGAGAAGATAATCCTAGCAGCCATGTTCAATTCCAGAACAGCATTTCATCCAGTTGCATATGGTTTAATATATCCATTCCTGCCTGCAAAGACTTCTGCATGTGGCAGAAACACTTCCAGTAGGTAAAATGGTCTGATTCATTTCTGTAATTCATGAGGCTGAAGAATGTGGAAGTATCTATTAGATCAGCCTATGATACCTATGATACTTCTTCCAGAACTTTTGCAGTGGCTACTGAAGTCAAAAGGCTAGCTTGGCTGCATTCTTTGAGAGTCCATGAAGATGTGCATGAGAAGTTTGAAGATGTTCCATGCATGGACAAAAATTTCTTTGGAGAGAAAGTAAAGAAGACAGTAAATGTTATTAAAGATCACTGTACTACCCTCCTTACCTTTTCAGTGACAACCGCTGAACAACCCTCTACTTTCAGAGTCAACATCAACCCTACAGGAGGCAATCAGAACTGGTGCGACCCACTGTGCAAACTGTGCACTTGCACAGGGCAGCAGCTCCAAGTGGGTGATATCACACAGTTCAGCCAGCCCATGGAGTCTAAGCAGCACAGAATCTGGCTTATCATCTCCGCTCCCTACTACACCCACCCTCTCCAAACCCCAGCTATCAGTAGAGTGGCACTTACGGTTTCAAATTCTTGTGCAGTTAGGGTCCAGTCCCATGTATGAGTCACAAGATCTATGGGATTCATGTGGTTTATACCATTAGCCTATACACACACAGCACAGGAAGTTAACAATGTGTTAAGCATTGCTCTTTCTGCCAGGCAGGGAAGATCAGGAGGAGATTAGGCTACACTGGGGATTACAAAGCAGTGAGGATCAGGGGTAAGTGGGGCGGGAATGCCTGAGAGCTTTTAGTGGGGAGAAGAATGCAGAAAAACATTCAGAGAGAGGAGAATACACAGAGAGCCATCCAGGAGTGGATGGGGACAAGGGGTGCACTATCCAGGGTGTGAAGAGGTTGTGGGGCAGCTTTACAAGGTTGGGAAGTGGAATGTGAGTAAAGCTTTCTGGGAGTTAAGGGGAAGGAATGTGGGGAGAACATACTGGGAATTAAGGAGAGGGAAGACTGAACCTGGGATGGGAAACAGAGAGAGCGAGAGAGAACATGGGGATTAAGAAGAGGGTGAAAAGACCCAGGATAGAGGGAAGGGGAGAGAGAGAGGACAGGAACTAATGGAGAGAGGACTGGAGATGATGGGCAAGAGCCAGGAAAAATGAGGACTGAGGGAGAAAATACCCTGATTTAGGGGGAATTGAGGGAGAAAGGAATGAGGATGGAAGGTGAGGGAAAGGGGATTGGTTATTGGATAGATGGAGAGGGAGAAAAAACCCATGATAGGGAGAGGAGGTAAGGAGAGAGGACCATGGATAGGGCTGATAAAGAGAGGACTTTGGATCACTGGGCAACAATGAAAGTGTTACTGACCTAAAAAGGTCCTACTCTGTAGTATCTTGATGTGTGACCATGAAAAGTTTTTATTGGCTCTCGTTTTGAAGATATTTAATATAGTTCACTTTCTATGTTTAGTCATGTAAATTTATCCAGTAGGACTGTAAATAAGCCTAGAATGATGTAATATTGCATCATATTGCATAATATTATCATGCACACATCATCCAGAGTTTATTACATCATTTTCTGATGCAATGCAGTTCTACTGCCATGCTGCTGCTGAGTAAGCTGACGTCGGCAGTGTACTATATGAAGCCCAGTCAGAAAGGGTGAGCATTTGAAATATTCATGCTGGCTGACTACTGCTGGACACTCCACAGAGATGCTCCCGAACAGGTGTACAAGAGACAAGCAAAGAAATCTAAGACGTAGTCTATGACTTCATTTTTCAAACGGTATTAACCGTAGGTCTCCTACTATTGGCATACAATTCAAGATGTAATTATATTATTGCATATTACAAAAAAACTAGAGCCAATTTTGCATTTCACAGTCACATTCGTGTTTAGCACATGGAAATGTATAAGAATTGACTGATTTCATTTCCGTAACATGACTTTTGTGAAAATTTGTTGCCCAGTGTAATTGGCAAGGCATCCACAAAGATAATATGGTGAGAGGAACAGAAGAGAAAGCATCTGAAAAATAAAAGAGACACGGACCCTCAGGGCAGCTCTAAGGGCAGCGCTGGAAGCGTAAACTCATGTTAAGCGTATGCTTCCAGCGCTGCCTCTAGCTCCCGGCATTAAAAACAAAGGTATCAGGAAAACTCGGGGGGGGGGGGGGGGGGGGGGGGGGTGGGGTAGAGACATGTGATTTATAATCCTTGCAAATGGGTGGGAGGAAGGGAAGGTAGGGTGGGCAGGCTGCTGTTTTCATTTATTAAAAAATATGGGACAAGGGGCGTCTCCTTGATTAAGAGATTTAGGGGGATTAGGAGAACATGGCCCTACAGGGTCTTTGTAAGATATTTTGGGGGTTGGGAGGTGACCCCTGTTATTTACTTGATTTTGCTTCCTAATGACAGCGCTACTAGGCAGGATATCTTTTAAAGATACCAAGTTAAGTAGCACCTTATCTGGCCACACAAGGCTGGATAACTAAAAAGCCTACCCAGCTATTTTCAAATATAGCCAGTTTGGTTTTATAGTTATTAGGGATGTGAATCGGGCTTCGGACGATTGAAAATATTGGACGATATTTTCAAAATCGTCAGAAATCGGGGGCTCCCCCAAAACGATAGGAAAACCCCATGATATTGATCGTGGGGGGTCTCTTATCATTTTGGGGGAGGGCAGGGAAAAACAGCACACAAAAATAACCCCTAAACCCACCCTAACCCTTTAAAACTAATTCCTTAGCTTCCCCCACCCTGCCGACCCCCCCCAAAAACTTGTGGGGGACACAAGACTTGCCAAAAGCCCCTGGTGGTCCAGCGGGGGTCCGGGAGCGATCTCCTGCACTCGGGCCATCGGCTGCCAGTAATCAAAATGGCGCCGATAGCCTTTGCCCTTACTATGTCACAGGGGCTACCGGTGCCATTGGTCAGCCCCTGTCACATGGTAGGAGCACAAGATGGCGCGGGCCATCCAGTGCTCCTACCATGTGACAGGGTCCGGCCAATGGCACGGATACCCTGTCACATGGTAAGGGCAAAGGGCCATCAGCGCCATTTTGATTAGTGGCAGCCGACGGCCCAGGAGCAGGAGATCGCTCCAGGGACCCCCACTGGACCACCAGGTACCTGTAAAATGTTTTTGGGGGGGTCGGGAGGGTGGGGAAGTAAGGTATTAGTTTTAAAGGGTCGGGGTGGGTTTTTTGTTTATCGGCTCGTGCGCAGCTGATAAACAAAACCGCGATCGGGCTGATGAAAAAAAAACCACATGTGAATCGGAACTGGAATCCGAACCGATTCCGGTTCCGATTCACATCTCTAATAGTTATCCGGCTACATGTAGCTGGATTACTTTAAGCTGGTATATTTAGCAGGATGTTTATCCCGCCGAATATATAGGACAAGTTATCCGTCTCAGCCTACTGAATATAGGCCTCATTGTTTTTTCACCAACCCCAGTTTCAAGTGACTATGTAAAAGATACTTCCATCCAAATCTGCAGAGCTCTTCTGAGAAACCTCTGCTCACAACTGCAAAAAGACAAGTAGCTTCATATAAACCATCTGAAATTGAGATCAATCTTCAATGCTCGCAATGCCTTCATTCCATGTTTGAAGTGCAAGTGGTGCAGACCAAACAATGAAGTAGCTATATTCTGTATCAACAAACAAGGGGGAACAGGCTCTTTCAATCTTTGCCTAGAGGCCTCCAGGATTTGGAAATGATTGAGGGACCTCATCCGATCACTGGACATATGCAGCACATTGCACATGCTGAGCAGAGCACAAACGTTTTACTTCAGACCTATGTACTTCCATTCTGCGTGCTGTTATGAAAGAACTGAATATAAAATGAGTGAGACCAGGGATTGCAAATTGCTTGCTCTTTAGGCAGAAGTAATTGCTAATACAATAAAATTCTACTTTCCAATACTGGAATAGTTTTATCTTCCAAAAACACAAAAATAAGACACATGGGTATGTTTGAATTTTAGATAGATCACAAAGAAAATCCTGCCTATAACCTTTAGTTGTTCAACTTACATAGTTAAATGCAAGATTTATGCAAGATATAGAGCACCTGAATACACCATGTATAGCTCTGTAAAACTGCATGAAGCAAACAGCATGGGAATATCATCAACTGCATTACCTTAATGTAGTTTGTTGGACAAATAAATCATTATAAAAGCAAAGGCGTTTCTTTGATGGAGTTTGTACATTAACCTTTTAATTTAAAGAGGGCCCGCATTCATGCACACTATGATGAGAAAAAAATCTACTGAAAATACTGACTAAATATACCATTGTTTCAATTATTGGCATTACAACACGCATTTTCTCTTTGACTTTAGCATGTAACTAATAAGGGTGTTCAGAAAGAATGTGAAATGTGAAAGGTTATATGTCACTTTCAATATAACTAGAGTGCACCTAATGAACCACTGTTACAATATGTTTTAAATATGAATGCATTAATTTCCTAAATGTATTTCACCTTTCCTCATGCATCAGGCTTTTTAACTTGGATAATTTGACAGCGGCCCTTGGTCTGTTTGAGAGATTTGGTTGGTGCTTGCTCCACACCTGCGTCTGTCCATGCATTAAACCTTGACTGCAGGACTCTCCTCACAAATGAACTGTCAGATCATTACTATGTTTGATGCAGTATAATCTGTCTTGAAATTAGAATTGGGTCCATTCAGGCTGGAATTTCACTTGCTACTGAGGCTAATATGCTCTTTGAATATGCATTCATGGAGATTCACATCCATTTGGAATCCAGAGGGAGTACAAGCTGAGAGCAGATTTTCTGAATTAGCATGTCGAGAGGGAAGGGTCCTTCATTTAGACTGCTACAGATACCTCTCCCTCATGTTCATTACAATTGCATTTCATCAGCTTTATGATGTCCACATGTCAATTGAGTGTGAGGATTTTGCACACAAAAGAGCCTCAGGGAAAACGGCTTCACTAGCCAATGAGCTTATTATCATACTTCAAATGGGCTGTACTGTGCTGCTTCAAATACTGTATCAGCCAGAGTAGAATTGCAGATTAAGACAGCAAAAGAGATCCTGCAACCAGCTTAAAGAAATCAAAATGGAATTTCTCAGAGCCAGAAGAAAATAAATAAAGGCAAGGAAAACAGTTCTGCAAATACCTCATTGCTCCTTAAATAAAAGACCAATCTTTGGGGGGGTTTGTATTTTTTTTTGTGAGAAGGTGGAGGGGTGAAAGGTTAATTACTGTATTATCTGCACATTTATGCCCAGCTGTTTAAAACGCTGCAAGTTCAATAACACACAGGCAAGTCCACTCTGACTTAAATAAAGAGCCAAAAAGCCAGCCAACATCTTTTAATACTGTCCCTAAATAAGCGGAATGTTTATGTATCAAAGCTAAATGACTTATTTGGACATCTCCCTAATGCAGAATATGCCCCTCATTTTTGGAAGTGATCCTGCAATCTTTACATACATCAGCTGCTTTGCTGAGGCCTACAATTTGTATATTCATTTTAAATAGCTAAACATAGAAATATACCAACAATCCCTTAATATTAAAGGAGCACAGTAATATTCTTCTACAATTTTAGTCTTTATGAAGACCTAGTTTAATGGTCTAGTGTGCATTTTTCATCTTTATTGAAATTTACCAAAGTTTTGTGCCAGCAGCCTGAAACCCTCCTCAATCCTATGTAAAAGGCAATCAGTGCAGAGACTGTCTTTTGCTTCACACAGTGTCTACCTTATGCTTTCATCAGAGTAATCTTAATTCACACAGATGCACTATTTAACAATGCCATCCCCTGCCTTCATCAGAAGTGGGAAGGTTGCAGAGCTGAGTCCCGAAGAATAAGGGGGGGGCAGGTCCCCTGTGATCGGCGAAAGCTGAACATCGGTGCCAGTTTCCATCTGTCATGATAGCCTATCTCCGAACCTTCAATCTGTCAAAAGCTTGCTGCCTAGCTGAAGGCTCCAGGAGATTTGGTGCACTAAACACATTTGACAACAGCATTATCACTGCAAGGAGCCCAGCAAAATGCCATCAATGTGTTAATTGTAGCTGGCTACCAAACGTGTCACTTCCCATACCGTTTAACACTGGCCTAATTCAGCACTGTTTACAAACATATGAAATGCTCTGATAATACATGCTAAGATTGCATCTCTGCTGTGCTTTGATGTCAGAGATTTCATTTGGCTTGACTAAATTGTCTGTGTTTATGAATAAATAAAACTTGTCCAAATATGATTTGCAGGAAGTATTTATCTTTGGTTCTTGAGATTATAATTTGAGATTTTTTTTTCTAGTTTCTCAAACTTCTATTGCATAAATAACTAATTTTGCTGTTACTGTTTTAGCGTACTAGTATGTGTTTCCTTCCCACCCACTCCACCCCCAGAGTTGTGTTCCTTACTAATACTACAAGGAAATTGTATGCATTGGTAAACAGGAGAAGGCAAATAAATTAAAAATCTCACTTGAATGTAGGGATAGGAGTTTTAGCACCCATGTAGCTAATATTCAATTTCTGGTACAATCAGTGCCAGGTGTTAAATTTCTCTAGTTACTGTCACTAATGCAAATTAGATTCTTTTTCTGCTCGTAAAAAATCAAATCCACATTAGAAATTAGCTATAAAATGTAATGACTTAAATGCTATAGCGTTTTACAAATCTCTCTGCATTTCCATGGTAGATAATGCTATAAAACCGGGAAAGGATAATAAAATATAGTAGAATTGTTGAGTTATTTAAAGGCCTTTTGAGGCTCTTACTTAGAAATCTGTTGTACTATGTTGCCTTCTCATGGTGGAAAAATAAACATCTTTATGACTCTATTTAAAATGTTTTTGAAATAATCAGAATACATTTTAAAATTAATGTTACCATAGCTGTAAAGACTGTTTACATTATTGGGAACAATATTATATTGAAGTATGCAATGGATTTATAACTTGTAACTATAAGACTTATATTTATTGCACTAAACCATAGAGAAAAATGAAACGACCCATAGTTATAGCTGGAAATATGAAGGTAGATTTCTAGCTATTAAATGTTTATTTAATTAGTTTGCAATCAAATTAGTTTAAATGATACCTATTGTACAAGCATATGAAACATTGATCAGAATTTTACAAAGTAAATGAATTTAAAATAAGATATCTTCTGAAAATGCACATTATCTTTATTACTGCATGGAAAGAAACTTCAACAGTATTTTACTTGTATTGTTGTAAAGCTGGATTTCATAGCTGTAAAACAAACAAATATCTCAAAACCGCTGCACTTACCAAAGTCTCCTCAGTATGTCCACAGGGTATTTTATTTTATAAGAATATTTTAAAATGTTCAGCTTTTTTTTGTACATTGAGTCACAGAACATGTGGCAGGAGTTGTCAATATAATTCACTGTTCTAGGGATTTTACTTTATACTTAAAATACCTATACTGGGCAGTTGGCATCCTTTAAAAAGTTTACATTGCACTTCGGGATCCCACCAGTCAGTGAAAAAAAACCACAGAGGTTCTCTGTTAAGTCATGGTATTTCTTTGAATCAAACTTAATATCCTGGAGAAGGACCGTCACTAGTTAACAAGAAACTGGAGGGGAGGGGAGTAGATGTAACTCCATTTACAGTAGAAAATGTATGGAAAGAGCTGGAGAAACTGAAAGTGGACAAAGCCATGGGGCCTGACGAAGTTCATCCCAGGATTCTGAGAGAGCTCAGAGATGTGCTGGCGGGTCCGCTGTGTGACCTGTTCAATAGATCCCTAGAAACGGGAGTGGTGCCAAGTGATTGGAGAAGAGCGGTGGTGGTCCCGCTTCACAAGAGTGGGAACAGAGAAGAGGTTGGTAACTACAGACCGGTTAGCCTCACTTCGATGGTGGGAAAAGTAATGGAGTCACTGTTGAAAGAGAGAATAGTGAACTATCTACAGTCAGGAGAATTGCTGGACTAGAGGCAGCATGGATTCACCAGGGGAAGATCCTGTCAGACAAATCAGATTGACTTTTTTGACTGGGTAACCAAAGAATTGGATCAAGGAAGGGCACTCGATGTCATCTACTTGGATTTCAGCAAAGCTTTTGATACGGTCCCGCACAGGAGAATGGTGAATAAAATGAGAAGCTTAGGAGTGAGTGTCAAGATGGTGGCCTGGATTGCAAACTGGTTGAAGGACAGAAAACAATGTGTGTTGGTAAATGGAATTCTCTCTGAAGAGAGAGTGGTGTTAAGCGGGGTACCGTAAGGATCGGTATTGGGACCGGTCCTGTTCAATATCTTTGTGAGCGACATTGCAAATGGGATAGAAGGTAAGGTTTGTCTTTTTGCGGACGACACTAAGATCTGCAACAGAGTGTACACGCCGGAAGGAGTGGAGAGAATGAAACAGGATTTAAGGAAGCTGGAAGAGTGGTCAAAGATATGGCAGCTGAGATTCAATGCCAAGAAGTGCAGAGTCATGCATATGGGGAGTGGAAATCCAAATGAACTGTATCCGATGGGGGGAGAAAGGCTGATGTGCATGGAGCAGGAGAGAGACCTTGGGGTGATAATGTCTAACGATCTGAAGTCGGCAAAACAATGTGACAAGGCGATAGCTAAAGCCAGAAGAATGCTGGGCTGCATAGAGAGAGGAATATCGAGTAGGAAAAGGGAAGTGATGATCCCCTTGTACAGGTCCTTGGTGAGGCCTCACCTGGAGTACTTTGTTCAGTTCTGGAGACTGTATCTCCAAAAAGACAAAGACAAGATGGAGGCAGTCCAGAGAAGGGCGACCAAAAAGGTAGAAGGTCTTCATCGAATGACTTATGATTAAATATGTACACCCTGGAGGAAAGGAGGAGCAGAGGTAATATGATACAGACTTTCAGATACTTGAAAGGTTTTAATGATCCAAAGACAACGACAAACCTTTTCCGTCGGAAAAAAATCAGCAGATCCAGGGGTCATGATTTGTAGCTCCAGGGAGGAAGACTCAGAACCATAGTCAGGAAGTATTTCTTCACAGAGAGGGTGGTGGATGCTTGGAATGCCCTTCCGGAGGAAGTGGTGAAGACCAGAACTGTGAAGGACTTCAAAGGGGAGTGGGATAAACACTGTGGATCCATAAAGTCTAGAGGACATGAATGAATGTGGAAAAAAGGATTTGCATTAACAAAAAAGCAGGGAGTAGCTTGCTTGTTACGGCGGTTACTACCCCAAACCAAATAAGCCTGGTACTTCACTTTCAATGCATATCCAGCATAGCTCTCTGCTTCAACGGCAGGGGAGAAAGACTGATACTTTAGCATATCCAGAATAGCTCTCTGCTTTAATGGCAGGGGAGAAAGACTGATGCTTCACACATAACCAGCATGGCTCTCTGCTTCAACGGCAGGGGAGAAAGTCCTGATGCTTCACTTTCAATGCATGTCCAGCATAACTCTCTGCTTCAATGGCAGGGGGAATGAAGAAAAGAGGATCTATATACAGACAACAACCAAAAAGGACTGAATTACATAGTCTGGGAAAACAAATAAGCATGGGTGTAGCTTGCTTATTGTGGCGGTTACTACCCCTAACTAATTAAGCTAATATTTCACATAGATGCAGCTCCAACACTGCTCTCTGCATTAATGGTGGGGGTGGAAGGGAAATAGAACCAAAATGTTACTAAGAGCCAAGAGTAACAGATAAGTATGAGAAAAAAAAATGTGCAAAGCTTGCTGGGCAGACTGGATTGGCCGTTTGGTCTTCTGCCGTCATTTCTATGTTTCTATATGACTTCCTTGGGGAAACATAGACCAGCTAGCTCTTACCGAAGGACTAGTGTCAAAGAAATAATGTTGCTAGAACTGGGGATGACCAGAATGCCATGTCATCTCATTCCCCCACTACCACCACCACATAAAGCCAGAAGAATGCTGGGCTGCATCGAGAGAGAAATAACCAGTAAGAAAAAGGAGGTGATAATGCCTTTGTATGGTTCCTTGGTGAGGCCTCACTTGGGGAACTGTGTTCAGTTCTGGAGTCCATATCTCAAAAGGGATAGCCACAGGATGGAGGCAGTCCAGAGAAGGGTGACCAGAATGGTGTGGGGTCTCTATCAGTAGACATATGAGGAAAGGCTAAAGGATCTGAATATGTATACCTTGGAAGAGAGGAGTTGCAGAGGTGATATGATACAGACCTTCAGATACCTGAAAGGTCCTAATGCTGCACAGTCTTTGAACCTTTTTCGTTGGAAAGAAAACATTAGAACTAGGGCTCACAAATTGAAACTCCAGAGGGGGACAACTCAGAACAAACGTCAGGAAATATTTCTTCAAAGGAGAGGATGGTGGATGTCTGGAATGCCCTACCAGAGGAGGTGGTGAAGGCGAAAACAGTCAAAGAATTCAAGGGGGCATGGGATAAACACCCCGTGGATCTCTAAAGGCTAGAGGATGGAAATGAGAAAAGTGGTGCATGGGGGTAACTTGCTGGTGTGGCGGTTACTAACCTTAGCAGAAGATATAGAGATCACTTCCCTTAACCAATATGCCTCGATGATTCTAATGCGACTGCAACATTGCTCCCCACTTCAGCAGCAGGGGAAAGGAAATAGGATATAGAAAATAATCAAGAGGGCCCCAACTTCTTCAGTCTGGGTACTGATACGCAGACATAAGGGAAAAAGCACAGGAGTGCTTCTACGACCAAGTCCATAAGCAAAGCACATCAAGCAACACTGTCCGAATTTTCAAGAATTTTAAAAAATGTTGCTAGCTGCAATTTTTATGAGTACCATAAGGCTTGGGGATAGCTCACAGAGTGACAGTTACTACCCTTGAGAGAAACATGGGAGTGACCCGCATGGAAAGGCAGTTACTACCTTAAAAAGCTTGCTGGGCAGACTGGATGGACCTTTTGGTCCTTTTCTGCTGTAATTTATATATTTTGTATATTAATTCATACTTACAAATCTAGGATTCCTTTGGACCATCACTCCTTCTTCCTTACCTCCTCCCCACCCCGCAGACCATCACCCCTCCCTAAGACTCCCACCCCCCCCCCCCCCCCTATTCCCAAACCACCCTGCAAACCTCTTGGCTTACAAAGCATGGGAAAGCTGCTGGGCCTGGTAGTGATGGTGTTAGTAGCAGCAAGCAGTGAGTTCAAAGACTGAGCTGACAACCATTCATAGGTCCAGCACCCTGCTGACTTCCATCCAAGATGCAGGGCCTGCAAGCTTTCTGCTACCATCTCTGAGCCCACATCTGGCTGCACCATTTTCCTTGAGCTTTCAGAGCCAGTAGGTCCAGAGGAGTAGGAGGAAAGCAGAAGTCAGGAGTACATGGAGTACTCGTGGGGAAAGGAGTGGGAACCATAAATTCCTGGGAGGCATATATAGAGACTCATGATAGCTGAGGGGAGAGAAAGGGAAACCATGGGATTCAGGGGGGGGGGGGGAGAGTTGGAGCGTTATGGGATGGGAGAAGGGATTTCAGGTGCATGATGTTGGCCCCATCTATGACTTTCCAGCTTTGGATCCCCCACTTCCAGATAGGTTCCATTGCACTTCCAAGGAAAGTAACAGAAACATGCAGTTGCTAAGTGAGAGGCTAAACTTAATTTGCAGGATCATCCTTACGGGGCAGGTTTTCATGCTGAATTTAGCAACATTAATAATGGAGTTAAATGTAAACTCACTTTATCAGAATAACATAGTAGATCTGCAAGGATCTTCATATATGGCTCAAATTCTTTGTTAATTTTATTGGGGTAGACATCTGGCAGACATGTGCTGTGACAAAAGTGAAAGAATTATTCTCTGACTCATTGGTGGCATCAACTTTGGTATATACTTTTAGGATGTTAGTGAATGGAACCCTGCCAAGAAGCTTGGCCCAGAAATGGGAACATAAAAAAACATTACTTTCATGGAGCTAATGCCTCTGGTAGTCTCTATAGTGACTTGGATGAGAGATCAACAAACACGAAAGTAATATTCTGATCTGACCACCTGAGTGTGGCAGAGGCATAAGACTATAATGAGTGGAAGAACAGCCTAGTGTTTAGAGCAGCAGGATGCAAACCAAGGGGATCATTCATCAAATCGCTTTAGGACATTATCACGGGCGTTAGGGCCCTAAGGCCCATGATAACACTATAATGCATGTGATATATATTGCATTGCGAAATGCCTATGCAAATTTGAAAAATGTATTCAAGTGGGAGAAGTTTGGGCAGAATAAATGGAAATGAGGGCTGTTTAATGCCTGCGATAGCTGTGCATTACAGCCAAAATGGGATTTATTTATTTATTTATTTATCGAGTTTTATATACCGTGGTTCGGTTTTGCCATCACAATGGTTTACAAAGTTTCAATGTTTAACAGAGTGTTCTAAAAATTCATGCACTTGTTGAGAGTTATTGAGGGCATTATAAACGTAGTTTGGTAGTCAAATTGTACTGGTTCTATTACGTTCTTGCGTTGGTTCTACATGTTATTATGGGCCGGTAGGGAGAGAAGTTATAGCATAGAGTCATTGGGTGTTTTGGTAGGTTTTGGTGAACATCCAAGTTTTTAGCTCTTTTTTGAAGGTTTTTAAATTTTGCTGTGTTCTCAGTTCGGTTGTTACAAATCCCATTGAGAGAGAAAGAGTGCCTCTGTAGAGGGCCACTGATTTTTTAACTCTATACCACTGTAAGAGGTGGCATTATGAACTCAGGGTGAGGTTTGGGGGGTGAGTTGCGGTTTGGGGGCAGTTTTACATGCACAGTCATACGTACGAACAGCACAGTTACCATCAGTGAAAATCAAATGTGATTTGGTGTGATGAAAGGTAAAAGAAGAGTAGATTTGTACCATGTACTCTCTACCTTGCTTAATACACTCTACCTAGCTGCAATCAAGCTAGGTAGAGAGAACATGGAAAAAATCTACTCTTTTTTCACCTTTCATCCCTCCAAATCACATTAAATCTTCACTGATGGCAACTGAGCTGTTTGTACGTATGACTGTGCATGTTAAACTGTCCCCCAAAACACAACTCACTCCACAAACCTCACCCCGAGTTACTAGTGCCCCTCTTACAGTGGTATAAATAGTTAACTTTTTGGTGAGCCTCTGTAGAGGCTCTCTCCCCCTCTCCCTCTCTTCCCTCAGCCTGTGTTGTAAAAATATCATGGTTACAATAAATTTAATTCATGTTATGGTAAAATACCTATGCCAAGCAATACCAGGAAAATTACCCTAACCGCACCACTTTTTTTTTTTTTAATCTTGGGCACTATTCTTGCTAAATTTATCGCAAAATGATGAATCTAGGCCAAAGGAGGCTAGGGTTCAAATCCTACTGACATACCTTGTGATCCTGGACAACTCCCTTCACCCTCCATGAAAGCCGGCTGGATATAAGGAAATACCTGTAGTACCTGAATGTAATCTGCTTTGAAGTGTCACAAAAGATGTAATATTACAAAACAATTCTGGGTCAGACCAATGTTCTGTTTGTCCCATCATCTTGTCTCCTAGTACACTTGCTAGTCTGGGTCTCCTAGAAGTGCCCAGCATATTCCAATATGAAAATATGTTTCAAGTGGCTCTCCCTAAGAATTTAGAGACAGAAAAGCCAGGGAGGATAATTTCCCAAACTGCCTGCATGTGCCCATTGGGGTAGATTTTTAAAAACAGCGCGATCGCGTACTTTTGTTTGCACAGCAGGCGCAAACAAAAGTACGCTGGATTTTATAAGATACGTGCATAGCCGTGCATATCCTCTAAAATCCTGGATCGGCGCGCGCAAGGCTGCCGATTTTGGGCAGCCGGCGCGCACCGAGCCGCGCAGCCTGCCTCCGTTCCCTCCGAGGCCGCTCCGAAATCGGAGCAGCCTCGGAGGGAACTCTCTTTCGCCCTCCCCTCACCTTCCCCTCCCTTCCTCTACCTAACCCACCCCCCCGGCCCTATCTAAACCCCCCCCCCTTACCTTTGTCCGTAGATTTACGCCTGCGAGAAGCAGACGTAAATCTATGCGCACCAGCGGACTGCTGGCGCGCCGTCCTCCAACCCGGGGGCTGGTCTGGAGGCCTGGGCCACGCCCCCGGGCCGGCGCCATGCCCTCGGTCCCACCCCCGAAATGCAGTGTCATCGGGTCCCGCCCCCCACACGACCCCTTCCAAAAACCCCGGGACCTACGCGCGTCCCGGGGCTCTGCGCGCGCCGGTGGCCTATGGAAAATAGGCGCGCCGGCGCGCAAGGCCCTGCTCGCATAAATCCGGACGGATTTACGCGAGCAAGGCTTTTAAAATCCGCCCGATTATGTACATGCAAATTCACTAAATACTGTATTTTATAATCTGTGCATATTTATTTATTTATTTATTTATTTATTTAAGATCTTTTCTATACCGTCACTAAGTCATATACCATCGCAACGGTTTACATGTAGGCACATAAATTAATGTAGGTGAGGGCGTACAATAGTACATTCTAACAGGTGCCGCTAAAGGTTCGGTTACAATATATCATTAAAGACAATCAATTGTTTAGTGGAGTAGGTCATGACCAAATATACCAGTAAGGTACTGTTCACGGGTAAAATTCACTATTCATAGTGTTACAATTATGTTTATAGTGATGTAGAGTTCGTGGTCCACTCTACTGTACAATCCTAAGTGCTGTGCACCAACATTCTTCTGCCTGTTCCTAAATATTTTCTATTCTCCCATCTCTTTATAAAATGCTTGTTTGAAAAGCCATGTTTTTAAACTTTTCTTAAATGTTTTGAGATCTCTTTGCAATCTGATCTCTAGAGGCATTGTGTTCCAAAGTATGGGGCCTGCTAGTGATAAGGCCCTTTCTCTCACTTGGGTTAGTCTTGCCATTTTTACTGAAGGAATGGTTAAGAGTGCTTTATTTGCTGAGCGAAGGTTTCTGTGTGGGACGTGTACTCTTAATGCTGTGTTTAGCCAATCAGATTTCTCATCATGTATTAGTTTATGTATGATACATAGGGTTTTGTATTTAATTCTGTGTTCGATAGGTAACCAATGTAGTTCTGCTAGGGTTTCAGTTATATGGTCCCTCCTCCTTTTTCCGGTTAGTATTCTAGCTGCTGTGTTTTGAAGTATTTGAACTGGTCTTAATGTTGTGTTTGGGAGTCCTAGTAGAAGGGCATTACAGTAGTCTGTGCTGGAGAAAAGTAGTGCCTGTAGAACTGTTCAGAAATTAGTTAGTGTTAGTAGTGGTTTTAGTTTTTTGAGTACCATGAGTTTAGTATAGCCTTCCTTTACTTTCAGTGATATGTGCTGTTTTAGATTGATTTCAGGGTCCATTATTATTCCAAGGTTTCTTACTTTTTCAGCTAGTTCAATTGTCTGGTTGTTATTGAAGATTATTGGCGTTTGGCTGATTTCGGTATTTTTCCATTCTAAGTGTAGAAATTCTGTTTTATCAATATTAATCACAAGTTCCATTTGGTTTAGTAGTTGTCTTATAATGTCTAGGTACAAGTGGGTAAGTCTGAAAAGCACTACACTTTTTGGACTTATCTGGGTATGTAAGATAGCTGGATAAGGAAAACAAATAAAATGCTACTTTAGCCAGATAAGTCTTAAAATGCTACTTATCCTGCTAAGTCAGCTGGATAAGTTAAAAAGTATTACGTATCCAGCTAAGGGGGTCATTTTCTAAAGGAATCGCACACGATAGCTAAATAGCGCCACCTTTCATGGTGGCGCTATTGGGTGCGAAAGCCGGCAGCGATAATATCGCGATGGTGCGATCGCTGCCGGCTTCCGCAGGCCCACCCCTGGCTTCGGCCCCCTGTTACTGTGGGATTCACAAATCCCTGTGGTGTTAGAAAATCCAGCTTAAATCTATAGCCAAATAAGTAGTTTTAAGACTTATCCAGCTATCTGACCTAGCAGGATAAGTAGAGTTTTAAAATTTATCTGGCTAAGTAGTGTTTTTTTGTTTTTATTTATCCGGTTAACTTACATACCCAGGGAAGTCCAAAAATTGCTACTTAGATGGAAAAGTAGATCTTTTCAGACTTATCCAGCTAAGTAGCACCAGCTGCTCTCCTCCATCCATGCTGACAGGGGCCACATTTAAAAAATGTTTTCTTCTTCTTAAGGGAATGGTAATTTTAATCCAATCAACCACTTTTGAAAAACGGCTACATACAATTTGTTCCATAACTTTAGAACCGAGATGAGGAAGGAACAAATTGTTTGTAGCCATTTTTCAGCAGTGGTGCGGTTGGATTAATATTACCATTCCCCTGAAGAACACATCATATTCGAAATGCGGCTCATGTCAGTGTGGATGGAGGGGGGACAATGAAGAGAATATGGATTATCAGTAGTGTTAAACTGGAAGCCTAAGGGTATGAGCATTACCCCTCACATGCTTTTTGTTTGCTTGGTTTATATAACAGATGATCTAATGAGTCTTGACTAATCTAGTGTTTTTCATCTGATTGTGGATTTTCTTTTGGTAGGGAGGTTTTCAAAATAGCATATACTCGCATACTTGCTATTTTACACGCAAAAGTGGTATTTTGTACAGGTGCACCTTTTAAAAATGTACTTTAAAGTCTATTAGGTTTATAATTATTTATGGACTTAAGTCTCCAAAAACTTGTCCAAACCTTTATTAATATTAACCTTGACCACATTTTCTAGCAATAAGTTCCATAGGTTAAGTATGCGTTGATGGGAAAAATAACTTCTTAAATTTGTTTTAAATCTGTTATCTGTTTCAGGAGTGTCCTCTATCCTAGTAATATGTGATAGTTTAAATAACCATTCCCTCTTAATTAGTTCAATACCATACATAATTTAATAAACTTCTATCATAGTTCTTCTCAGTCATCTTTTTTTCAAGCTGAACAATCCTAACTTATTTAGCCTTTCTTCATAAGAGAGCTGATTCATCTTCATGTTTATTTTTGTAGCCCTTCTCTGTACTTTTTCTAGTTCATAAAGTGTAGACATACCCAATGAGTCATTTGAAAACACAAACAATGTTTATATGTAAAACCATTTTTGAAATAGAAGAAAAAAGACTTCAGATGCTACAATACTCCATCCAAATGGCTTTCAAGATGGACATATCGCGCCAAAAAGGCTTACAAAATGTACATTAGATACACCATCATTAATCAAAAAACCTTCTCGTCACTCAAAATTATTGCTCTATTGTTTATAAAAAAAAATTATTTTTTATTTTTTTCAATTAAACTTTATTCAAAAGTCCAGCTTTGTTTTGAAATACTGTGTCCAATCACAAAATGACACATACTTTGGGGCAGATTTTAAAAGCCCTATGCGCGCCGAGCCTATTTTGCATAGGCCCGGGGACGTGCGCAAGCCCCGGGATGCGCATATCTCCCGGGGCTCGAAAAAAGGGGCGGGGGCGGTCCGGGGCAGGGGCATGGCCAGAGGCCTCCATAGGGCTTCTAGGCCGGGGGATCGTGCTCCGGCACTCGGCCGATGTGCGCAACCTATGCCTGCCCAGAGGCAGGCGCAACTTGCATAACAAAGGGATGGGGGGGGGGGTTAGGTAGGGCTGGGGGGTGGGTTAGGTAGGAGAAGGGAGGGGAAGGTGGGGGGTGGAAGGAAAGTTTCCTCCGAGGCCCTCCAATTTCGAAGCGGCCTTGGAGGGAACAGGGAAAGCCATTGGGGCTCCCTTAGTGCTCGGCGCACGCAAGGTGCACAAGTGTGCACCCCCTTGCGCTCAACGACCCCTGATTTTATAACATGTAGATGTGTGCGCCAGGATGCGCGCACAAATCTACAGGTACTAAAATCTGGCCCTTTGGATAGAAAATAGTAACCAATCAAAAATAATGGATGGAATCCTCAATTGATCAATATGATGTTGACAATAACTTTTAAAGAGGAAGCAACATATTTTTAAAAAAATGTATTTATACTGGGGAAGATTTTAAAAGTGCTACGTGCGTAAATCCATCTGGATTTACACATGCAGGGGGGTTACGCGTGCCAAGCCTATTTTGCATAGGCTCGGCGACGCGTGCAAGCCCTGGGACGCGCGTATGTTCCGGGGCTTGAAAAAAGTGGCGGGGAATGGGCGGTCTGGGGCGGGGTGGGGCATGGCCAGAGGCCTTCGTAGGGCCGCTCTGCCGGCATGCTCAACCTACCCCTGCCCGGAGGAAGGCGCAACTTGTAAAACAAAGGTGAAGAGGGGTTTTAGGTAGGGCTGGGGGGCGGGTTAGGGAGGGGAAGCTAGGGCGGGCGGAAGGAAAGTTCCTTCCAAGGCCGCTCCGATTTCGAAGGAACTAGGAAAGCCATCTGGGCTCCCCTAGGGCTCGGCGCGCGCAAGGTGCACAAGTGTGCATCCCCTTGCGTGCGCCGACCCCGGATTTTATAACATGCGCGCGGCTGCGCATGCATATTATAAAATCGGACGTACATTTGTGCGCGTCGGGTTGCTCGCACAAATGTACACCCACGTACCTCTTAACTCCGGCCCACTATATATACACCAGTTTATCATAGAAACATAGAAATGACGGCAGAAGAAGACCAAATGGCCTATCCAGTCTGCCCAGCAGGCTTTCACAGTTATTTTTCTCATACTTATCTGTTATTCTGATCGCTGAGGTCAGGGCCCTTATTGGTAACTTTTTGATTCTAATTTCCTTTCACCCCTGCCATTGATATAGAGAGCAGTACTAGAACTGCATAAAAGTGAAGTATCAATCCTAATTGGTTAGAGGTAGTAACCGCTGCAATAAGCAAGCTACTCCCACGCTTATTTGTCTACCCAGCCTGTGCAATTTAGTCCTTGTTGGTTGTTGTCTTATTATAAATCCTCTTTTCTTCAACCCCCTGCCATTGAAGCAGTGAGATGTGCTGTATATGTATTCAAAGTGAAGTATCAGGCTTAATTGGTTTGGGGTAGTAACCACCGCAACAAGCAAGCTTCTCCCACGCTTATTTGTTTACCCAGACTATGCAATTCAGTCCTTGTTGGTAGTTGTCTGAATGTAAATCTTCTTATCTTCATTCCCCCTGCCATTGAAGCAGTGAGCTGTGCTATATATATATTCAAAGTGAAGTATCAGGCTTAATTGGTTTGGGGTAGTAACTGCCGCAACAAGCAAGCTACTCCCACGCTTATTTGTGAATGCAAATCCTTTTTCCCACATTTTCTCTTGCCGTTGAAACATAGAGCAATGTTGGAGTCGCATTAACCGTGTGTATGTTTATTGAATAAGGGTATTAATCACCAGGTAGTAGCCATCATTCCTGCATGCCTCTTCTCTTCATTCACATCCTCAAGACTTTATGGATCCATAGTGTTTATCCCACTCCCCTTTCAAATCCTTCACAGTTTTAGTCTTCACCACTAACAAAAAGTGTCCCCACTCTATACAGCTGTTTAAACCACTGGATTCCAAACTCTTTAAGATATGTATCCTTCTTTGATCTTTTTCACCAAGACTTTCTAGCAGTCAGCTCCTCACGGGTGCCTCAAAACCATATCAATTGCAAAGAAATGAAGCTCAACAAATTTATGATTTGAGCCAAAGAAAGTGAGACCAACAGTGCCTCCCTTTGTTCATATTTATGACAATGCCTGTGTTCTGATATGCTTGTTCTCAAACTCCTAATAGTTTTACCAATGTAAATTTTATTGTAAGGGCACATTGTTATATACATGAGTTGAAGCGCAATTGGTGAAATTTCTCAAAAAGTACCTCTTTCCTGTTGCTGGATTAATAAATTCCTTCTTGATGGCTGTTACTTCACAGGCTCGGCAAGATCCACATTTGTAGTGTCCATCAGTTTTGTTCTCTCTTGTCTTATATGCTGCCTTTTAAAAATGCTGGACTTAATAGCGAGATCCCCTGTATTTATTCCATGCTTTCTCCTTTTGTCTCCAGCACTTTCTCTGTAAATAAATATTTCCTATGATTACTCCTGAATGGAGCCCCTTTTGCCCTCATTACATGACCCCTCATTCCAGAGCTTCCTTTCTATTGAAAAAGGCTCACCTCCTGTGCATGGAAACCTTTGAGATATTTGAATGTCTCTATCAGATTTCCCCATCTCGCCTTTCCTCTAGGGTATGCATGTTTAGATCTTTAAGTCTATACCCATATGCTTTAGAATGAAGACCACTGACCATTTTAGTAGCCACCCTCTGGACCGACCCCCCCCCCCCCCCCCCCATCCTGTTTATATTCTTTTGAAGATGAAGTCTCCAGAATTGTACACAGTATTCCAAGTAAAGTCCCACCAGAGACCTATACAAGGGCAATATCACCTCACTTTTCTGCTGACCATTCCTCTCCCTGTGCAGCATCTTTCTGGCTTTTACCATTGCTTTATCCACCTGTTTGGCCACCTTAAGATCATCAGATACAATTATCCCCCATGGCCTCCATCTCCAGTGGAGATAATAGGTAAAGTCTTCCTGCCAGAGGGACTTTATCAAGAAGAAGTTTGATGCCACAGTCATATGGCCAATGTGGCAGTAGCATCTTTGCCTGCTGCTTAGAGAACATATCAGGTAGTCAGACACCATAGCCACCCTAGCTAAACAATCTGGAGGCTGGACAAACATCAGACAGCTGGTGGAACTAGAAGGACTCCATTGGGTTAGTTCTAGAAAGCCCCAGTTGATCACAGGCTGTTGCTGCTGAAGCCATGGGATTTACAGCTCGTGGGATGACATGGAACAAGATGGTTTCAGAAATGAAGAAGTCCGGTATGGAGAGATACGGGAATGGTCATCTCACAGATTTGTCCATGAAGAAGATCCCATAGAAGGAGGAAATGGTCATGGGTTGCTTCAGTAGAGTGATAGGAATCTGGTGTTGATGGACCAGGGCATGGTCCATCAACACCTCCGGCTCCGGTTAAGAAAGGCTTCAGAATGAAACTGGGACTCGCCTATGGTGATCATGACCAGAACAATTCATTGAGGGGAGGAAGAGATATGGCCTAGGAATGACTCCCCAGTCAACCCTAGGCATGCCAGTTTCCTTGCTTCTAGGAGCAATTAGACACCATGTGCTCCTTGCCTGTACAGTAAAAACATAGGCCCATCCGTCTTCTGCAGTTTCTCTCCTCTGGAGAAAGTTTGCTTTTGCCCAGTTGCATGGGTTCCTCTGGTGTTCAGGTATCTGAAGTGGGTGATGGAGATGGTGTGAGACAGGTATAGGGTGCTAGGATTCGAGAAGGTTGGTACTACCTGAGGGGTAGGGCCTCATAGGTCCCCACCGTTGGGAGGCGAGGTCAGCTGCAGCAGGGAGATGATTATAGTTCAGTAGAGTGAGAACGTCCTGCATCACTGCTATGTGATCGCAGGTACCTGCACTGAGATATACTGTGAGGCACCCCGAGGAGCGGGACAGAGAGGCACAGTTCTGAGGAGTCAAAGTACTTAGGCAGGACTGAAGATACGCTGTACCAGAGAAGGAAACTCCAAGGCAGAGGTGCGCTAGGCAGGCCCTGAGGAGTGGGGAGCACAGAGACAAGATCACTGAAGGAGTAATGCAGAGACAGTCCTGAGGGATAGGACAGCGTAGCAACAGAGTCTCTGGTGTGATGATGTAGGAGCTGCCCCGAGGAGCGGGGAAGCACAGAGTCAAGTCTCTGATGTAGTGACGTAGGCTGCCCCGAGGAGCGAGGAATAGAGTAAAGCCACTGGTGTAATGACATAGAGACTGCCCCAAGGAGCGGGGAAGTGTAGAGTCAAAGTCTCTGATGAAGTGTCGTAGAAGCTGCCCCAAGGAGCGGGGAAATAATCAGCAGAACCAAGGGTCATGATTTGAAGTATTTCTTCACGGAGAGGGTGGTGGATGCCTGGAATGCCCTTCCGGAAGAAGTGGTGAAGACCAGATTTGTGAAGGACTTCAAAGGGGCGTGGGATAAACACTGTGGATCCATAAAGTCTAGAGGACATGAATGAAGAGTGGGTGTCTCGCGGGAATGACGGCTAATGCCTGGAGATAATACCCTTATTCAATAAACATACACATGGTTAATGCGACTCCAACATTGCTCTAAGCTTCAACGGCAAGAGGAAATGTGGAAAAAGATTTGCATTCACAAAAAAAGTGGGGAGTAGCTTGCTTGTAACGGCGGTTACTACTAGGGATGTGAATCGTTTTTTGACGATTTAAAATATCATCCGATATATTTTAAATCGTCAAAAATCGTTAGAGCCGCGATAAATAACAATTCCCCCGATTTATCGTCAAAAAATCGTAAATCGGGGGAAGGGGGAGGGGAAGGGGGAGGGCGGGAAAACCGGCACACTAAAACAACCCTAAAACCCACCCCGACCCTTTAAAATAAATCCCCCACCCTCCCGAACCCCCCCAAAATGCCTTAAATTACCTGGGGTCCAGAGGAAGGGTCCCGGTGTGATCTTTTACTCTCGGATCTCGGACCTCCGTGCGTTGTAGAAACAAAATGGCGCCGGCACTACCTTTGACCTGTCATATGACAGGTCAAAGTTAGCGCCGGCGCCATTTTGTTTTTTTGTCCCCCAACGTCAGGAGCGTAGGAGATCGCTCCTGGACCCCCGCTGGACCCCCAGGGACTTTTGGCCAGCTTGGGGGGGCCTCCTGACCCCCACAAGACTTGCCAAAAGTCCAGCGGGGGTCTGGAACGACCTCCTGCCGTCGAATCGTGTTGCCGATATGGCACCGGCCATTCGGCGAATCTCCGGCCATTCGGCGAATCGTTTTTTCGTACGGAAAAACTATTCGCGGTAGGAGATCGCTCCTGGACCCCCGCTGGACCCCCAGGGACTTTTGGCCAGCTTGTGGGGGCCTCCTGACCCCCACAAGACTTGCCAAAAGTCCAGCGGGGGTCCGGAACGACCTCCTGCAGTCGAATCGTGTTGCCGATATGGCGCCGGCCATTTGGCAACACGATTCGACTGCAGGAGGTCGTTCCGGACCCCCGCTGGACTTTTGGCAAGTCTTGTGGGGGTCAGGAGGCCCCCCCAAGCTGGCCAAAAGTCCCTGGGGGTCCAGCGGGGGTCCGGGAGCGATCTCCTACCGCAAATCATTTTTCTGTATGAAAAAACGATTCGACTGCAGGAGGTCGTTCCGGACCCCCGCTGGACTTTTGGCAAGTCTTGAGGGGGTCAGGAGGCCCCCCCAAGCTGGCCAAAAGTCCCTGGGGGTCCAGCGGGGGTCCGGGAGCGATCTTTTACGCTCTTGATGTCGGGGGACAAAAAAACAAAATGGCGCCGGCGCTACGTTTGACCTGTCATATGACAGGTCAAACGTAGCGCCGGCGCCATTTTGTTTCTACAACGCACGGAGGTCCAAGGTCCGAGAGTAAAAGATCACACAGGGACCCTTCCTCTGGACCCCAGGTAATTTAAGGCATTTTGGGGGGGTTCGGGAGGGTGGGGGATTTATTTTAAAGGGTCGGGGTGGGTTTTAGGGTTGTTTTAGTGTGCCGGTTTTCCCGCCCTCCCCCCCACTGGACCCCAGGTAATTTAAGGCATTTGGGGGGGGTTCGGGAGGGTGGGGGGATTTATTTTAAAGGGTCAGGGTGGGTTTTAGGGATGTTTTAGTGTGCCGGTTTTCGATTTAAACGATTTACACGATATTTAAAAAACCCAAACTGCGACGATCCGATTCCCTCCCCCTCCCAGCCGAAATCGATCGTTAAGACGATCGATCACACGATTCACATCTCTAGTTACTACCCCAAACCAAATAAGCCTGGTACTTCACGCTCAATGCATATCCAGCATAGCTCTCTGCTTCAATGGCATGGGAGAAAGACTGATTCATCACGCATATCCAGCATAGCTCTCTGCTTCAACAGCAGGGGAGAAAGTCTCATAGTTAACTTTCAATGCATATTCAGCATAACTCTCTGCTTCAACGGCAGGGGAGAAAGTCAGATACTTTACTTTCAATGCATATCCAGCATAACTCTCTCCTTCAACGGAAGGGGGAATGAAGAAAAGTAGATCTATATACAGAAAAAAACAACAAGGTCTGAATTATTTAGTCTTGGTAAACAAATAAACATGGGTATAGCTTGCTTATTGCAGCGGTTACTATTCCTAACTAATTAAGCTAGATATTTCACTTAGAGGCAGTTCCAACACTGCTCTCTACATTAATGGTGGGGGTAGAAGGGACATAGAATCAAAAGGTTACTAAGAGCCAAGAGTAACAGATAAGGTCCATCAGGTCTAGAGGACAAGTATAAAGAGGAGGCAGCAAAACACTGCACGGAGCAGCAGTAGCCACAGAGGCATTCACGGAGCGGGATGCCAGTGGCCAGTGGTTAGTGTTCCACCTTCACGGAGCGGAAGGATGGAGGGCTGCCATCTCCAAATTAAAAAAAAACAAAAAAACCCAGGGGTGGGTAAGAGTATGTAAAATTAATGGAGAGTTCAAAGGCTATAGGTATTACCAATTATTAGGCTTATTCAATATTTGTTGATAGTTAATGTGGCTTTCAATGCATACTTCACTTTCAATGCATATACAGCATAGCTCTCTGCTTCAACAGTAGGGGAGAAGAAAAACATACTTCATGCATATCCAGCATAGCTCTCTGCTTCAACGGCAGGGGAGAAGTAAAACTAATTCTTCACGCATATCCAGCATAGCTCTCTGCTTCAACGGCAAGGGAGAAGTAAAACTAATACTTCACGCATATCCAGCATAGCTCTCTGCTTCAACGGCAAGGGAGAAGTAAAACTAATAGTTCACACTTATCCAGCATAGCTCTCTGCTTCAAAGGCAGGGGAGAAGAAAAACAACCAATAAGGGCTGAATAACATAGTCTGAATTATTTAGTCTTGGTAAACAAATAAACATGGGTGTAGCTTGCTTATTGCGGCAGTTACTACCCCTAACTAATCAAGCTTGATATTTCACTTGGATGCACCATCACTGCTCTCTACATTAATGGTGGGGGTGAAAGGGAAATAGAACCAAAGGTTACTAAGAGCCAAGAGAAACAGATAAGTATGAGAAAAAAGAAGTGTGAAGCTTCCTGGGCAGACTGGATGGGCCGATTGGTCTTCTTCTGTCATCATTTCTATGTTTCTATGTTTCTAAGCATAGAGATGGAATCTCTGGTGAGGAGCGCAGGAGCTACCCTGAGGAGCAGGGAAGCCTGGAGACCAGGTTTTCCGAAGGACACGCAAGCAGGCCCCCCGAGGAGCAGGTACCCGAGCCAGAGTCCAGATCAGCAGGTGGAAAGCCAAGGCAGGAACCACGGGTCCAGAGAGACAGGAACAAGCACCAGTGAGGCGAAGGAACTCGTTGCCAAGTCAGTTTGCATAGGCCAAAGGAGGTGCTTAAATATCCCAAGGTAATGATGTCATCAGTCAGGGACGGCCCAGGGATTCCTGCCATTTGCCCTTTAAAAAGAGAACAGATGGCGTGCGCGCGCACCTAGGAAGGCCCGGAGTTAGAATGTTGACCAATGGCGTCTCAACCGCCATGTGGAGCAAGGAGGGCCAGGAACAGTGCGGCGACAATGGCTGACCAGAGCTGCAAGTTCCCCTGGAGTGGAGGGCCAGGCATGGCAAGATGTGAGTTGGTTTAGCCGTTTCCCCTTAGGTTGAGCCCTAAGCTTCCGGGGACTGGCAGCACTTAGGCGTGAGATTTGTGGAGATTAGTAAAGAGAGAATTCCCGATCATTGCTAGGATTAGAGGCAGGTGGCAGACAAGAATGGCTGTGGTCCAGGCTGAGGTCAGAGGCAGGAAGCAGGCAAAAATAAACAGGGTACAGACTATAGTCAGATCTGGTAGTCAGTCCAAGAGCAAGTGTGAAGAACTCTGGAAGGATGAGGACACCAAAAAGGGGAGGACGAGGCAGGCTGGGCTTGGAGAGTCAAGGCAGGCAGGCATGGCTTGGAGAGCTGAGGCAGGCAGGCACTGGAACACAGGATTGAGAGTCAGGAACAGCAACTCCCCAGTGCAAGGATGCTGGTGACCCATTGTTGAGGCATCCGACTGTTGCACAGAGGGGTTTAAAGACGGCCGTGTGATGTCATCTCTTTGCGCTGTTTGAAGAGGTTCCTGCCACGGGCCCTACAAGACTAGGCGTGCACCTAGAGAGGAGCATCAAGAAGGCCATGTGGCATCATTCCCACTGCAAGGCCAAATCAGCTTGGATATAGGCCTAGGCCAAAAGCGGGGACCTGCCTGAGACTGAGTTCTGGCTGGTGAGGCCCAGGCCTATACATGAGGACTAAGGCCAAGAACTAGACCTGGGTCTGATGCCAATGCAAGGTCCCAGTCACTTAGGCCCTGGCTTCAGCCTAGGCTGGGGCTCGATGCCAGGGCATGGCTGGCTGGGTCCCGGTCACTGAGGTCTAAGCCTAGGGCCCTCGCCTAGGCTGAAACATGGCCTAACTCCGGGTCTTAGCTGAGGCCGGGTCCCAGTCACCGAGTTCCAGGCCTAGGCAACCGGAATCCAGCCTCAAACTGGCCTCAACATTTGGTCTTTGCGTAGTTCCAGGACTGGGCCTTTCTCCATTGACTTCAATTTAAAATGAAAAAGAAATAGAATGAATAAACAAATATTTTTTTCATTCCAAAATTAATGAAGGGAATTGAGGTACTCATGAAATGAACCAAGGAACCAAAACAAATTTTTGGAGGCTGCACATCCCTACTATGCCTGAGAGTATGCAATGTACTTCAATAAGGCTATCATACACAAGAATGAGGTCCAAAACTTCCTCTTTAATATTTCAGCAAAATTGGAAGCCCAATTAGAAGCCAAATTTTCAAAGCTACTTAGCCAGATAAGTAGCAACTTATCCAACTAAATGGCAGCCACTGAATATCCAGCTATGTTCAGCGATTGCCACTTAGCTGGATAAGCCACTTATACAGTTAAGCAGTTACTCAGATATCTAATGGGCAGGCAATAGGCAGACTGGGGCAGTGCTACTTATCAAGCTAACTTAATCAAATACTCTAAGTGCTAATTTTTGGACTTATCTGGTAAAGTTAACTGGATAAGTTAGACTTGCCATGGAATAGGTTTAATTTAGCCAGATATACCTTATTGTAGGGAGCGGTGTAGGCATGAACCCTTCATGCTGTGGCGCAATTGATGCTGCCTTGTGAGCAAGCCCATAAGGTCTATGCCAGCAGCTGGAGGACACACTTTGACACGGGCCCGGCTAGAGCTTCACCAGTCACCTCCCCCATGGGTTGAGCTCTTGAGTTCCAGCAGCCAGCAGGAATTAGGTGGTTGGAGGGAACTAAGACAGAGTCCAGAGAGAGGCCAAAATTCGGGGCAGGCAGTAGACAAGATGTAGTCATGGTTCATGGTTAAGGTCAGGTCCAGGCAGCAGTGGATTGTAGTCAGGTCCAGGCAGCAGTGGATCGTTGTCAGGTCCAAGCAAGAGGTCAAGATCCAGAGAAACAAGCTGAGGGTGGACATGGATACACAGACGATACTGGAAACAATAAGAAGGAGGACAAGCTGACTGGGCTGGACTGGAAGGCAAGGCTGGACAAGACTGGGCTGGAAGGCAAGACTGGACGAGGCTGGACCAGAAGGCAAAAATAACTTTAGCAACACACACTGTTAGGCAGGAGACACATTGCTGAGGCGAGGAAGGGAAGTCTGGGGAGCCCTCTATAGGGCTGAGGTGTTGATGTCATTGGTGAGCACCGTGAGCTCTTTAACTAGTGAGCGGTTGGGCGTGCTTGTGCCTAAGGAAGACTGGAGGAGGAAGGAGGATAGCAGTGTCCTGTGCCATGCGACTGAGGCCTGTTGTCTGCAGTGGCCTGATTGCCCTGGTTATCTCCCGCAGCCCCAAACCTTCAAAACCTGTTGCAGACCACCAGGCCCAGGGCTAGAGGCCACCCCCAGGCCCCATCACATGATCCACCAAAGGTTTTTCAAGGTTTGAGAGTGCATATATTTTATGTGTGAAAAAAAGTAAGTTGCTCATTTAAAACCCTAATTTATATGCAGAAGTTGGTATATTTTAAAACATACATAATTAAAATCATCAATTTGCTGATGCCTCCACCAGATCACCCAGACCCTCTTAGTTCTTCACCCTGAACTCTCCTCAGTTAAGAACATAAGAAAATGCCATACTGGATCAGACCAAGGGTCCATCAAGCCCAGCATCCTGTTTCTAACAATGGCCAATCCAGGCCATAAGAACCTGGCAAGTACCCAAAAACTAAGTCTACTCCATGTTACTGTTGCTAGTAATAGGAGAGGTTATGAACTTAATTAATAGCAGGTAATGGACTTCTCCTCCAAGAACTTATCCAATCCTTTTTTAAACACAGCTATACTAACTGCACTAACCACATCCTCTGGCAACAAATTCCAGAATTTAATTGTGCATTGAGTGAAAAAGAACACTCTCCGATTAGTTTTAAATGTGCCACATGCTAACTTCATGGAGTGCCCCCTAGTCTTTCTATTATCTGAAAGAGTAAATAACCGATTCACATCTACCCGTTCTAGACCTCTCATGATTTTAAACACCTCTATCATATCCCCCCTCAGCCATCCCTTCTCCAAGCTGACAAGTCCTAACCTCTTTAGTCTTTCCTCATAGGGGAGCTGTTCCATTCCCCTTATCATTTTGGTCACCCTTCTCTGTACCTTCTCCATCGCAATTATATCTTTTTTGAGATGCGGCGACCAGAATTGTACACAGTATTCAAGGTGCGGTCTCACCATGGAGTGAAACAGAGGCATTATGACATTTTCCGTTTTATTAACCATTCCCTTTCTAATAATTCCCAACATTCTGTTTGCTTTTTTGACTGCCGCAGCACACTGAACCGAAGATTTCAATGTCTTATCCACTATGACACCTAGATCTCTTTCTTGGGTGGTAGCACCTAATATGGAACCTAACATTGTGTAACTACAGCAAGGGTTATTTTTCCCTATATGCATCACCTTGCACTTATCCACATTAAATTTCATCTGCCATTTCGATGACCAATTTTCCAGTCTCACAAGTTCTTCCTGCAATTTATCACAATCTGCTTGTGATTTAACTACTCTGAACAATGTTGTATCATCTGCAAATTTGATTACCTCACTTGTCATATTTCTTTCCAGATCATTTATAAATATATTGAAAAGTAAGTGTCCCGATACAGATCCCTGAAGCACTCCACTGCCCACTCCCTTCCACTGAGAAAATTGTCCATTTAATCCTACTCTCTGTTTCTTGTCTTTTAGCCAGTTTGTAATCCACGAAAAGACATTGCCACCTATACCATGACTCTTTACTTTTCCTAGAAGCCTCTCGTGAGGAACTTTGTCAAACGCCTTCTGAAAATCCAAGTACACTACATCTACCAGTTCACCTTTATCCACATGTTTATTAACTCCTTCAAAAAAGTGAAGCAGATTTGTGAGGCAAGACTTGCCTTTGGTAAAGCCATGCTGACTTTGTTCCATTAAACCATGTCTTTCTATATGTTCTGTGATTTTGATGTTTAGAACACTTTCCACTATTTTTCCTGCCACTGAGGTCAGGCTAACCGGTCTGTAGTTTCCCGGATCGCCCCTGGAGCCCTTTTTAAATATGGGGGTTACATTAGCTATCCTCTAGGCTTCAGGTACAATGGTTGATTTTAATGATAGTTTACAAATTTTTACTAATAGGTCTGAAATTTCATTTTTTAGTTCCTTCAGAACCCTGGGGTGTATACCATCCGGTCCAGGTGATTTACTACTCTTCAGTTTGTCAACCAGGCCTACCACATCTTCTAGGTTCACCGTGATTTGGTTCAGTCCATCTGAATCATTACCCATGAAAACCTTCTCCAGTACGGGTACCTCCCCAACATCCTCTTCAGTAAACACTGAAGCAAAGAAATCATTTAATCTTTCTGCGATGGCATCTTCTCTAAGAGCCCCTTTAACCCCTCGATCATCTAACGGTCCAACTGACTCCCTCACAGGCTTTCTGCTTCGGATATATTTCTAAAAGTTTTTACTGTGAGTTTTTGCCTCTACGGCCAACTTCTTTTCAAATTCTCTCTTAGCCTGCCTTATCAATGTTTTACATTAAACTTGCCAACGCTTATGCATTATCCTATTTTCTTCTGTTGGATCCTTCTTCCAATTTTTGAATGAAGATCTTTTAGCTAAAATAGCTTCTTTCACCTCCCCTTTTAACCATGCCGGTAATCATTTTCCTTCTCTCCACCTCCCATCCAATAATAGCAGACAACAGATGAGTCTGCTATCATGTGCGCAAGTTAATTAGCTGGTATAAAATTGCATGAATAAGTTCCCAAATCTACTCGTGAAAGTCTCTCATAAACTTGCAACTTATAAGCATAACTCTTGGCCCCACCCTAGAATGCCCCAGACCCTCTCCTTATTTGCATGTGTAAATGTGCATGTGAAATGAAAAGTATGTGCTTCCTTTTGATGTATCTTAATTTGTAGACAGAAAGGAAGTGGAACTGTGGAGATGATGAGATGGGCACAGCTAGGGCCAGGTTTGACTTGTGCAAAGGGGCGGGACCAGGGTGTGAACTCACTCTCTCTCACACACACACACACACACACAAATCAAAGCCATGTGGCTGCCCTTGTCTCAGGGGAAGTAATTCTAACCCTCTCTGATCTTCTCCTTTGCTTCCAAGGGCTGGGGGGTCCATAAATGATCCATGCAGCTACTGGCTCTGTTCTGTTTCCTTAAGGGAGCCAGAATCGATATATACTGTCAGTTCTGCTCTGCTTTCTCATATCCCAGAATGCCATTCTGAGTTGCTCTTCCATAAATTAAGCCCCTCATTAATGGACACAAAAAGGGTTGAATTAGCAAAAGTTTGAAATTTGTGAGTACTAGTGACAGTCATCAAGATTTAGGATGAAGACTTAGCAATTGGCATTGCTGCTCACAACTTTCAAACTTTTCTTTGTGTCTGTCCTTTGCTCTGCAGTGTCTGCTTCAGTATCACCCCTTTCCCTTCTGTTCCCTGCAAAACAGGAGGAGAAGTGTGATGGGGGGGGGGGAGAAAGGGGAGAAAAAAGATAGGAGGGACTGCATTAGGGAGCAGAGTGGCTGTTCTTTTCTCTGGGTGCTTCAGGCTCAGTCCCTCCTCTTCTCTTCCCTGCAGGCTGCCTGAAGGGGAAGGGCTGGAGCAGAACATCCCTGTTGCTCGGCTTCTTAAACCCGGGAAGAAGTGCTGGAACAGCGTTCAACCCCATTCCCCAACAAATTAAACCCTGGTCACAAGTACTCGGAAGATCCCAAAAAGTAGATTCATTTCTTGTTTTCACTCTCAAGGATAAGCAATGGCTTTCCCTAGAGGGATAAGTCTGTGTTGCTAATAACGGTTTAAGGACCTTTCCTCCAGGAACTTGTCAAAGGCCATTTTAACCCAGCTAATCTAGCAAACTTGATACCATCCTCCAGCAACAAATTCCATACCTTGAATGTATGTTGAGTGATAAATACTTTCTCCAATTTGTTTTAAATCTGCTATTTGTTAATTTCACTGCATGTCCCCCAGGCTTAGTACTATTTAAAAGGGTACATAACTGTTCCTTATTTATCTGTTCCAACTCACTCTAAGGGTGTGCAGGCCAAAAAATTGTGTATGGTTTCATTTAATTGAGGGTAGGTTTTCAACCAAATTTCCTTCATTTGGAGGTTTTTATGTTTTTATTATCTTTATATTTATTTAATTTAACAATAATCACATCAAGAGTAATTTGACACCATATTGCTCAAGATGGAAAATAAGCAAACAATAAAACTAAAGCAGCAACAAAAGAATATCAGGAAAAAACAAAACTATCTTTAATTAGACCTCAAATATGGGGGAACATACAGAAACAATTATACATAAAGATTGCTGAAAACCATTTAAGACTATTGCTCATGTTAATCAAGGGCTGACTATCAACCATCTGGGAAGAACTTAACTCAGGTAATTCCCTGTTTTGTAAAAAAAAACAAAAAACAAAAAAAACCCAACAACAACCTTCAAGTTGATCAGAATGAAAAAACACAAACTTAGCATCCCCATCATAACCTGACACTTAAGAGTGATACTGTAACATAAAGGAAGCCCCAAGAGCAACCACCCTCTGTTTTTCTTTTAATCAAAAATGTTTTCCATCTTCATTGAGTAGCTCTAGCAACATCAAGAAGTAATGCTATTTTTTCACCCAAGAATATATTATTCTTAAGACAGAAAAACATTTTCAATGTCCAGTTTTTGTCAGGTTCTAAAACAAAAATAAGTCAAGTAGCCCTTTCTGAGAATCTTGCAATAAAGTCAACAGATCTACCATATCAGCTGATGGTTCTGAATTTACAAGAGTACTACGGTAGTAAGTAAATCTCCACTTTTCTCTGTAGAAAAATAAAAAACCTTAGCAACAGGGGGAATTGATTCTAATAGAACCTTCAGCAAATCTAGGTAGAATTTTTTCATCATATCTTGTGGCAAAATCATTGAGGATTTAGGAAAATTTTAAAAACATAAATTCAATCTTCTAAATTAATTCTCATAATTCCTTCATTTACAATACAAAATCTTTCTCCTTAATAAAATCCTAATCACATTTATTCTTTTTTTCAGGAAATAGAGTGCACTACTTACAGAATACATGTACTATTTGCCAAAATGAAACAAAAAATAATCAGATTTTTGGCATCAGGATGTTTTATCGTGTCTTTTTATTTCATTTTCAAATGAATGTACACTATCCCATTCAGGATTTTCTAAACTTCTATCATATCTCCTCTAAGTTGTCTCTTCTCCAAGCTGAAGAGCCTTAACCTGTTTAGTCTTTCTTTATAAGGTAGCCATTCCATCTCCTTTATCATTTTTGTTGTCTTTCTCTATACTTTTTGTAGTTCTGCTATATTTTTTGAGACAGGGTGACCAGAATTGAACTGAACACAGTACTTAAGGTGTGATTGTACCATAGATTGATACAAAGGTATTATGATATTCTCCTTTTTATTCTCTATTCCTGTATTAATTATGCGTTGAGTAAAAAAATATATTTTATTAGTTTTAAATGTATTATCTACTAGTAACTTTATTGTGTGTCTCCTGGTCTTTGTACTTGTCAAAAGAATAAACAACTATTTAACGTTTACTTGCTCCATTCCACTCATTATTTTATAGACCTCTATCGTATCTGTAGAGTCCTAATCTCTTTAGCCTTTCTTCATAAGGGAATTGTTCCATCCCCTTTATCATTTTGGTTGCCCTTCTCTTTACCTTTTCTAATTCTGCTTTTTTTTTTTTGTGACCAAAACTGCACACAATACTCAAATGCCTGAATTTTAAAAGCCCAGCATGCGTAAAAACTGAGAGATACATGTGTGAACGGGTCTTGCACGCACCGAACGCCTTTTAAAAACATGCCGGCCATGCATGTATCTCCCGATATATGCAGAAGTGCCGGGTTCAATCAAAGGGGTGGGCCAGAGGTGGGGTCTGGGTGGAGGGGGTGGGGCAGGATGGAGGCCTTCTGAGTGCCGCCACATATTGAGCTGGACATTTCCATATTAAGACTCATTGAGCTGGGTTCCATATTGGCATCTGTATGAGTTGGTCATGAGATGTCATTAGGTCCCTGTACAGAACTTTAACATCATGAGCCTTCCATCACCCATCAGTCCCTCCCACCTTGAGAGCTGTGGTTGGATGCCTCAATCCTATTTAGTCCAGCCATTTTAGAACTCCTTGGGATCAATTTTAGAAAGCCTTGTAACAGTAAGGATGGTTTGATTTTACTCTTTGGTAAGGTCCCCCAGTCTCACCCTCTACCTTCAGTTTGACGTTATACCTCATCGTGCTCTCCCTGCCAGAGAGTCCTTCTCACATTAATTACAGAGAGATAGATTTTCAGCCAGATTCCCTTTTGGGGTGAAAGGGTTCTCGACCAGAGGACTGAAGACCTGTGAGCTCCTCTAAATCCTAGGTGAGGCAAGCACCAGTCACAGATTCTGCTGAGAGAGACAGTTATGACTGAGGATGTATCCAGTTTTTCCTTTTGGAAGTATGTTTTGGACATGAACAGTATGAGGAGGTTTTTTTTCTCATCACCGGTTTGCAGATTAGCATAGACTGAACATATTCTGACTTTTCCTCCAAGACAAGTCCCCAATAACAACCAAGGATGAAAGAGGAAGACCAGAAGACCCCAACCAGATCTCCACTTAT
Organism: Rhinatrema bivittatum; assembly: GCF_901001135.1. Lineage (NCBI taxonomy): Eukaryota > Metazoa > Chordata > Amphibia > Gymnophiona > Rhinatrematidae > Rhinatrema > Rhinatrema bivittatum. The sequence continues at coordinate 117,219,234 of NC_042620.1, read as the reverse complement.
GGGACCAGAACGGGCTGGGTGTCCAGGAAGGATATGGAGTCAGGTAGGACTGTTTTGCTGAGAAGTTGGGGACCCTTCCAATAGGAATCCTGGTTAGACATTGGGTGAGCTTTGTGCAATAAGAATCACCATAAGAGGTGGTTGTCCTTTGTTTCAGATGCCTGAGACAAAGGACACCTACCTACTAAGAAATACACATGAACCAGCAGTCAGATGTAACTTCAACATTATGGACAAATAGACTTTTAATTAATGATTACCAATCAGTAAACTTTATTTTAATACCCAGATCCTGGTCCTGTCTGATTTGTCTTAGCATCTCATTGTTGCGACCGTTGCTGCCCGATGGCTCCACTCCGCCTACCTTTCCTTTCTTGCGACTCCTCCTGCTCCTCATGGACACTTGGCTGCCGCGGCATCCATCTGCCGTCCTCTCCGGTGTCCCCGGACTGGCTTGGGCGCTGCCTCCCGCCATGCTCTTCAGGTATCTTAAGGCACGCGTGCTGTGCGGCCCTCATTCTTATTTTCTCATTGGCGCGTTCCTCAGGGGTGTCCCCCTGTGATGACGTCACGCTGCCCGGATATTTAAGCCTACTGTTTATTGCTAGCCATTGAGTTAGCAAGGGTGATCTTACAGATGGGATTCACTTTCCGTACCCAGCTACTCTGCCTTCCAACTCTGATTGGACTCTTTCTGCTAACAGGGTATCCGTTCCTCAGGGGCCTCATTGTTTCTTTCAGGTCGCTATCAGGTAACCGGTACTCGCTCCTCGAGAGCCCATGTTCCCTAACTCACTGCCTGCATCTACCTCCTCTTCTCTTTGAAGAATTCGCTACAGACACCATCAGTGAGTACTATTATCATCTACTCCTTAGAGCTGTCTCCCTGGAACCAGGTACTCGCTCCTCAAGGGCCTGCCTCCGTTCCAGCGCCAGTGCCATCTCTTACGTGGAACCGCTGTGTGAGTACTTTGCCAACAAGTCTCTCTACCTCCAGGGACCTGGTACTCGCTCCTTGGGGGCCAGCTCTCCCTATCTCGGGGCTTCTCCATATTTGGGACTCTGTGAATGTTCTATTGTACTCACTTTCTCAGTTCTCTCCACTACAGCACTGCTACCGGAGAAACCGCTGTTCCAGTGCCCTGGGGAATACTAGCCCAGCCGGGCTACAACATCTATTCACTACTGCCACCTCTGGTGGCTTCTCAAACTGTCTAAATAAAGAACTATCTGTGTTTATGTGTCCAGAGCTGAGCCTGACCTGTGGCCCCTCACGGGACTTCCCCCCCCATGGGCATGGTCAGCTGCCACAGTGTCCAAGGGTCCACCCAAACCTCACTAACTATAATACTTATCCCATGGGATGCAGCTATATTATATATACACTGAAAGCAAGACACCATGGGCCAGGCCATAAGCAAGAGCTTCCCCCCATAAAGAGAATCCACCATGGGATAGAGATTCAAACAGGGATGTAAATTGCTAGCTGGAGCAATCCCAAGGAAAAATACATTTGTTTGTGTCCCCTTGGGACTAAAATCCCCTAGTAAGGGTTGCATATATTAGGACTCAACAACCAGGATTCTTTTCCTAGGTACTGAGTTCTAATATGAAACCCAGTAATGCTTTCCTATAGTTAGGATTTTTACCCTATGTGCATCAATTTGCCCTTGTCAACATTAAATTTTATCTGCTCTTTTGATGCCAGTCTTGCAAGATCCTTCTACAGTTTCTCACAACCCACTCATGTTTTAACAACTTTGAATAATTTTGTATCATCTGGAAATGTGATCACCTTACTCATTGCTCTTTTCCCTTTTATGAATATGTTAAACAGAATTGGTCCTAGTACATATCCCTGGGTCACTTCATTATTTCAGCTATCAATTGAGAAAAGTGACCATTTAGTCCTACTCTTTGTTTTCTTTTAACCAGTTACCAGTTCATTAATTGGACATTGTCTGCTATCCCATGACTTTTTAATTTCTTGAACAGTCTCTCATGGGAATTTTGTCAACTGCCTTCTGAAGATTAGATATGCTATATTGACTAACTCAACCTTTATTTATACCATCAAAAATATCTAATAGATTGGTAAGGCAAGACTTCCCTTTGCTAAATCCATGTTGATTCTTCCCCATCAAGCCATGTCTATCCATCTATTAGTGAGAGACATGTTTGCGTAAGATAACTCAATGGAAACATGTGTAATCCCACCCCAGTGTGCCTATCCTGCACTGGTGGGGCCATAAAAGAATGTGTTTGTCTTCGGGGCTGGAATCACGCAGCAGCTGCTCTTTCACAATCTCTCACTTCCAGAGCCAATCGTTTATAGGTGGAGGACGATGGAATTTACTTCCAGGGCTCAATGTGACAGGGGTGTCCTTTCTACACATTTCATTTTCATTTGTGTTCCCTTGGGAGAGGGAATTTTTCCTTATGGTGTGTGCAGTGAGTGTGAAAGAAATACTCTGGAGTCACTGAGTTAGTGTCCAAAATTAAAATCTTTACTGTTCAAAGAACGGTGGTGAATGGCACAATAACTCAAACTGCAGCACCACAGAATTCTCTTGTTTCTTTTCTTACAGTCTCTTTCCCTCTGTTTGTGCAGGACTCACATATCAGGGACAAAGAACCATCCACTCTCCAGGGTTTGGTTAAATGGAGCTCCCAGGTGGGCTGGGTCTCTTTGGACTGGTCAAAAAACCCATTCCAATCTGATAAAAATGTTTAAAAAGTCTATGGCACAGAGAGTAATTCTTCTCTCTCTCCCCAGGGTAGTGAAAGCATTGTATGGATATCCCGTGATGTTTGATTTCCCTTACTTATGGTTAGCAGATCTTCAGGATCTCTTTAGTTCTTACACAGTCTCTTTATTTCTTCTTTCTGGATCCCTGACGGGAGGAATCCCCTTGAAGAAGGAAGCAGGTCATTGACACCTTTTTTCCTCATAGAGAGTTTGGAGAGCAGGTCTTCCCTAACCTGCACAGCCCCAGACACGGGGTTCTCCGTGCCCTGAGCTCAGGTGGTGCACAGACTCTCACAAGGCAACTACCTCTAAAAACCTGAAAAATAGACCCAGAGGGAAAATCCTAACCAGCCAGTGAGTGGACTGGAAAAGGAAACCCTTCCCAACCCTGGTCAGGACCAGCAGGCAGTGTTTGTCTGGTTTCTCTGACTGGGCATGAAAAACAACTCAAGCAAAAGTCCTCTCTACTTTCTAGCTCTCTGCAACCTAAAGGGACTGCCTCCTGAGCTCTCTGTAGGGAGCTGCTATGTAGACTCTCAGGGGGGTGGCCATTCCAGACCCCTCAAAGGGAGGGGCTGTATTTGAATGATAACCTCCCCCTCACATTAACCTGCACTCTTACTGACTAAGCTAAAGGGTCACCCAGGTCTTACTGATGACATAACCATCAAGTCCATCACACAGTAAAGGAGACAGTTTTTAGCCCCCTACATTAGAGAACAAACCACAGAAGGAGTCAGCAGGGTTTATGAACTCTGTGAGAAGTACAGCACGCAATTGCAAGCTGTGTGACTCCGATAAGCATGATGCTGAGCCCACAGCCTGGAAGGAAAGCAGGTGACAGTTTGTGTGACAGAAACTAGGCTCATTGCCAGTTTCAGGCAGTGGTCTGAATGCTATAAAACAGGTACTTGGGCAGCTGGCAATTTGGTACAGCCAGAGCACTGACCCCGATTCCTGTTCTCTAACCACTGTACTCCGGTGCTGTGTTCTCCTGCAGACTCTGACCCACAATTAACACCGCTGATTTACTGAGGACTAAGTTTTCAAGGAAGTGTTATTGTACATACTTGTAAATATTATTGCTTTGCAGATATATTCTCATTATATACCCTTATTATTCACAGTATTCTCTTTACACACTCTCATTACATACTCCTATTACTATTATTTGTGTTACAGCCATACTGTAATATATAAGCAAAAGATAAGAGCGGTTGCTAAGCGTGCACAGAAAATAAAGGATCTTGGTAAAACATGAGTGTCTCAGCTCCATTTTGTGACAATCTATATGGCCAGTAATTTTGAATTAAGAATAGTTTCTACCATTTTTTCTGGCACCATTGTCAGAATCAGTGGTCTTTAGTTTCTTGGATCATAGCTGGAGTTCTTTTAAACATTTCCATTATATTGGGCACTCTCCAGTTTTCAGTTGCTGTGGCTGCTTTTCATGATAGATTACAGATTACTAGAAACAGTTCTGCAATTGCATATTTGAATTCTTTCAAACTCTGTGGTGAATACCATCTGGTCCTGATGATTTGTTACTCTAGTTTATTAGTTTGCTCTATTGCAACTTCCATTTTCACAGTTCTACAGTTCCTCGAAATCATCAGCAGCAATGTATGTTTCCAGTGTAGATATCTCCCCAACATCTTGCTCAGTAAAAACTGAAGCAAAGAATTAATTTAGGTTTTTTACTATGGCCTTGTCTTCTCTGAGTTCCCCATTTTACCTCTTGGTCATCAGTTGACTCCCTCAAAGGCTTCTTGCTTCTAATTTATTTGAAAAAATGTATATTATGTCATGCTTGGTGGCTCATGGGATGACCCCACGAGCTTACCCCTGATGCCATCACAGGTCCACTGCAGCATGGACACCACTCACATCAGCTGCTCCACAAACGCAGCAGAGATGCTGCTGGTTCTGCTGGTTTCCTCTAAGTGTATGTGCACCCTCACATGTTATATGGGCCCCATAGCGAGAAACTGGAATGGCGCATCCTGATGACGTTAACACATCCAAGCTATTTCAGCCCAAGTCTCGCAAGTGTGTCCTTGCCTCAGCAACAGGTCTCCTGTGCTCATATATTCCAGTGTGTGTTACTTCCACATCTTGTTCTGTTCCTTGTTTTGCTCCTTGCCTTCTCCTCGCCTTCTCCATGCTCCTTTCCTTGTCTGGCTCATTCCTTGCTTTTGCCTTGTTCATGCCTTGTATTGTATGTCTTGTCTTTCATCTCCCTGTTCCCCTTTGGCTTGACTCCCTTTTTTTGACTCTGGCTTGGATTCATCTCTGATGTCTGCCACCTGCCCTGACCTCTGGCTTGGATCTCATCTCTGCAATCTGCTGCCTGCCCCAATCTCTGGCTTAGATCTCGTCTCTGCTGCCTGCTGCCTGCTGCCTGCCCTGACTTCTACCTGGACTTGGACTCTCCTCCCAGATAGCCCTAAGAACTTGCTGGCTACCAGAATCCAAGGGCTCAACCTGTGGGGGAGACAGCTGGTATAGACAAAGCTTCAGTCAGTCCCATTCAAGGGCTTCTCTGCCAGCTGTGGTGTGAGCATAGTGGGCTTGTGTCACGAGCGCGGAGGCACGGTCGCTTGCTCAAGAAAGTTGTGAGCCCTTGGGCTACGGCACGGCTTGGGGAGGAGCCCCAAGGCACACACCATGGGAGGTGAGAGCATTCAAGCACGGGCTGGAGCAGGAACAAGGCTGGATTGGATCAAGATGGAGAAGATCAGGAACTGGAACAAGGCAGGCTCAGCCCTCCACTGGACCTGCATGCACCGGTGAGACTCGGTAGCCCTTTTGGACCCGCCACTTGGGAACAATGAGTGTGTGAGCCCAGACAGAGGCTGAGGGCAGGAACAAGATGAAACAAGGAACTCAGGAACTAGGAAACTCAGATGAAGACTCGAGGAACTTGGAAGACTTAGACGAGGTTTCAGGATACTTGGAAGACTCAGATGAAGATACATCAAACTTGGAAGACTCAGACAAGGTTTCAGGATACTTGGAAGACTCGAACAAGTTTTCAGGATACTTGGAAGACTCGGACAAAGTTTCAGGATTCTTGGAAGACTCAGACAAGGTTTCAGGATTCAGGCACTAGTACAGGTTGAGTACTGCATCGTAGTGCACCCTACACAGCCACCCATGGCTGGTTGCGGACCACGCCGAAAGTGAAGCAGACACCAGGCGAGACAGTGGAAACTTGGAACTGGAAACATGTCGAAGATTCAGGAGAGGCCTGCACTGAGGCATGCCCTACACAGCTGCCCCATGAGTTGTCGGGGACCACGTTGAAGCAGAGCAGGTTCTGGCTTGAGTCTTGGGCATGGACGGAAGCAGGCACAAGGTACTCCTCAGACCAGGAACAGGAGTCAAGTCTCAGGATTCAAGACTTAGGAACTCAGATTCAGGAAACAGACCTTGGCTTTAAAAACGTACCACGAAGCACCGTACACAGCCCCCCATGGGCTGGTCATGGGCCATGTCGGTGGCACGCCAGGAAATATGGACAAACAGGGAACCTGGAAGCAGGATGAAGAGTCAAAGATGAGGACATCAACTCCAGGACTGGAACACAGAACATCAGGAACTTCTGGACATGGAGCATCGGAACTTCTGGACATGGAACATTGGAACTTCTGGACAAGGAATGTCAGGACACCAAAGAGACAACGAAGGAGCTCCAATGAGGAACAGGACCAGGAACATCAGGACAAAAGAGACCAGGAACATTTAACAAGAAGCCATCAAGACACATTAGAAGACCACGGAGGACCTTGACCGGAAGGGAGCCCCGAAGAGTGAAAGCTGAGCCCTTTTATAGGGCTGGATGAGGAACAGGCTGATGAGGTCATACGGTGGAGTCGCAGGCTTTTCCCGCCACTGGCCCTTTAAATATTGAACAGAGGCGTGCGCACCTAGCAGGGCCTGGGGACAGGAGACAGTCGGGGAGGTCACATTGGCGGCGTTCCTGCCGTGAAGATGGAGCAAAGCCTCAGAGTCAGCAGCGGCATCAGGGCTGCGAAGATGAAGACGGCGGCTTCCCAGGCCGCAGGGAGCAGAAATGGCAGTGGCACCAGGGCCGCAAGAAAAGGCATCTCGGTGGCGGCTCCCGCCGCTGAGATGGGAAGACGGCGGTGGCTTCGGACCATGAAGAGACATCCCGGCAGCAGCTCCTGCCACAAGGAAGAGGATCGGCAGTGGTCCGGGTGGCCTAGGCCGCGAGGAGAGGACATCCTGCAGCATCAGGCCAGGGTGAGAGGCTGCTCGCAGGATGGGCTCCGCGAGCAGCATCGTAACAGCACCCCTTCCTCAAAGCCCCCTCTTCAGTCTCTTATTTACGGCTAAAGACAAGAAGGCATATCTTATATACCAGCTGGGGAACTTAGGGGTCCAAACAAGATCTCCAAATGCTTGGAAGGAGCTGAAGAGATAAGGCGAAGAACATACTGAGACTGAACACAGACACAATGAAACTCAGAAGAGGGCATGACCCAGGCTGAACTGGAGACCCAGATGAGAGGTAGCATCTTGAAGTGTTAGTCTGGTTCTTGGTTCTTGTTTAAGTAAGTAGAAACGTAAGCAACATCTTCCTGCTGTTAGCAATGGTGAAGATAGAGATTAAGGCATCATTGCTGGATTCTTAGATGCAAGGGTGGAATACCAGGAGAGTGTGTAGGCAAACTTGCAGATTACCACTTGCTCTTGGATAGGCATTGATTTAGGGAGTACCAGGCAGAACTAGGAAGTCCAACAAACATTGCTCAGAAGGTGGAAATTTGATCTTGGAGAAACATTTTTATACCTCTTGATGATAGATGGTATATTGGGTTGAGGTTGATAGGTGGAATGAAACTCAGGGTTACCAACCCCAGACTTTTGCAAAGCCAGTAATTGGTGAGAATAGTCCCTTTTATAAGGTCAAGGAGGGAATGCTTGGAGACAGTGGAAGAGTCCAACTGGTCATTGATGCTCTTCCATTTCCATAGACGGATTATAAATGCAGCTGATGGCAAAGATCCTTGCAGGGACAGCTTTTATAAATGGTAGAAGACAACTTGAGAGACTGGCAGATTTTGGTTTTCCTTGAAGATCAGTCCTCTTCTCCAGGAATGGATCTCTGGGGTATAAGATTGGTGGTCAGCTCCCAGAAGTACAGAGGATATGGAACTCAAGGAGACGATACCAGCAACAGCTCTCAATGGATCCATGGGTAGCGATGTTGAATCCCAAATAAAAAGAAGACATAGCATCCTCAGATTGATAGTAATGGGTCCTTCCAAGAGGATTTGCAGCAGAAGAACTATGTAGGCTTATCAGGTGAGACAAAAGGTGGCAATTACAGCCCTTAGCCTAGCAGCAGAAAACAATGCTGGGGGAGCAGGTGAAACGGACAAATCAGGATCTCCCAATCCTGATTCTACCAGCTCAGAAGAAGCTGCATGAAGGACACTGGAAGATGTTGGCTGTGAGCTATAGATCCAGGACAACTCACCACGTCAGTATTATGTAGAAGAGATATCTCAGGAAACCTGGAATGGGATCAGTGGCAGGAATTCCCACTTGCACAGAGCAGAGACAGGATTGTAGTTGTAGACAGTCCCAAGGCAAGAGCCTGAGTTGTGTGACGCAGGGATTGAATTGAAACTGGCGAGACGGAGCCAGGCCTAGGGTGTAGGTGCCTCCTGTAGGTCGTTCAAACCCAAGGACCTGGAGTTAGTGTGGAATCTGTAGCTTACGAGGGTGCTCAGTGGAAGAACAAGGAAACTGAGATGACTGCAAGTGCTGAAACCTGGGCGCAGGCACCTCCTGCAGGCCATATGGAACCCAGGAAGAAGTGCAAGCATCTCTGGATTGAACAGAGATGGTCCCTGGAACAACTGCAGGTGCTCCCCTGCAGGTCGAAAGAAGTTCCAGGATCAGACTGGACTTGAAGTGGATCTGGATGCAGGCACCTCCTGCAGGTCATGAGGGAAAAAAAACAGACACACCAACAAAAAAGGAAAAAAAAATTATTGACTAAGAGTGAGGTATCAAAAGAGTCCAGGAAACTTGAGAAAAAAATTCTTCGCAACGGACAAGGTATCAAGGAGTCCAGGAAAACTTCAACCAGTCATAGGCACACACTCACCAAGCTCATGGCCTTCGAGGTGCGGTCGCTTACTCAAGGGAGATGTGAGCGCTTGGGCCACGGCACGGTTCGGGGAGAAGCCCCAAGGCACACACCATGGGAGGAAAGAGCGTTCAAGTATGGGCTGGAGCAGGAACAAGGCTGGATCAGATCAAGATGGAGAACATCAGTGTTATGAATCTGCTCCTGTGGAAGGAGGAGTTAGCAATCTGTAATGAATCTGCTCCTGTGGAAGAAGGAGTTAGCAATCTGATATGCTCAGCTCCTGTAGAGGGAGTAGTTAACAATCTGATAGGGTTTAGACTGTGGAGGTAGCAATCTGTTATGAATCTGTTGCTGAAGACTCCTGATGGGGAAGGAGTATAAATCTGTTACCAGCAGAGTGCTTGGAGAGGGCACTCAGCTGTAGAAGAATGTAGATAGGTGGATCCTTGGTCCGATGGCAGATGACTGCGCCACCAGGAGAATATCCTGAGAGGGACCACCGGCTAGGTTTGAGTACGGAGACAGACACAGATAAATCTTTTATTAGACAGATTAGTAGAACCACCAGAGGTGGCAGTAGTGAGCTGATATGCCCGGCAGGGCTGAAGTCCCTCAGGTACAGGAACAGCGATCCTATGGTTGCTGAGCTGTAGAGAAACTATAGATAGTGGGGCGGATTTTAAAAGGAGCGCGAATAGCCTACTTTTGTTTGCGCTCCAGGTGCAAACAAAAGTACGCTGGATTTTAGTAGATACGTGCGGAGCCGCGCGTATCTGCTAAAAACCTGGATCGGCGCGCGCAAGGCTATGGATTTTGTATAGCCGGCACGCGCCGAGCCGCGCAGCCTACCCCCGTTCCCTCCGAGGCCGCTCCAAAATCGGAGCGGCCTCGGAGGGAATCCTCTAACGCCCTCCCCTCACCTTCCCCTCCCTTCCTCTACCTAACCCACCCGCCCGGCCCTGTCTACCCCCCCCCCTTACCTTTGTTGGGGGATTTACGCCTCCCTCTGGGAGGCGTAAATCCCCGCGCGCCAGCGGGCCTCCTGCGCGCCGGGCCGCAACCTGGGGGCGGGTACGGAGGGCGCGGCCACGCCCCCGGACCGCCCCGGGCCGTAGCCACGCCCCCGTACCCGCCCCCAAAACGCTGCCAACACGCCCCGAAAACGCCGCGACGACCGGGACCGCCCCCCGACACGCTCCCGACACGCCCCCCTCGGAGAACCCCGGGACTTACGCGAGGCCCGGGGCTCTGCGCGCGCTGGTAGGCCTATGTAAAATAGGCTTCCCGGCGCGCAGGGCCCTGCTCGCCTAAATCCGCCCGGTTTTGGGCGGATTTAGGCGAGCAGGGCTCTTAAAATCCGCCCCAGTGAGTAGACAAGGGTATGCTGTGTTCATAACCAGAACTGGATGACAAAACTCACATAAGGTCTTTAGGAAGCTCAGTAGCTGGAAAGGGTTAGGCCCTCGAGGACAAGTACCTGGTTCCAGGGAAAGCTCTGAGAGAGTGATGGTAACTCACAATTATCTGTATCTGTGATAGCTTCCAGGCAGTAGAGAATCTTCAGAGTGTCCAAGAACATGGGCCCTCGAGGAGTGAGTTACCAGTTCCTATCTGCAATCTGAAATAAAGAAAAGACAGCGAGGCCCCTGAAGAGCGGGTACCCCTGGTAAGTCCGTAGAGAGACAAGCTAGTCCAAAGTCAATCCTTGCTGTCAATCCCCGCAAAAAGCGAAGACTTTCAACTTGCTAACTCGATTTGTTAGCGAATACTGAGACCTTTTATATTGGAAGCGGATGACGTCATCTCAGGGGGACGCCCCCGAGGTTCGCGCCCTTGCTGGTACATCAATCGGAGCGCACGCATGCGCACGCGCCCTACGTCATCAGGAACATGGCGGATCCGCATCGTCGTGCCGGTCCGGGGACACCGGAGGGAGACGGCAAGAAGGCGCCGCGGCAGCTAACCGTCCATCAGACCCGGAGGGAGTCGCCACAGAGGTAAAGAGGGCGGAGTGAGGGCGTCGAGCAGTACCCCCCTTCAAATGGCGATCTCCTCTTCGGGTACCAGGCTTAGGTTTCAAAGGATGCATGAGGTGAAACTGATGAAGCATCTCTTTATCCGAGATATTGGTCTGAGGCTCCCAAGAATTTTCTTCGGGTCCGAAACCTTCCCATTTCAGAAGGTACTCAAAAATCTTGCCTCTTTTACAAACATCCAAAACCTCTTCGACCTTGTATTCTAAGTCGTCTTCTGCATTGATGATGGTAGGTTCTTGAGATTTGGAAGAAAATTCGCTATGAGTGGTTTTAAAAGTGAAACATGGAAAGCGTTATGAATGTTGAGTCCAGGTGGTAACTTCAGACGATAGGTGATGTTGCCAATAAGTTGAAGGACTGGAAATGGTGCCACGTAGCGAGGAGCAAACCGAGAGGAGGGTAGTTTGAGTCTGAGGTGCTTGGTTGACAACCAGACCTTGTCTCATGGCTTGAAGACTGGAGCTTGCGCATGGTGTGCATCTTAGTATTTTTTAGCATGATCACTCGCTTTGATTAGCATATCCTTAGTCTGAACCCTTAGTTTATGGATGTCATCAGCAATGGATTGAGCTGCTGGGGACGTCACTGAGAGCTTCAGTGGAAGTGGCAGTATTGGAGAACGTCCAAAAACCACTTCAAAAGGTGATTTTCCAGTTGATGTAGCTGGATGAGAGTTGATTGCAAATTCAGCCCATGGAATCAATTTGGCCCAATTGTTCTGTCGGGACGTGACATAGGCTCGAATAAACTGTTTCATCAACCGATTCATCTGTTCCGTCTGGCCATTCGACTGTGGATGGTAGGCTGAAGTATAGTCTAGAGTGATGTCAAATAATTTACACAAGGCCTTCCAGAATCGTGCCGTGAACTGAGATCCACGGTTGGATACAATGTGTAAAGGTAGACCATGGAGACGGAATATGTGTTGTATAAAAAGCTTAGCGAGTTCCAATGCAGAGGGTATGCCCGGAAGTGCCACAAAGTGTGCCATCTTGCTAAATCGATCCACTGTCACCCATATAGTGTTCATTCCTCCAGATGTGGGTAGATCGACTACAAAGTCAGTAGCGATGTGCGACCAGGGCCGATCTGGAACTGGCAGAGGCTGCATCTGACCCCAAGGTTGTCCCGAAGTAAGTTTGTTCTTAGCACAATTGGTGCAGGATGCCACATAGGAGTAGGTATCCTTCTTGATGGTAGGCCACCAATACAGTTCCTGTATCTTGAGCAGGGTTCGGCGTTGACCAGGATGGCCGGCCAGTTTGGAATCGTGCTCCCAAAAAAGCACTTTCTTCCTGAGATGCTTTGGAACAACAGTCTTACCGATGGGTACAGACTGGGTAGTACCTAAAATTATTTTCTTTGGGTCAATTACGTTCTGAGGCTCATCAGGTATATCTTCCCACATCGTCCTCTCATCAAGATCAGAGGAAGGATCCATTCCTTCTTCTGGTAGATCAATATTAGTTCCTGAGCCCATGGTATTCTCACAGGGCCCTTGTAGAGGAAGGACCTCAATCACCTCTTCAAAAGATCCATCTTGAGAGGATGCATCCTGGGGCGGCAGCTCTGGCCCCGCTGAGATAGTAGACGTGCAGATAATAGGCGAGACCTCCTTGAGGCATTTCCCATGACAATCTGGGCACCATCGTGAGAGAACCAGGGATGCCCAGTCAAATTGGGGTTGGTGTACTTGCAGCCAGGGTAACCCCAGGACGATAGGGTGCATGGCCTTTTCTAGTACAAAGAAGGAGATTATTTCCATATGGAGTGCTCCGGTGCGAAGCGTAACTGATACGGTCTCGCAAGTCATGTCGCCCGGCAAGGGCTTCCCATGAATGGAAGACAACAGTAGTGGATCTTTTAATTTGATGAGAGGGAACCTCAAGTATTCCATTAAATGTTTAGTAATGAAGTTGCCTCCTGCCCCTGAGTCCACCAGGTCCCTCATGGTCGGGCTGACCATATTATATGCACAGGCCACGTTTCTTCCAAAATCTTCTCTCCTTTGAGGTCAAGTGACCATGACCAAGTTGCATCGGTTCATCTTTATCAACAGCAGGAATTGCTGGACCCATCCGAGGTGCAGGGGTACTGGCCTGTTTCAACCCAGTTAACACCTTAGGCCGGAGTTCCTTCACCTTGTCTCAGAGCCGACAATCAATCCGAGTAGCTAAGGCTATCAATTCTTCCAGCGAGTCAGGTGTCTGGCGAGCGGCCAGCTCGTCTTTCAAGTGGGTATCCAGGCCTCTGCAGAAGAGAGTCTTGAGATATCTGGGGTCCCAGCGAAGTTCCGCTGCAAGTCTTGAATTCTATGGCAAATTCTGCCAATGATCTGCTGCCTTGCTTCAAGTCCACTAAAGCAAACCTGGCAACAGACATTCGAGCAGGGTCATCAAAAATGGATTTAAACAATTCCATAAATCCTTCTATGTCCTGCAAAATAGGGTCCTTGCGTTCCCATAAGGTAGATGCCCACGACAAGGCTCTCCCATCCAAGTATGACAGGATGTAGGTGGTCTTAGAGAGGCCCATGGGAAACAATGAAGGCTGTAAGGTGAAATGCATGCTGCACTGGTTCAAAAAGCCCCGAGTCTTCTGGAGTTCTTCGGAGAAGCGAATAGGAGCAGCCAGTGGAACAGCAGTCTTTAAAGTTACCTCCTGTAACTGACCTTCTTGGGTAGAAGCTGTGCCTTATATCTTCTGTGTGTGAAGCTGATGGAATGCTGCAGTAAGTTTCTCCAAGGTTTCTTGCTGTTCTGAGATCCGTTGAGCCAGGCCCGGTATAGCCTGCAAGGCAGAGAGGTGTGCCGGGTCCATGGGGTTCTGACATCTCATACCTTAAGCTGGATTCCCAGGAGTGCTGCTTCTCCAATTTAAAGCCGGATCCAATGGAGTTAGCAATCTGTTATGAATCTGCTCCTGTGGAAGGAGGAGTTAGAAATCTGTTGTGCTCTACTCCTCAAGAAGAGAGGAGTTAGCAATCTGTTGTGATCTACTCCTCAAAAAAGGAGGAGTTAGCAATCTGTAATGAATCTGCTCCTGTGGAAGAAGGAGTTAGCAATCTGATATGCTCAGCTCCTGTAGAGGGAGTAGTTAACAATCTGATAGGGTTTAGACTGTGGAGGTAGCAATCTGTTATGAATCTGTTGCTGAAGACTCCTGATGGGGAAGGAGTAGCAATCTGTTACCAGCGGAGTGTTTGGAGAGGGCACTCAGCTGTAGAGGAATGTAGATAGGTGGATCCTTGGGCCGATGGCAGATGACTGCACCCCCATGAGAATATTCTGAGAGGGACCACCGGCTAGGCTTGAGTACAGAGACAGACACAGATAAATCTTTTATTAGACAGGTTAGTAGAACCATCAGAGGTGGCAGTAGTGAGCTGATATGCCCGGCAGGGCTGAAGACCCTCATGTACTGGAACAGCGATCCTAGGGTTGCTGAACTGTAGAGAAACTATAGATAGTGAGTAGACAGGGTATGCTGTGTTCATAGCCAGAACTGGATGACAAAACTCACATAAGGTCTTTAGGAAGCTCAGTAGCTGGAAAGGGTTAGGCCCTCAAGGAATGAGTACCTGGTTCCAGGGAAAGCTCTGAGAGAGTGATGGTAACTCACAATTGTCTGTATCTGCGATAGCTTCCAGGCAGTAGAGAATCTTCAGAGTGTCCAGGAACATGGGCCCTCGAGGAGGGAGTACCGGTTCCTATCTGCAATCTGAAACAAAGAAAAGAGAGCGAGGCCCCGAGGAGCAGGTACCCCTGGTAAGTCCGAGGAGGCACAGTAGCGTAGAGAGACAAGAGAGTCCAAAGTCAATCCTTGCTGTCAATCCCCGCAAGAAGCAAAGACTTTCTCCTTGCTAACTTGATTCGTTAGCGAATACTGAGACCTTTTATATTGGAAGCGGATGAAGTCATCTCAGGGGGACGCCCCCAAGGTTCCCGCCCTTGCTGGTACATCAAGCGGAGTGCACGCGCGCCCTACATCATCAGGAACATGACGGATCCGCAGCATCGTGCCGGTCCGGGGACACCGGAGGGAGACGGCAAGAAGACGCCGCGGCAGTTAACCATCCATCAGACCCGGAGGGAGTCGCCACAGAGTTAAAGAGGGCGGAGTGAGGGCGTCGAGCAGCGACGGACGCAACAATCAAGAACTGAAACAAATCAGACTCAGCCCTCCACTGGACCTGCACGCACCGGTGAGACACAGCAATGCAATGCTGGTCTCAAAAGTAGCCCTCCGGCCACTCAGTAGTCCTTCCGGATCCGCCACTTGGGAACGATGAGTGTGTGAAGCCAGACGGAGGCTGAGGGCAGGAACAAGACGAGACAAGGAACTCAGGAACTAGGAAACTCAAACAAAGACTCAAGGAACTTGGAAGTCTCAGACAAGGTTTAAGGATACTTGGAAGACTCAGAAAAGGATACGTGGAACTTGGAAGATTTGGAGAAGATTTCAGGATACTTGGAAGACTCGGACAAGGTTTCAGGATTCTTGGAAGACTTGGACAAGGTTTCAGGATTCAGGCACTACTCCGTTGTGCTCTCCAGCCCCAGACCTCTGCATCACCTTGCCATGCCATTGCTTCTCTCCAGCCCAGGACGTCTGCTTCGTCTGACCATCCTTGACTCTCTCCTCATCTAGACCTCAGCCTTGCTTACCACTGCTTTCAGACTGCCGCCAGCCCTGAACCCAGCTTGCTTAAAGATGCCTCTTCAACCTTTGTCCTGGACGTGGTTCTTTCAGGCTTCAGCCTGCTCTTGCTCGGCCGCCCTCTGTCAGACTGTGTTCCTATTGGTGCCCAGGTCCCCAGGACTCTTCCTCGTCCAGTACAGACTGATACCTACACTAGTTGCTGCCTCTGGGCTGACCTCGATCCACCCATTGACAACCACTGATGGAGGCCACCTAAGTCCAGCCAGCCCCGGCACCCAAAGGCTCAACCCGCGGGGAACAAGGGCTGGTATTGGTGAAGTGCCAGCCAGCCTCTGTCCATCAGCCCTCTCTGCCTGCCGACAGTGGGGAGCCGTAGGATCCCTCCTAAGGGTAGCGTCAACCCCACCTCAGCCCAAGTGTCCACCTCCGGCGCAATATCGTGCTTAGGGAAACATAGCTTAAATTTCTATGGATATTTTATTGCACACCGACCAAAGCTTTGCGTAAGCGAAGATTCGTCTGGTTCCAAAGTGCCTTGAGGGCATCGGCAGTAGCTTGTGCAGCAGAAGAAGGCACTGACAATGGTATGGGTAGCGGTGGTTGCGGTTGTTTCCCGTAAACGATGGAAAAGGACGACGTACCTGTGGCAGCGGCAATGTGGGAGTTGTGGGAGAACTCCGCCCAAGGAAGAAACTCCGACCAATTATCCTGACGATCATTTATATATGCGCGGAGGAAGGACTTCAAGAAGTGGTTTGTACGCTTGGCTTGTCCATTGGCTTGAGGATGGTATGCTGTTGTTAAACTGATGTTAATGCCAAATGTTTTACAAAGGACGTGCCAATATCTGGCGATGAATTGTGCACCTCTGTCAGCAACAATGTCCTTTGGTAAGCCATGTAGTCAGAAGATGTGTCGAAAGAACAGGTGTGCCAATTCGGGTGCAGATGGTAGGCCTGACAGTGGAACAAAATGGGTCATTTTGGAGAATCTGACAATTGTAACCCATATGACCGTGTGGCCTTTTGATGGTGGAAAGTCCATGATGAAATCCATGGAAAGATGTGTCCATGGTTCTTTGGGAGCTGGGAGTGGCTGGAGTAAACCCCAAGGTCGCCCGACCGGGGGTTTCTGTTGGGCGCAGGTGCTGCAGGAATTGACATACGCTTTAGCATCAGAGACCATAGTGGGCCACCAGAAGAACCAATGAAGCAGCACTAAGGTTTGCGCTCACCCTGGGTGACCGGCAAACTTAGAGTCATGTGCCCACCAGAGGACTCTTTCATGGAGTTGACAGGGCACCACCATTTTTCCCATAGGAACAGGATGAGTAGCCAAAAGACAAATGCAGGCTGGGTCAATAATATGACTGGGTTTGTCTTCAGGTTCAAATGAGCGAGACCCGGAGATTTTTCTCTGCCGGGTGATAGCAAAGCTCGAAGTTAACTCTGGAGAAGAAAAGAGTCCATCGGGCTTGACGGGCATTGAGACATTGCTCAATGGCTCAAATGTTCCACTGTAAATTTATGTTGAGCGCCCTCTAGCCATGGGCGCCATTCCTCCAAAGCCAGCTTGATGGCGAGTAACTCGCGGTCTCCAATGCTGTAATTTTGTTCAGCAGCAGAGATTTTCCGCGAATAGAAGGAACACGGGACCATGGATCCGGAAGCAGAGCATTGTTTCTGGACCGCCCCCACTCCAATCGCGGAGGCATCTATCTCAACCACAAAGGGGCATTAGGATCCGGAGGATGGAGACAGGATCCAGTTAAGCAAGCTCTTTGAGGCAATGAAAGGTGGGAATAGCCTCCAGGGTCCAGTTTTGGGTGTCCTGACCCTTACGGGTTATAGCTGTAAAAAGAGCCGCCAACGTAGAGTACAGCGGTATAAAGTGGTGGTAGTAATTCGTGAATCCTAGAAAACGTTGAAGTGCCTTCAGGCCCACGGGTTGTGGCCAGTCTTGGATTCCATTTAGTTTCACAGGATCCATCGAGAATCCTTGTTGGGAGATTATGTACCCCAGAAAGGGCAAGCTGGATTTTTCAAACAGGCACTTGTCCAACTTCGCAAACAAATGGTTCTCCCAAAGATGTTGAAGTATGGTACGAACATCGGTACGGTGCGTGGCCAGGTCCACCTCTATGACCTTCCCAGGGCTCACTGGGCGCGTTTGTAACAGTGGGCTTGTTCCCACAAGCAGAATCATAACAATTATTCAGCGTAGTTAAATCACAAGCAGATTGTGATAAATTGCAGGAGGACCTTGCAAAACTGGAAGACTGGGCATCCATAGGGCAGATGAAATATAACATGGACAAGTGGAAGGTGATGCATATAGGGAAAAATAACCCATGCTGCAGCTACACGATGTTAGGTTCCATTTTAGGAGTTACCATCCAAGAAAAATTTCTGGGTATCATAAGAACATAAGAACATGCCATACTGGGTCAGACCAAGGTAGAGAGTCCATCAAGCTAGGTTGAGAGAACATTGCCCAAATCTCATCTTGGAGTGAGTTTCCTCACTCCGAAGGTCATCAAGTCTTCACAAGAGACCACTGTTCTGTTTGTATGTGTCACATACAATGTCAAAGTGGTCCCTAACCCCCTACACTCATACCTAAACCCCACCTCGAGTTACTAGGTAGGCCTACCATAGGGATACAAATACCTACCTATGGGGATGACATTATGGCCACTCTCTCTCTCTCTCTCCCTTCACCTCAAATAGGCCTTACAGGAGACATCACAATAAGGCAATGAAACCTTACCACACAGCTATTGCAGAGCCTAACACAATTCAAAGGTGTAGTTAAAATTGGCATTACAGCTGTGCAATAGCTCTTCACAGACAGGCTAGCCCACACTCCTCCTATTTTCTGAATTTGCATCGCACCATACAATATGGTGCTATCGCATGCGTTAACAGGGCTTTTCGCATGCGAAAACCCCTTATCACATTTTGATAAATGACCCCCTATGTGTGTAACTCCTAGCTCTGTCTTGGAAAATCTCTAGACCAGCCTTTATTTGCATGTGCACGTGAAACCAAAAGTACGCATGCCCTTTTAAGGTATCTAAAATAGCATATACACAAGTACAAGCCAGTTACATAAGTTTATGAATGTAATTGTTTTGAATATTATCAAGATTAAGCATAATCTGAAGACTGTAAAAAGGTACGCCTCAAACTGATAACAGAATAGAATAGAACAGATAAAGATCACCACTGCACATTATGAAATCTGGAACTTCTGACAAAAATTCATATACATAGAAAAACAGAGATGATGCAACATCTATTCCATTCTAACCATAGGGCAAAAAAAAAAAAAATACCCACATTGTTGCAGAAAGGACTTGGTTCTTGGTCATGGAAATTAGCAATGCTTGTACCATTATCAAGATGGATGATTTTCCTTGAGCTGAGTAATGAGAAGGTATTCAAATGCCATGGTAAACTAAGGAGTGGATGTATTCAAGAAAAATATAGCCAGAAAACACTTTCACACAGTAACCAGCACATTAGTCAACTCACAGTGTTCATCATTTTTGGAGTCCATCTTTATCCTATAATGCACAATATAATAAATGCAGCAAATATGAGACATTTGCTATAATTTTCACTAAAGTACAGCATACACCTGTTCACTACATCTTACAATTAATTGTCAAATTTTCTTAGCAACTCATCCTGGCTATTACCTATGCAAAGGATATGGTATAGTAAGGCTTTTCTCTAAACCACTGCTCTCTGTTTACTGTTTGGTGTTTCCCTCCATCAACCATTCCAAAGCCATTAAACCGCTCAAGTTGACTTACTTTTACAAAAATGATGGCTGAGCAATTCATCTGGATTACTCTTCTACATCAAAGAAATGAAGGTAAGAGATTCTCGGATAACACGGAATTGCTATGCTAGTCTGGTAATTAAGACAGGAGTGACATTCAAACGTAGCTTGAGCAGAATGTGGCAAATTACTGTATTCTTTGTGTGGAAAGCTGTTCCCATCCGCTGTATCTGCCCTCCTGGGAACTCATCATCTTCACTAAAAGTCAGTGTGGGATTTTGTACCCTCTGTTCCTTCACCTTCCTTTTTTTTTCCTAATATATATCTGCTTTATGGAAACAATGTTTGTCAAAATGTGTTAATTTATGGCATTGTGGGTGGAAAAAAAAGGAAATCTCTGCACCTCCGCTCTTCTAGGCAGCTCTAGAAGATGCACATGCTTAGTAGCCCCCTCTCTCAGAGTTGGTTATTTGTTAATCAGAAAATGTTCCTTTTCTACAGCACGCCATGCAGGCATATGGCTGCTTGTCAGCCCTTGCCCAGTATATTGCACTTACAATTCCGTCTCAGCTAATAGCTATTTCTAGTGTCCATAATCCATCACTGTCAAGATTCTTCACATTTTATTCCCTCCTTATCAGCTTCATTCCTCTTTAATATTTTAAAATGCCATCGCCTGAATTAAGGAAACAGTTGTTTTCCCCTCTGCATTGGTCAAATGTGTTTGGTTTTGTCTCTGCCTAGATTATATGTTATTGTTTATAAGACTTGTGCACCGCTTTGGATGGTCTTCTTGGACTGGGGAGGTGGCATGAAACCCTTTAAAATAAGTAAATAGATATATTTCTTGTTCTATTTGTTTCACATTCATTTCTTGAATTTCATAACAAATGATATAAAAATAAGACACACATCATGCTTTCAAATAACAGTCTATATGTTTTGACTCCATTTATTTACATAAACAGTAATGATAGTTAGGTATGATTTTGTATGGCTAGTTTCTATAATTTCCTTTCAATTGTAAAATGTTCCTGTAAGAAAAAAAGGAATTTATCCCAGATAAGAAGATTCTAAATTTCCAGAATGCATAGCTAAAAATATATGGCAATCTTTTCAAATGACAGAATGCATGTTATTGGTGCATTTTTCAAGTTTCAATTTTTACCCTCCTAACCCATTACAAAGTAAATACCAAAGGTATCCTGGATAATTACCTATTACGGTACTGTCATAGAGGCTTCTGCAGTCAATACAGAGATAATTTGGGCAATAGTGAATGACAGTGCTATCCAGACTTTTGGGATAATCAAGGACACATCCAGCTGTACCAGACATCTGTCAGACCCATGAATCATTTCAGCTAGCTTTGCAATAGCCAGACAAATCAAGCAAAGATAAAGATTTCTGCAGCACATTATCAGATAGGTAAATATTGCCTCTACCACTGTAAGTCGTTTATCTACTTAGTGCCTGAAAAGAATGTAGGAGCAATACAGCACAAAAGAAAGACAACCTATTTTGAAAGAAAAAGACATGGAAAATGTATATATTCTGCCTATTTTGGATCAACTATGCAAGGTAGATTACAGAATAACAAACAATCATATAAAAACATACAATGAGACAAAACAATCAACATATTAAAACCACTGAATTAAAACATAATCCTGACTACATTCTGCAAAAAATATCAAACTATAAAAACTCAGGCAAAGGCCTGCTGAAAAAAGAAATCATTCAGCTTCTATTGGAAAAATGTATAGTCATCAATCTCTCAAAGCTTGATTGGCAAAGCATTCCATAATGCAGATTCTGCAACCGAGCATGCTCACCAATGGGTTTCCAAATGGTAGTAAAAATTAAAAATTGTTAAGAAAAACAATGTTTAAATATAAGACATCTTGTTTTTCCTTCTTCCTCTACTCACAAAGCATGAATTTTTATTTTAGAATCTGTTCTACAACAATAGAGACATTTAAATAAATTTAAACATAAGAACATAAGAAGTTGCCATACTGAGTCAGACTGAAGGTTCATCAAGCCCAGCATCCTATTTCCAAAAGTAGCCAATTTAGATTATAAGTACCTGGAAAGTAAAAAACATTAAATAGATCCCATTCTACTAATGCCAGTAACAGCAGTGGCTATTCCTTAAGATAACTTGATTAATAGCAGTTTATGGACTTCTCTTCCAGAACTTATCGAAACCTTTTTTAAATCCAGCTACACTGATTGCCCTAACCACATCCTCCAGCAATGAATTCCATAGTTTAATTGTGTGTTGAATGAAAAAGAATGTTCTCTGATTTGTTTTAAATGTGCTATATGCTAACTTCATGGAGTGCCCCCTAGTCCTTCTATTATCTGAAAGAGTAAATAACTGATTCACATTTACCCATTTTAGTCCTCATGATTTTACAGACATCTATTATATCCCTCTTCAGCCATCTCTTCTTCAAGCTGAACAGTCCTAAGCTCTTTAGCTGTTCCTCATAGGGAAGCCGTTCTTCATAGGGGAGCTGTCCCATTCCCTATTAAGAGAAATTATAAAAAGTATAAAATTTTAACTTATGAAAAATAACATTTTGGGTGTGAAATGTGCTAGTTTATAGTATAGTAAAGCTTAAACTTCTGGGAAGATTGAATGGCTTAGGGTTACCAAACATTTCACCTTTAGTCCAGCAGCACCAGTTCAAATCCATCGAGTTCAAAAGTCAATGAAAACATTACCATCTGAAAACCATTTGGTGTGATATGTAAAATGAGTTGGTGGTCTCTGTCAAGTTCCACATTATTATAAACCACAATTAGTTTCTAGTTCTGTCAACCTGGCACCCTTTACAATTTCTAAATTAAACCACTGGAACAAACAAAGGGGGTCATTTTTCAAAATGCGATAAGGTGTTTTTGCATGCGATCGCACCATAATTGTATGGTATGATGCAAATTCATAAATAGGAGGAGTTAGGGGCAGAGAGTGGGCTGGGTTAGCCTGTCTGCAAAGAGCTATTACACAGCTGTAATGCTGATTTTAACTACACCTCTTTGGATTGTGTTAGGCTGTGTGATGTAAGGTTTCATTGATGTTACCCAGGTAGAGAGTCCCTCAAGCTAGGTTGAGAGAACCTTGCCCAAATCTCATCTTGGAGTGAGTTTCCTCACTCCGAAGGCCAGCAAATCTTCACAAGAGACCACTGTTCTGTTTGTAGGTGTCACGTAGAATGTCAAAGTGGCCCCTAACCCCCTACACTCTTACCTAATCCCCACCTCGAGTTACTACCATGGGAATACACTCTTACCTAATCCCCACCTCGAGTTTCTACCATGGGAATACAAATACCTACCTATGGGGATGACATTATGGCCACTCTCTCTCTCTCTCTCTCTTTATCTCTCTCCCCTGTGTGTCTAGGACCATTAACAATGGTTCCCTGGTGGTTGAATGAAGGAAATACAACAGGTCTGACACTTATTGCAAATTGCGATAAATGCTATATTAGCATAAAACACACCCCTTTTGCTATCGCATGCGGTACTTATCGCATTTTGATAAATCCACCCCAATGTCTGTAAAGTTTACAGTTAATCTTGCCTCAGAATTAGAGCAGCAAACATATTTTAAACACTGAGCTATAAAACTACAGACATCAAGGACAGTCATATTTAAGAGACATAGCCAGGGGCGGACTGCAGGAAAATATCAGCCCAGGAGATTTTTTTATCAAAACCGGTCCACAGAGTATCTGACTTCCTTGTGCACTTTCCCTGCAGCATGTTTTTCAGCAGTTCCCAAAAGCACACCAAACTGACCCTTCATAGGTGTATCATGTGATCTGGAGCCTGGCAGAAGTGAGTCAAAGAATCTCTAATATACATTTCACATTTTTCCTAAATAACTAAGTAATAGAACACACCATAGACCAGAGGAGAGCAGAGCTGCATGCCCCCTTCCATCCGTGCAATTGGTTGCCATACTTCCCCAAGTCTGGTTACATCTCTCATAATTATATCTTGGATTCCTGGTCTGGTATTAAAGTTTCTTGCCAAGCAATCAACTCTTGAACCAGTTTTCAAGTAATTTGACATCCAAACTGCCAGCCAGTGTCAGAACACACATAGTCTCACAGACACATGCACCCACGCACATTCTTTCAGATACCCACTTTGGGGGCCGATGCAATCCCTTGCACTGCGACTAGCGCAGAGCTTATCATGCAATTGGACATGCATTTTGGATGTGTATCTATAACCCCTGATGCAATATGGGGATTAGCACGTCCAAAATGCAGTCCAAACCAGCGCATAGATAATAGCGCTCATCACATGTAAATTCCATGTAAATGACGTTATAAGCTAATAGACACGATGTAAAAATTTTCTTGTGCAGCCAATGCACTATTTGCAATGCGGCAAATTTTACACCAGCCCAGGGCTGGCTTAAAAGTTTACCATGCTCAAGGGCTTATTGATAAAATACAAAAAAATCCTGCTTTCTGTGATTCTTCCTATTAGTATACATGGTCCAGCCCGTATATCTTGTGCATGTATATTGTGCCGGTAGCAGGAGAAAATGAACGCTCGTATTGAGCATCTGTTTTTCCAACCCACAATGACAGCCACCTCTCCTGTGCACCCGAAGCCAAGGAGGTGATAGGGATGCACAATTTTCCCTAGCACATCCTTTTCAGCATGATCTCTCATTTAAATATCACATCGTGTATCCAGGAGAGGTGGATGAGCGCTTGTTAGGAAACGGGCGCTCAACACGGAGCGCCCTTATTCTATGCACAAATATTGCATCAGCTCCTTTGAGTCTGAGAGAGGGTATATGTGGGTGTCTCTCTCTCTCTCTCTCTCTCTCTGACACAAAGACACTCTTGCTCTCTGAGTGATATGCGCCTATTGCATTAGGGGGTGGATTAGCGCCTATTTAACCCACGTCTGACTGCAGGTTATACTGTGTGCTCGGCTGAGCTCACTGTATTGCATCGGCCCCCTCAGTGAGTGCCCCAGCTCCAGTACTGCCACATCATTATCTAAAAAGTTTTTCCTTTCTGCTAGCCCTTCCCCAGCCTGCAGCAGCTCTCTCCCATTCCACCCCACCCCTTCTTGGCACCCACACTCCAGGAGTCTTACTGGTTGTACAGCCAGCTGACCCTTTCAGGAGGAAAGCCTAGTCCACAGAAGCCTCCCCAACACTTCATAGGCACTTCCTCTTGGCTCACCCCATCCCTTATTGTGACTGTAGCTTGCGTCCACCTCTCCGTGCCCCCGCCACCATTCCAGTGCATTCCCATTGGCTGAGTGCCACAGAATCTGCTGCTTTTATGGTTCCCCAGGCGTTGCACTTCTAAAGGAATGGAGGGGAGACCAAAATAATCTATACTTTTCCTCCAGGGCTTAAAAAGAAAAATGAAGCCCTGGCTGAGACTGGACCCAAAGCAGCACAGCTCCAGAATCCTGCTTTCCCATGTGGAGCCAGTGCAGCCATAGCAGTGGCGTAGCCACGGGTGGGCCTGGGTGGGCAGGTGCCCACCCAACTTAGACCCAGGCCCACCCAACTAGCACCGGAACTGCAAGGCTGTCGCGGGATCCCATCCCCGCGACAGCGAACAAGAGAACCCACGCCTCGCGCGCCATCACGGCACACGTGGGGCAGCGCTGCTGCGGCCGTATGGCCAACCGGTCTTCCTGTTCGGGGGGGGGGGAGCGGAAGCGCGCGCGCAGCTTCTGCTTCCTCCCCCCAATGCAGGAAGATCAGCTGCCTCTCCTGCTGCCACCCGTTCTCCTGCTATCTTCGGGTCAAACGGCCCGCCGAACTTCCTGTTTGGGGGGAGCGGAAGCGCTGCGCAGAGCTTCCGCTTTCTCCCCCAGAGCTGGAAGATCAGCTGCCTCTCCTGCTGCCACCGGCCTCCTGCTATCTTCTTCGGGCGTCGGGCCCTATGGCCCGCCGATCTTCCTGCTTGGGGGGGGAGGGAGGAAGCGGACGTTGTGCGCTGCGCTTACCGCTACCACCCCCCCCCCCCGACAGGAAAGTTCGGACGCCCGAAGATAGCAGGAGAACGGGTGGCAGCAGGAGAGGCAGCTGATCTTCCAGCTCTGGGGGAGAAAGCGGAAGCTCTGCGCAGCGCTTCCGCTCCCCCAAACAGGAAGTTCGGCGGGCCGTTTGACCCGAAGATAGCAGGAGAACGGGTGGCAGCAGGAGAGGCAGCTGATCTTCCTGCATTGGGGGGAGGAAGCGGAAGCTGTGCACGTGCTTGAATGTGTATGTGTGGATGAGAATGGGAGTGTGTGTGGGTGAAAACTGGAGCCTGGGTGTGTATGTGGGTGAGAATGGAAGCTTGAATATGTGGGTGAATGGGAGCTTGAATGTGTGTATATATGGGTGAGAATGAGAGCCTGGGTTTGTGTGGGTGGGTGAGAATGGAAGCTTGAATATGTGGATCAGAATGGGTGCTTGAATGTGTGTATGTGTGGGTGAGAATAGTACCTTAAATGTGTATATGTATGGATGAGAATGGGAGCTTGAATATGTGTGGGTGAGACTGGGAGCATGGGTTTGTGGGTGAGAATGGGAGTCTGGGTTTATGTGTGTGGGTGAGAATGGGTGCCTGGATGTGCGTCTGTGTGTGCATAAGAATATAAGCCTGGGGAGGGGTGAGAAAGTGAGAACTTGAATGTGAGCTTGTGGGGGGGTGGGGGAGAGCATATGAGAGTGACAGCTTGAGTGTGTGAGAGGGAGTCTGTGAGAGAAAGCGTGTATGTGTGTGTGTGTGTGTGTGTGTGTGTGGAAGGGAAGAAGACAGTAATAGAAGAAAGACACTGAAAAGGAATTAGGAAATGAGCTATAAGGGAAAAAATGGGAAAAAGAGACCAGGACCAACTGATTAGAAAAATACAAGATCAGACAACAAAGGTAAAAATATATATCTATATTTTGAGATGTTAGCAATTTAAATATAAGCAACACAACCGCTCTCTCAAAATTTATGGACAGGTAGGAGCCGTGTATAAAATCGTAATAATAAGAAGGCTAAAGTACCACAAATCACCGTGAATTATGTTTGTATCATTAAGTAAACCTCATACTTAGGCGTAGATGTGAATGCTATGCTGCATAATTTGGCATTATTTATCAGTAACAAAACAACTAGTAGACCTGCATGCCTACAGCCCACCCATGTTAACCTTGTGCCCACCCAAAAAATCAATTCTGGCTACGCCACTGAGCCATAGGCATCATAGGTAAATCTTACAGCCTTGTACCCCCTCCCCAGCCCTTCCCTCCCCACATGCAATTAAAAATTTCTGCATTTATAACAGTTTTTCCCATTAAAAAGGACATTCAAAGCAGTCTTATGAGGTAAAAATATCACTTACGGCATGTACATTATATTTGCATGCACTGCTGTGGTGCCAACCAGAAAACCCTGCAAAATAAAAAATAAAGAGGCATTTGGATCCCATATTGCAAAAAGCCTATTGCAATACATGTTGGGTGTGAGTTCAGCTCTCAGAAAGCCTTGGTAAACTGAATTGCAATTAAAATATAGTATAACTCCAATACCAAAACAGCAATAACAGCCAGAACTCACTCAGTGACAACTTTATCTATGAAAAGGCAACACTAGAAATATTATATCAAGCCCTAAAACACCAGTTTGGAAACCAGAACAAGCTAATCTTCTACAGATTCCTACACAGAAACTACATGCTAGCAGAAAACCTCACTTCTGTCACACATGCAGAACACAGATTCGCCCTCATCAAATACAGAATAAAGAGACCATAAAGTATAAATAGAAATGTGCAGACAAAAACTGAATTGGAAACCACAACAATCTAGATCCTGTATACAGTGCAACAATGGAAAAAGAAAAACATTACTATTCCTCATAAAATATCAAACAATTAAATCAAGAAATATAATTCAGCAATAGTAAAGCCATACTAATAAAAAGGATAAATATTACAAAACAGCAGAACAACCAATAATTAAATTCATATAAAACTTTAACAAATTTCTCAAAAACTAATGAAATATTTTAAAACAGCAGACATATCAGATAACACACAATAATTAAAACCAATAAGAATTTTAAAAATCCCCCACGTTCTATACTTTCCATTCATCCTAAGATTGTTCTGGATTAGTGGGGGTGAGGAAGTGCATAAACTTTCTCTTCCCTCGCACACATGCTGACACACACTCTCACACAAACACACATGTTCTTTTGCACCTGCTGACACATTATGCACACACATACACAAACACACACACACACACACACACTCCCTCGCACCCACTGACACAAACACACACACGCTCCCTCACACTTGCCGACGCATACATACACACACATGCTCTCACATACCTGCTGAAACACATACACACATACTCCCTTGAAAATGCTCACACATACACACAATGCATACACGCATGCTTCCTTGCACACTCCCATTCTCTCTCATCTCCCCTGCCCTATGAATATGTTAAAAAGAATTACTTACATTGGTGGTCAGGAGGAATACAGTCAGGGCTTATTTATTTATTTACTTGCAAGATTTTTATTTCACTGTCTCTCAGGAAACCTGTCCAATGCAAAGTAAAACAAACAAAAACAGTTAATAAAAAATTCATACATTACAAAATAAAATGATTCATTTACAACAAGTAAAAACAGACCATAAAAAATTACAGCAACATAAATCAGATTACATCTCTTGGGAACTATTTAGCATAGGCCTCTTGAAAAAGGCATTATTTAAGCCCTTCTGAAACTTCACAATATCAGTTTCTTACCAGCCTGATGGCCCTGCTGTGGGAAGAGGTAGGTAGAAAGGGGTGTGAGGTTATTTTTTTTGCCGTGACCCCAACAAAAGGTAGGCCATCAGCAGAAATCAATGAAAGAGGTCTTCAGCCATTGTGAGGCAGCAGGGGAAGGTCTGCTGGATGCCTTCCATGGCAGAGAGATATAGGGCTGTACAAGGGAAGACTGCAGGAGAGTTTCTGCCGCCGTCGCCATGGTGGTGAGGGGAAGGGGGGAGCAGTCCCACAGAGACCAACAATGCTGCGGGGAAAGGAAAAAAAACCCAAAATGCAGGCCCAAAGAGCTGTGGCTGCAGCTGCAGGGGGACAAAAATGTACCGTGGCTGCAGCCGTGGGAAAAGCAAAAAAAAAAAAATGAGCGGAGAACCTCGGTGTAGCCTCTCAATCTTACAAAACAGCTGCTGTGGGCTGGATGTTAATCACAGCGGCTCCTCAGACATGAGGCCGTTCCGATCAACACCAGTGTCACATGACCAGACTGACTGGTCCACCAGGGCATGCCTGAAGCCCTGATAGGCCAATCTACTCCTGAAAGTAGCAAGGGAAAGTAAAAGAGAGGCTGAGATTGACCTGACCATGGTACTATACTGCTCTCTCTCTTTCTCTAATCATTAGTGACTGGAAAAAGGCCCCCACGTGATTCATAGTACTAGCAATGTTGATATTTCCAAATAAATCAAGAAGTAGAAGACGGCTATCACTCTCTACCCTACATATTGGAGTATGTTGTCTTTCAAATGTCTTAATTTAATTGCAAAGTATTCTTACTATCGCCTATTCACCGTTCCAAGTTGCATTATGTCCCTGTTTTATTGTAACTGCTATTTTTTCTTTTAGCACTTATTAATGTTCTTATTATTTTCCTTTTGTCACACCTTGTTAATTGTAAACTGGCATGATGCGATTCCCATCGCGAATGCTGGTATAGAAAAAACTCAAATAAATAAATAAATAATGAACAGTCTGGACAACAGCAAGTGTTACAAACAGACAATGAGCAGTTTTTTATGTGGATCTGAATATATCAGCCCTATGACAAGAAATAGGAGTAAACTTGTGTACATCAGGCCCTATTTTTCCAAACAGTATAGATTTTCAAGAACGTATTTGTCTCATTGCTTATCCAACAACTACTCTACTCAATAACGTTAAGGAATATTGCAGTCAGTTTGGGGCAACCTTCATCAAAATGAATGTGGAGAAACTAGAAGACAATAGGAATATGCTGTCATTTTAAAATGCAAGGGAATCACAACAGTGTTGGTTGTTCCGTTTTGTGTCATTTCTCATCTGAAATGACACAAACCACCCCCCCCCCCCCAAATTTAATTTTGTTTCATTTAAGAGCTCACCAAATAGTTTTAGTGTTCACCAAAGTGATTTAGTGTTTGCTAAAATACAGAAATTAAACAATTAAACAAAGCCAAAACCAAAATGAAACTAAAGAACATCTCATGCATGACTCTAGAAGACAGCAGCAGAAAATTAAAGACCAAGACAGTATGACCTATGAAAATAGATTAGCGTTGAGTTTTTTTTAACCTGGTAAAGAGAAGACTATTTTATAAGAGACTTTGTACATTTGGTAACTTATTCTCCCAATTTTACACCAGCTAATTAACTAGTGCATTTGATATCAGACTTGTCTGTTGTCTGCTCTTATTGGGCAGGAGATCTGGATGACCTGGTGAATTCAATTATGCACACATATTTTAAAATATTCCAACTTCTGCATATAAATCAGAGTTTTATGCAAGCAAATTACAGTATATATTGTTTAACTTTTTATTTATAAAAATTTGAAGTTAAAGCCACAATATATCCAAAGAGACATCAATAAAGTTAGGCAAAAAAAACAAAACATAAAGCATTAACCAGAAAATACATATCCTTACAGAAAAACGAATTCGATTGACTATTCCAGTCCACAAAAAAGAGATGAAGTTAGTGAACATCAGAAGAAAAATTAACCATCATAATTAGAATATGAACAATAATCCTGCTGTAGGCACCTACATCTAAATTCATGAAAAAAGCACCAATGGGGCATAACCATGAGGACAGTATTTTGTTTTATTACATGTCCACTGAGGAAAGGACAAAAAGTAATTGGCTTAAATGCATTTGGAAAGATCTAGGTTTGACATTAGAAAAACATTTCTAACTGTAGGGGTAGTCAATCACTGGGAAACGTTGCCTTGGGCGGTGGAAGAATCTTCTGTCATTAGAGGTTTTTATGAGCAGCTTAACAAAAATGTGTCTGGGATTCTGTCTGGAGGGAAATGAGTTCACCAGATAACCTCTTATGGTCCAGCTTAGACCTTTTTTTCTAGGATTCTACTACTGGCTCCTTCTGTGAGACTTGGTAGCAATCTTCTGAGATGTGTCTATGGGTTTTTGGTATGGCCTACATTTCCAAAACCTTATGTGGAATTTAGACATGCCACTTTTTAAAAGATGACAGGACATCAGTCTCAAAACATATGTTCTCCACACGTCTTTTAATTTGATAACCCCTGGTGAAGGCAAGGGCATTAAAAAAGTAAAAAGTATAATATTTTTGGACTTCCATGAGGATGATTGCAACTGTGCCAATGAAGTCCTTACTGTGACCTGTGGTTCATTACCTTTAGCAGTATCACTTCTTTGGTTAATTACACCTTTATGATACCCCTGCTCCATTTACAGTCCTGTACTGTTGCATCTTCATTTGGATTTGCCCTCATCTGTATGCGGTTCTGTTATCATGAGTAAGTGGCAGTTGGTGGCATCCTCTGCTTAATAGATAAAACAGCTGTATGAATTTTCATAGGGAAACCCCATGCAAGATTTCCCTTTGCAAATGTACTTGCAGCTCCACAGTACATTGTACCCATAGGACTGCAAGTCCCACATCCTATTTAAAATTTGTCCTCATTACAACATAAGTACATAAGAATTGCCATACTGGGTCAAGCCCACTATCCAGTTTCCAACAATGGCCAATCCAGGTCACAACTTCCTGGCAAATAGTAAATAGATGTCATGCTGCTATTGCATAGTGAAAAGTAGTGGCATTTCCCTAAGGGTAGATTTTTAAAGAAGGATGCACACATCCATGTGCACGCGCTACCTGGCATGTACACATCGATGAGCCAATTTTATAACATGCGTGCGCCGGATTTTGTAATCCACGCGCGTATGTGCGGGCGGCACGTGCAAGGGGAATAGATTTTAGCAAATTTTGTGCGGCGACGAGATCGGGCCTCTCCCAGTTCCCTCCCAGTCCGCTCCAATTAAGGAGTGGACTAGAAGGGAACTTTCCTACCCCCCTGCCCATACTTCATCACTTTTCCCTTGTCCTACCCACCCCCTAAACACTTTACCCTACCTTTTTTAAATTTTATTTCGCTGTTTACTGCTCTGTTAGAGCAGTAGCAACTTGCGTGCACCGGCAGTCCCTTCCCCCACCCCTTTATCTGGACCCGGCACTTTGCCATGTAACGGGGGTTACGCGCGTGGCCGGGCCCCTTTGACGATGCATGCAGTGCACGCAAGGCCCAGCCACACGCGTAACCCCTGTTTTTTACGCATGTGGGGAATTAAAAATCAGGCCACAAGATAATAACTTACAGACAGCTGCGTGCATACACCCATATGCGTATGTATGGTGATTTTCTGGTGCAACAATCAGGGAGAAGTCAAAGTTATTAATAAGCAATCCCCTAAGTGAGTTATAGCCTCAGATCTGTTGAGGGAATTCAGACTGTATTGTCTACACTTAAATCTGACAGCTCAGGCCAGGCATCTTTTGGGTGTGGCTAACTCTATTGATGATACTTTATCTCATTTCCAGTTTTCCCTGTTTTGAGATCTGGTTCTGGAACTGGACCCATTCAGCTCTCCAGTCCCCAATTCATTCTGGAATTTTGTGACCCGAAAGCATGGAGCCTGTTGTGTGGATCCTTAGTCCCATAGGCATGGAGAGCCTATTCAAATGGTTATAATAAAATGCTGGACTTTTTGTTCAATTAGAGATAGACAATTTGCTCTGTGATTTGTTGGTATCATATATTGTATCCTCACAGAGGACCAGCCTGGCTGTCATGAATTTAATCTCATATTTCAGGGATTTCATTCTTCACTCAAGTGCATGGGAGAGTTTCCCAGCATGGAGATTTATCATATGGTACTTGCTTGCTGGATGGGTAAGGATGCAAGGTATAGTTTCCAATTGGTGTTGTCCAATCACCCATAACATGTTGTTGGCTTTGGGGTGGGCTTTGTCAGAAATGTACTTTTCAGATTTTGAGGTCGGTTTTAGAACGTTCTTTGGGACTTTTTGGATAAGAGAGTTGGTTCTCACCTCTAGGCGGGCCAGGGGTAGGGTAGGAGCATCAAGGAACATGTAAGGATCCGCTCTCTAGTTTCCCAAGCTTACCTTTCAACCAGGTTCCTTACTTCAGGCCTAGCATTTTAATTCTTTTAAGCCTGTCAAATGTGTGAGCAATTGCAAGCTAGCTTAGCTCAGAGACAAGCCTTGATAAAATGTTTGTTGTTGTTTTTTTTAATGGAATAGAAAGGACTTTAAGAAAAGGGTTGGAAATTTGAAGGAGCCTGATGGTCAAGAGACAGAAAGCTGGAACACAAACTGAAAACTTGTGGCTTAAGAACAGAAAGAAGAAGCTGGGAGCCAGAAGCTAGTTTTTTCATTGTTTGTGAAAATAGAGGTGAGCAATAATGTTGAAGGTGACATTTTTTTTATTGGACTAACATTACATTTCTTACTAGCTTTCAACTGCTCCGCTTCCTCCATCAGGTCAAAGCAAAAAGAGCAGATTAATGCAAAGGATGATGTTGCCCTAATACACAAGTAAATCACAAATTGCTTTATAATGGTGTTGTAAAATAAACAGGGAGCAGGACGGAAAGGAATTAGCAGAATAGTGAGAAGACTGACAGACAGCAGGATTATGTCTGGTAACAGGTGAGGATAAAACTAAGCTAAGAAACAATATCCTGAATGGTTTCCTGGAGTTAAACTGAAATCAATAGTACTTCTTTTACTGAAAATAATCTAAATGTAGTATAACTTATTTAAATAACATTTAGCCTATAACATAAACAGGTGAATCCCAAACCAAACTGAATAACTAACATATAATCAAAGACAAAAAACAAACAAGGCTGCCTTCTGGGATTCACGCTCTTCTTGATACTTTGTGAAAATCATTGTGAAAAAACTTTCTGTGAAGCTGTTTGTTAATGTTTTATAAGTACATAATAATATTGTCTTAGGTATGCTGCACAGTTTATGTTCTCTGTGGGTTTATATTATTTGCATTTAGTAGTTTTGTACGTTGTTAATTGTATAGAAAGAAGTATTTGATGTTTTTAAAGGTTTGAGCAGGTGAAGGCAGATAAAAAAAAATTATTTACCCTGCAGCAACCTTTTCAGGTGAAACATGGCCTGCTTTGGGAATGTTTTGTTTGTGGGCACTGTTTAGAAGTTCATGCCAGTTGGGAACCTGCCTTAGAGGATTACTTTTGAAATTGATTGCATGCGCCCATATACGTGTGCCTATGAGCGTGTGCAAAATTGCTACAGTATTTTATAATCTGTGCACAAATGATAAGTGCAGGATATAAATTATGAATACACATGTGTGCAAACATGCTCGCATATGTAAAAACCACAAGTTGGGCAAGTTGGCACTTATCCGGCTAAGTAGCAGCACTTAACTGGATAAGTCTGAAAAGAGCTACTTGTCGGTCTAAGGAGCACTTTATGGACTTATGTGGTATGTAAGATAGCCAGATAAATCTTAAAACAATACTGCACTTCCTGTGATGATGTCAGCCTGAGAAGAAGCCAAGAACATCTTTTCCCTAGGAGTCAGTTTTTAAAACCTATATTCTGCTAATCAGAGTGGTCGCACTGTGTGATAACCAGCATTTGGAGATCATGGTTTCATGGACAATTTTGTATTCAAACTTTCTGATGATATGGCTAATCAGCTGAAACGGATGGTGGCGGATAAGAGAGGATCAGGGAAAGATGACAAGATGGTGCCAGAGGCAGGCCCAAGCTCTAAGGGAATATCAGATGCTGTCATAAAGGAGTCAACGACAGCGGTAACTGCAGCGGTAACTGACCAGCTTCAGAAGTTGCAATTTTCAATGGATGAACTCGTCTAACGAGATGCGGCTAAACAGTGCAGAGGCCTTGCTGACATCACTGCTAAATAAACAGAAGCGGTCGCAGAGAAGATAGACAACATAGAGAATCGTAGAAGGAGAAACAAACTCCACATTATTGGAGTTCCTGATTCGTTTACACCAGATAAGTTGCTCCAATTTTGTTAAGTATGGTTCCTGTCGGAATTGAGAGTCACATCTAATGACTGACTGATTATTGTGGAACCCAGCAGGGCAAGCAAATAACCAGCCATTTCAAATTATGACCAAATACTTAAATTATGTGGATAAAACGCATTTCCTCTCTGCCTATTTATTTATTTATTTATTTATTTATTTATTTATTTAGTATACCGACATTCGATCGAAATATCACATCGGTTTCCAGATAACAGGTTGAATAGGGCGAGAACTGCCCTATTTTACATTGTAACAAGATAACAATTAATTAAATATTTAATATAAGAAACAATGCAACAGCTGAATATAATTAAATGTGGGTATAGAGATGTGGGCCTATCTACAACGTAAAGATTTAAAATATGAGGATAACAGGATTTTACTATTCCCAGATTATTCTGTAAAAGTGATGGTGTCGCGCCCGGAGCTAACCCCATATTGTACTCAGCTTTTCAACAAAGGGATAAACTTTTTACTCCAATTCCCTGCAAAACTCTGGGTTTTTCATGGTGGGGAGTCGACTTTGCTGACAATGGCTGCAGAGGCGAAGTGTTTTCTCGAGAAGATGTAACTCAACCAAAATGAAAAGCAGTTGCTGTTTATGCCATCGGCTTTTTGTTTAAAAATTGGCTCAGTGGAGTTTGATGGCCTCATAAAGGAAAAGTAGTGGCCTTGTTCGTAAGCACCAAGGTTTGTTTGGGCATAGTTTATTTTTAATAAGTTGAATGAAGGCCGCTTAAGGGGAGTTTGCAAGTTCATTCATGAGTCACAAAGACTCTGTCTTTAATTACCCAGGCTTGATTGGGTTAAGTCTATTTGGACTGGGCTAAAGGTGACCTTGATGAAAATGAACAAGATGTAAGATTCTAGTTCCAAAATAATGGAGCTTTGGTAGTACCTAATGCATGAGGTAGTGCATTGAACCTTTGTTTTTCCCTGTGGATTACCATGTTGGGTGTTTCTCTTTGGATTTTTCTTTTCTCTTTTTTTTTTTTTTTTTTTTGCATGACCTTGCAGAGAGTTGGAAGTGGCCTTTCAGACTCATAGGAAAGTTCTATGACATATCATGTTTCTTCAATCAACATATTTCAGGAAAAAGGGGTTGTATTTTGTTTCCTAGTATCTATGCATCTTCCCCCTTTTGGTGTGACATCTCTGAAACATTTTTTTTTTCTTTTTCTTTTTATTGGTATCTTGATTTTTCTTTGCTGATTTTGGGAGTCTCAAATACCTGAATGGAGAGGAGGACCCCACAGCAGAGAGAAGAAAATGCCTCAGTTGTGGGACTGCACTTTAGTTACTCTTGAATGTTGGGAGTGCATGTTTTTTGAGTGTTGGGTAGGGATTGAGACTCTCTTTGGGGTATGGGGACATGCTGGATGAGTGGTGAGAGTGTGTGTGGATGTGTGTGGATGTGTGTGGTGTGTTTGGTGAGATTCTATGTGTTAGTACATTGCCTGGTTGTCTTCATATTGGAGACTATGGACTGGAAGTCGTCACCTTCTCTTTGTTAGATAGGGGAAGGGAGGGGAAGGTGGGGGGGCGGAAGGAGGGAACGGGGAAAGCCATCGGGGCTCCCCTAGAGCTTGGCGTGTAGAAGGTGCACAAGTGTGCACCCCCTTGCGCGCGCCGACCCCAGATTTTATAACAGGTGCGTGGCTGCACACGCATGTAATAAAATCGGGCGTAGATTTGTGCTTGCTGGGTTATGCGCACAAATCTATGCCCGCTCGTAGATACGAAAATCTGGCCCTTAACCTTTCAGGCACAGGCGGTGAACTGCAAACCTCCCTTAGGTGTGTTACTGTCCCATTTGATGATAATAGTCCTGCATAACAGACAGGACATGCTGTGGCTGTTCAAAAGAAATTTTACTTTGATTTGCGGAAATTAAATAAATGTCTAATCGATGCATTACATGTTTTACTTCACTTCCGTGTTTGATCTGAGTCATACAGAGGGAACTCTCCCTTCATCACTCTGTGTAGGTGTCCTTTTCGCTACTCTGTGGGGGCAGCTCATCCCCTTACTTGTCTGCAGGACAAGAGTCCCAGCCAGGAAGGGAAACCTATTGAGGGGCGTCCCCTAAATCCCAAACCTGCAGTCCAACAGAGTTCCAGATGTTCCCAGCTTGTGTCTTGTGTTCCCCAGGGTGGAGATCTGGTTGGGGTCTCCAATTTGAACTTGAAATTCTTCTCTTCTGGACTCCTTCTGTAGTTGCCCGCTTAGGGGAAAAGGTCTTTTTTTCTGGATTCTTATCTGGCTAAGGGGGTTATTTTCTAAAGCTATCACACGCGTGCAATAACTAGCTCAGGGCGGAGTCGGCCCCGGAAGAGGAGGAGTTGGGGCGGCACCCGGGCCAACTCTGCGAAGACTTCTCAGACAGCGAAAGGTACGCATCCTTTTCGCTGTCATTTTCACGCCGAATAACTACACCTTTTATGGAGTAGTTATTTGGCGCAACGCCGGCAACGATCGCACTGCCGTGGTGTGATCACTGCCAGCTATCGCAGGACCGCCCCCCCCTTCCCGCTTCGCCCCCTGCCTCCCGTTACTGCGGGATTCAGAGAGCCCGGCGGTGTTAGTGAATTCAGGCCTAAGTGCCAACTGCTGAATGGAGCAGGATATTCGACATCTGCCACTTAGCCAGACAACTTTCACATTGAGGAAACGCTGTAGCGGGTTTAAACGAGCAACATTTTAAGAATTTGACAAGGAGACTTGCGGAGTTAATAAAACAGACACATCGAGAGCCCCTGACGAAGCAGCCGACGAAACACGAGCCATGTCAGGCAGCTCTTTGTGCAGCGCTCCCGCAGCGTCCATCGCTCGGCTTCCACTTCAAATGATAAGTGCTAGTTTTGCCATTCATAGCGTGAAATCACATAACAAAAAGTTAAAAGTCATGAATAATGCTTGTTAATCCAAAAGGAAAAGAAGAAAAACTTGTAAAAAAAAAAAAACAAGAGGGTTAGAGACCAATGATTATAAATTTCAAAGCATGGCAAATATGAAGTGCCAATAAAATTGCCCTTAGGGGATTGCTATTCAGCAAGAAAGCAGGAGTACATAAACACAGTGCTCTCTGAATGTATATATGAGGTCTCTTCCCTCTAAGAAAAAAGGAAAAAATAGTTTCCATTTATGATGTTATTTTGAATATACTACTTAGCCAGACAAAGCACCACTTATCCGGCTTAAGTGGCGCTGAATGTCGGCCTCCAAGATTTTTACTTTCAACTACTTTTCTAAACCCATACTTAAAATATCTAATTGAGTTATATCAAATAGTCTGAAAACCTAAAAAAAGAAGAAATAATATAAGAAATAATTTGAAGGTTAGAAACCTGTGAGAGAATAATTAGAAGTCAAAGAAAGGTAAATGGAAAAGGGAAAAAAATACCTTTTGACTGCACTGCTATGAAGTTGAATGAAATGGATTTTTTTTTCTGAAAATCAAAAGCACAATTGTTATTTAAAATTATTTCATTGATATTTCTTATTCAATAAAATTCAGCAAATTCCTTTATGTGTAATTGCTGTCAGAAACAAGGTCTTATTCATAAATTTCTTTTTTTAGATTCATTTTAATTTTAAAAACGTACCAACCTTTCTCTCCTACCTCTGAGAAGCATATCACATAGTTCAGTGTTCTCTAGCTAGTCAGATTTTCAGGATATCCACAATGAATATGGATAAAATATATTTGCATACAATGGAAGCGGTTCATGCAAATCTACCTCATGCATATTCACTATAGACATCCTGAAAACCTTATTGGCTAGGTGTGCCCCAAGGATTGGGTTGAGAACCATTAATATATTTAATCATCACTGAACAGAAAGGTGATTTCTTCTTTGTTTTCCTCACAGAAAGAATGGTGGGCATATTATTAAAATCTGAGTATCCAATTTGGCACTATATAGGGGAAACTTACTTCTTCCATTCCTACCCAGCTGGGGTCAATTTTTGGGATAAAAAGTAAATGATTGTAGGAGATTACCTGGTGTCCTCCTCTGGAATTGAAATGGTAGGTCAGAATCTGGCTGCTTCAGGATTGGTGCTAATGTGAAAGCTTTCTTTAGTCAATCAAAAGCCTTTTGGGGTTCTCTTGTTCAGTTGAATGGAACCTCTTTCTTCAACAGAGCAGTGACTGCTGTTGCCACTTGGGAAAAGTTCTTGAAAAACCTATGATAAAAATTTGCCTCCCTTGATATCCTTAGACAGTTGCCATTCCATCATTGCCGGGATTTTCTTGGACTTCATAATCCATCTGCAGAAATGAGAAACTGAGAAACCCATTGATGTGTTTATCAAATTCATATTTCTCCAACTTAGCATATAATTGATATTCCATAAGGCAGATTAGATCTTGATGAATGTGGTGTTCATGCTCTGTTTCCATCTTCCAAAAATATCAGGATAACATCTAAATAAACTATCACAAATTGGTCTAGCATATCTCAAAAAATATCATTAATAAAGTTTTGAAATAAGGCTAGAAAGCGTCTAAGTGCAAATAGCATTCCCAGGTATTCAAAATGTCCTTACTTGAGCCAGAATGCAGTCTTGTATTCATCTCTGTCCCTTAGTTATATCAGATTGCATTCCCCTTAGAGGTCTAATTTCATAAAATTTTGGCTGAATGAAGGCATTCAAATACTTCATTTAGAAATAGGAGTGGATACCTGGTCTGTGCCATGATCACATTTAGTGCCCCTTAGTCCACACATCAATGTAGTGATCCATTCTCTTGGCAACAAAAAAAAGATTGGAGCTCCCACTGGTGACGTAGAGGACCTGATAAAACCTTTTTCTAGATTCTCCTTTACTTATTCCCAGTTTCCTCATCTTTGATTCTGACAGAGCATATTTCCTATCAAATGGAACTGCCACCCCTGAATGGAGGTCTATTGGACAGTCAAAGGATCTGTGTTGTGGTATAGAATTAGCTGCTTTTTTTTTTCCAAACAAGTCTTGAAACTATATTCTTTTCTAGCATTTTTCCTGGCTTGATGATGATTGCTTACCATATAGTCCTTTGTCTGGATCAAGTGGCTCTTTAGTTGTTCAGGGTTGGGCAAGCAGTCCTGACCACAGAAGAAGATTGTCCAGTCAATCTTTCTATCATAGAGTTCTAACCAAGACAGGTTTATAATTACCAGGAAGTGAGGGGCATTGATCAGACATATGATTTCCTGGTGCCTATGCACAGTATTTATCGCCAGAAGATCTGTCTTCATGGTGACTTTTCCCAAGGCTAGGGGGAGTCATCAGTTGTCTCCACTAGGATCACAATACCCTTGTACCTTACTGGAACCCTGTACATATGGCTAAATGTGGCATCCTTGAAACTAATGGAAGCACCAGAGTTAATCATTGCTATTATGTGTAGTTCCTTCTGTTTCAAAGGTAGGCTGATGGGGACTACCATGTGAGATGGTCCTGGGTCCTGTGATCCTTGAGTCATTAGAGGGCAGGTCTGTTTATATCCCAACTCTATGCCCTTGGTTGGGGTTAGGACAGTTCGTTTCCCATTAAGTGATCTGCCAGTCTTTTAGCTGTCACAGGGCTTTGGCAACCTGACATTAGCTGACCTGGTTGATCATAATGTAAGCAAAGGCCTTTTCATTGCCATCTTTCTTTCTGTGCTGTAGATAGTTATCATCTTGCACCCTCAATTATTGCGAACTCCAGATTGGGTTTAACTGAGAAGGGTGTTCCTTTCCCCTGTCTCTGCATACAGCTGGTGGCTAATGGCCATATAAAGTTGGAGTATGCTTTTCTGGTACAGTCTTTCAGGTTTGAAGTTTGGTGGGGAGTTGGAAAGGGCCTGTGAAGGTGGGGAGGAAGCTGAATTTAAAGGTCCGGTTTAATCTTGGGCTCCCTAGAGATCTTAAAAAGTATGAAAGGAGCTAGATTAGTATGCAGCACTTTAGATGTTTATTGAGTTGGCTCTGTTTTTAACTGTTATGTTTTGTTGATGTGTTTTTATGTTTGTTATTTTTAACTTCCTACTTGTTTGAATATATACAGTGCTTTGGGCCATGTAATACACTCTGGGAAGTGATGAACATGTATAAAGAAATTAATTAACTAATGCCATGCTGAGTCAGACCAAAGGTTCATCCTTTCTCCAATGGTGGCTAATCTAGGTCACAAGTTACCTGGCAGATCCATAGGAGTAGATCCATTTCTTCTTGCTCACTGCCAGGATTAAATGATGGTTTTACCAAACATACCTGGCTAATAATCTTTTATGGACATTTCCTCTAGGAACTTGTCGAACCCCTTTTAAGGCCAGCTATGCTAGATACCTTGACCATATCTTCCTACAGCAAATTCCACAACTTGATTGAACATTGGATGAAAAATTACTTTTGCTTATTTGTTTTATATCTACTACCTGTTATTTTCATGGGGTGGGATAGACATAATTCTTTAAGATGGATATCAGATCAGGTTTAAATTTTAACCTTGCATTTTGGCATTAATTACAACTCTCTAGCCTATTTAGTTTTAATGTGGGTTGGTTTTAAAAAATGTGGGTTTGGCTGTAAATTTTGCCTATTTTGTGTATATGTATTTTATAAGGCAGAGGGATGGGAATTATGAGTTGTGTTATAAATGTATTGATTGAATCATAGTGTTATTTTAACTGATCAGATATTGTTATTTTAAAGTTTTCTATATTAGCTATACCAATTTGGTCTTGTTTTACTATTTGCATTATGTCTGTTCACTAATGATATTCCCCAGCATTACCTGGTTTATTAAATCACTTTGGGCACCTGAGGAAAGGTAATTATTAAATTTCGTATGCTCTTATGTTCTTAGTGTTACAAGCAATATACTTTAACCCGAATCCCTTTCCCATCTGCTAGTGTTCCAAGTAACACATCAACACCCCTTTTCCTCCTCCCACCCTGCCAGCATTCCAAGCTAGACATTCCATCCCCAATTCCACCTCCAATCCCATTTATGGTCCAAACAAGACATCCCATCCACTATTTTCCCCTTCCACCCTGCCAATGTTCCAAGAAATCCCCCTCCTTCAGTGCCCCACCCACCCAGCTGATATTCCAAGCAATTTTGCCCATCTAAAATCTCAGATCTCCCCAAACCCCATCCCATCCTATATGCAAAACTAAATGAGCAACCAATATAGACCCCATCCAACATATCTATTCAGTAAACAAAAGATACCCAGTTTTGATCTCCTCTCCCAGCCCACTGATGTTCCAAACAAGACCCCCTCACCCTCCCAGTTCCAAGAAAGACTGTCACTTTCTGATACCCCTCCTACCCCACTAATATTTCAAGCAAGATCACCACCCCAATGCACAAATAAATCAGGCCCCACCACCAATCTCCCTCCCATACACCCAACGAAAAATTTAATAAGCTGCCACCCACAATGTCTCCTTCCACTCACCTAATGTCAGCCAGCAAGAGGAAACAGTCAAACCTCCTACCAGAACAGTATCAGTGATGCTCTGGCCTACTTACTTGGAGCCTCAAATTCAGGTCTCTGGTAGATGGGGCCAGAACATCACTGGACACATTGTAGCTAAGAGATAGGGCTCTCTCCTCCTGTTTGCCATCATTAGGAACATTTGAGTTTGATCTGAGGCATGAAAGTGGGGTTCAGAGTTGGGGGGAGGCAGTCTTGCTTGAGATAGAAGTGAAGGATCTTACTTAGAACATCAGTGGGATGGAAGCCTTTGCTTGGAAAATTGACAGGGTGGGAAAGGAATCAGGGGAAGAAAGACTTACCTGGAATCAGGAGTTGGGTTGTTTTTTTTAACTTTGTTGGGTGGGTGGGTGGGAGGGGGATAAAAGTAGGGGGTTTGTTGTTTATTGAACAGGCGGGTGGGGAAATCTGGATTGGAAGCTTTTATATCTGTATTGGGTAGTTGCAACCATTGGGGTAATTTTAGTGTAATTTCACATACACAGAGTGCTATCCATGGGCCTTGCTGTATGGGGCCTTTGTACTAATTATAGCTCTTTGCTTTGTATATCATATTTGTCATAGCACTGGTACCCTATGCATATCATTACTTTACTGCATCATCAGTAAATCTAATGATTAATGCCCATGCAAAAAAATAATGTGCCAATTTTTAGCACACATATTTTAGCCTGGTTTTAGTACATTGGCTTCTTAGAAATAGCTTTGACTCTTTACTAAATCATTTCCCCTCTGGCCTGCCTTGTGAGGATATTTGTATTTTTGAACCCTCTCTAGTGGTATGCCCATGCCCCTTTTTGGGATGAGTCTTGCTCCATATATATTCTTGTGGGAAGGCAAGGGTAAGAGGGTAGGCAATATTGCAGAGTGATGGTCTTTCTGTTCCCTAGTAGAAGGATGAAGGTGGAGGAGTCTGGTGGGCTTCACAGTCTGCCAAGAATAGAGAAGGAGTTTGGAGTTTTGATCAATGGCCTGCACAGGAGGATCAAGGGATCTCTTTCTGGCAGGCCTGAAGTTTTGGCTGGTGGTTGTCTCCCATGATCAGGCAACAGTGGGTGCAGCTGGATCTGCTTTTTTTTTCCACAACTAGAAACCAGTAGAAGCAGCTTTGCTGCTGTTTTTGAGGTTTGTGAAGGAGTTTCTGGAGAAGCATTTTTGGAGAGGTTTTGAGGAAGAGCTTTGAGATCTGTTTTACCCTCTGATTAAGGCTGGAGGAAGAGGATTATTTTCCTACCCTCTATGATGAGGGCTTTGGCATGGACACTAATTCAGTGGGAACATCAAGAGTCAGATGAGACAGCAAAATGGACAAAGAGATTATGGCTTTTGTTAAAACTATTTTTATTATGCTGTTCATGGTTTTTGCCATACTATTTTGCATTTTGCTTTTTAAGCTTCAGTAAAGGATTTTTATTTGAGCACCATCACTGGACTCTTTGCCTCATTTTAGGGTGCATCTCCTCCCCTGTGAGCATGCACTTACAGTGTGAACGTTTTGGGGTGCTTGTGTCTGTGCCAAAGACTCAGTTGCCCACTACTACATCAGGGGCCTAGGAGGTTTACCTCCCCCTGCCAGATGAACCCCAGGAGTTATGTGAAGTACATTTGAGTGAAAGAAAGGTCCAGGATGTGAAAGACAACTGTGGGAACTCTATGATCCCCTTATTGTAGTGCATCCCACCAAGGAGAGGGTTACATGTAAAAAGAGAGTGTCTAAAGACAAGTCAGCTACATAAACAGCTTAACAAAAATGATCTAGAATCTTTAAAAAGGCCTTCTTGTCTGGAAAAACAACTCAACTGTGAAGCACAAATACCTATAAAATTGGAAATATATCTGGCAGCCAAAATGAACTATGATGATTTTAACTGCTTTCTGAAGGAAACAGAATTTTGTTTGAACCTACAGGGGTAGCAGCATACAATATAGCCAGCAAAAGCAGAAGAATTCAAATCACTGAACATAAACTATATTTTGATGCAGGCTTGAACACATGGAAAGTTATGCATGATTACAAAGGCAAGCAATGCAAATGATATACTGACCTCCACTCATGTGGAACTGATTGCCAGTTGGGCTGTCTGTTTCTGTTTATTTGAGATACTTACATGCAAAGTCAATGCCAAGGATGTACATTGAAGAAAGGTCCTGCCAAAACTCAGGTATCTTATGTATGTATCATCTCTGAAGCAAATCGGGATTGTTGCATCACTTGCAGAGAGTCAAAAAAGTCAAATTTCTGAAAAGAAAATATGAGGCCATCCCAAATGCTGAACAACAACACTGCATGCCGTTCAAACCTGACTGCAGTTCATCAGTGTTCTAAAGGCAGCACTCATAGCATTAGGGAGTATGGGAGGCCTGGCTATCATGCAACAGGATACCTACTGGTTGGCTCAAGGGCATATATGTTTTGCTTCCTGAAGGGCATTGTGATCTGTATCCCTTCAATGAAAGAACTGTTACTGCAATAATGACAAGGATATTCAGGTTGAAGGCAGACACTATGAGGTCAATTTTAAGACCCGTGGTGCACGAGCGCATATGTGAGTGCATTTGCCAGTGTGCGCCCATGGACGCAGTGATTTA
This sequence comes from Rhinatrema bivittatum, assembly GCF_901001135.1. Lineage (NCBI taxonomy): Eukaryota > Metazoa > Chordata > Amphibia > Gymnophiona > Rhinatrematidae > Rhinatrema > Rhinatrema bivittatum. Next base: position 117,174,618 of record NC_042620.1, on the reverse strand, counting down.
ATAACATATGTGTGTATATGCGCATATATTATACACATGCATGTGATAAAATCGGCTATATGCGCGTACAGGTGTGTATGACTTTATATTGACATGGTATATTTTAAATAACTGGATGTTAATCGTAGTAATACAATCACAATCTTAATAAAAATACTACGTTATATCAAGTGTTAATGATGTGTCATATATTTACAACAACCCTCATTCGGGAGCTTAATGTATCCACTGAATAGTGTTACATTCTATTCACTTGGAAATAGTATGGGATTATGTAGCCCATTGTGAAGTGAAATGCTCACCACCGAATATGTCTAATCATCGGGTTTGTTGTTATAAGTCCACTCTACAGTGCGTGTACCCAATTAATTCAACTTATTTTTTTTTTTTTATATTATTTTTTGGGGTTATTTTCTTAATATTTTCTTCCTTTACTGGTACACTTGCTCCTTTAAACGATATTCATTATATGTACACCGTCATTCACATCTGCTGTGCATTTTAACCACATTTTGAGGTTTGTCCATAGAAATGAAATGTACTTATCATAAAATGAAGCGGCAGCGGTAATGAACTTCTATACCCTGCTGTGAAGACCCGACATTTTACAGCGTTGTAAGCAGTTTAATCTGCAGTAAAATGTCGGGTCTTCACAGCAGGGTATAGAAGTTCATTACCGCTGCCGCTTCATTTTATGATAAGTACATTTCATTTCTATGGACAAACCTTAAAATGTGGTTAAAATGCACAGCAGATGTGAATGACGGTGTACATATAATGATTTTATAACATGTGCGTGTATAAGCATGTACGTTATGAAATCACATGTCCATGTGCACGCCCCGGAAATGCGTGCACATGTGTGCCCACACACGAGTCTTAAAATTTACCTCACAGTGTCTATCTTTAATCTGAATATCCCTGTCATTATTGCAGTGACAATTCTTTCGTTGGTTTTGTTATTTTATTACTTACTCACCATCCATAGCAGAAGTAAAAGTTACACAGTAAGGGACCCCCGGCACGTGCTTGTGCACGTACTTCATGCCACAAACTTCGGGGTAGATTTACAAACACGGCGCGTTCGTGTACTTTTGTTGGCGCTCCAGGCGCCAACAAAAGTACGCGGGATTTTAGTAGATACGCGCGTAGCCGCGCATATCTGCTAAAATCCGGGATCGGCTCGCGCAAGGCTATCGATTCCGTATAGCCGGCGCGCACTGAGCCGCGCAGCCTACCTCCGTTCCCTCCGAGGCCGCTCCGAAATCGAAGCGGCCTCGGAGGGAACTTTCTTTTGCCCTCCCCTCACCTTCCCCTCCCTTCCCCTACCTAACCCACCCGCCCGGCCCTGTCTACACCCCACTCTTACCTTTGTCGGGGGATTTACGCCTCCCGGAGGGAGACGGAAATCCCCGCGCGCCAGCGGGCCGCTAGCGCGCCGGGACACGACCTGAGGTGGGTCCGGAGGGCGCGGCCATGCCCCCGGACTGCCCCGGGCCGTAACCACGTCCCCGGGCCCGCCCCCGACACGCTCCCGACACGCCCCGAAAACGCCGCGCGGATCGGGCCTGCCCCCCAACATGCCCCCGACACTCCCCCTCTGAAAACCCCGGGACTTACGCGAGTCCCGGGGCTCTGCGCGCGCCGGTAGGCCTATGTAAAATAGGCGCACCGGCGCGCAGGGCCCTGCTCACCTAAATCCGCCCGGATTTAGGCGGATTTAGGCGAGCAGGGCTCTTAAAATCCACCCCATAATATGCAAACTTCATGCCACAAACTCGGCCCGCCCAGACCCCACCGACGCCACGTCCCTTTTTTGCTATTTGTGATTTGTGTGCATAGCGGGAGATTTGCACGTACCCGTGCAGGTTTTAAAATCCGTGCGGCGCAGGCACCGGGTCATGTCATGCGCGTATCTCCCAGCTTTGGGGCATGAAGGGGTTTTTAAATCAACTAGTAGATTTGAGGAAAAATTCCCCATCTGCCAAAAATAAAAGTATACAATGCCTTGCTTATGGTTTCTTCCCATGCTTGGGAAGCCCAAGATACTGAAGATTAGTTAGGACAAAAAAATATATAAATGAAAATGTTAGTATCAGTTCAACCTGATCCACATTTCCTAAAATGAAAAAGTCAAAACATGAAAAAAATATTCCTACTAAAAAGAGGTGCTTCTGAGCAGTTCAACAGAGTCATAATACTGCCTACTTTCTGAAAGTAGATGAGGATTTTCTTTTAATTGACCATCTTGGAGTTAGATTTCAAGGTAGTGGACTGGATTAGAACCTGGTCCGAGTGATAGAAAGAAGGTGGTGGTAAATGGAATTCACTCAAAGGAGAGAAAGGTGATTAGTGGAGTGCCTCAGAGATTAGTCCTGGAGCCAGTTCTCTTCAATATTTTTGTGAGGAATATTGCAGAAAGTTTAGAAGGAAAAAATTTGTCTTTTTTGTGGATAACACTAAGCTATGCAACAGAATGGACACACTTGAGGGAGCAGACAGAATGCAAAAAGACCTCCAATAGCTCTAGGAGTGACTAAGGTCTTGGTAGTTAAGATTCAGTTCAAATAAATGCAAAATCATGTACTTGGGGGTGCAAAAATCCAAAGGAGCTGTAAACAATGTGAAGGGAGGGTGGATGCTGATAAACACTGATCAAGAGAGAGACCTTGGAGTGTTAGTGTATGATGATCTCAAAGTGATGAAACTGTGTGACAAGACAGTGGATAGAGCCTGTAAGGATAGTGGACTCTTGCGCTTTGACATGGTTGACACAGCCTAGTAGGCAAACCTACTAGGCCCATGCTGGCAGCTGGTGAACACGCCCTGGACTGGAACTATGTTATGCTCAGGCCTCTGAACCCTTGGACCGACGGGAGGATGGTATACCTGAGAGGTGGATCCGTAGGTTCTCCCGTTGGGTGGCGAGGCAGAGCAGAAGATGCGACCAGCTGACCCTCGGCACTGGAGACTGAGGTGACTGTGGAGGCAGACGAAGAGTTGTGACGTCAAGGAGAGGAACTGTGTCTTCGCCACTGGAAGCCCGCGGTCCCCCCAGGAGGAGCCCGTAGGGTTCCGGTCGCTGGGACTTAGGTGGACCTTTGAGAGGTCAAGGAGTCGAGAGATTGGCGCAAGGGCTAACTGGAGCTTCACCCCTGGAAACCCGCAGTCCCCCTGGGAGGAGCCCGTAGGGACCCGGGCCGCTGGGACTTAGGTGGGCCCTTGGAGACAATGGTCCAGAAGCAGTCCAAGGTCAAGTGCCAGAGGGTCGTCACTTACCAGTCCGAGGTCACACACCAAGGGATCGCCGCTTGCCAGTCCGAAGTCACACACCAGGAATCACCGCTTGCCAATCCAAAGTCAGGAACCAGGAATCACTAAGACGAGACAGGAACCAACAAGCAAGGGTCCGAAACACAAGAAGACTCACCGAAGCAAGCAGACTCAAACAACGCTGGAAGGATGTTGCCAAGTCAAGGAATGAGCAAAGGAAGTCTCCTTATATACTTCCTCTGCTCTGGATCATTGAGAACAGCTGAACGTAGTTAAAGGGACGAGGTCCCTTTAAATCTAGCAAGGAGGCGCGGCCTCAGATGGTGACAGCCATCTTGGATTTCCTCCGCGGAGGAAAGGCTGCCTGATGCTGCGAGGGAGGAGCAGGGATGGCTCCCCAACCGGCAGCCATCCCGGGGGCCCGCACTGGAGCGACGGGCACGGGCTCAGCAGCTTCCCATGAAGCTGCTGCGGCGGATCGCTGCCGTGAGTGAGGTAGGGGGCCGCAGCTGTAGCCGTCCACGGCCACGGAACACAACAGACTAGGTTGGAGCTTCACCCCTACCAACACCATTCCCCGCGGATTGAGCCTTTGGGGTTGCAGGGGCTGGCAGGACTTAGGCAAGGGTATATAGGGTGAAAAACAGGAGCAAGGCCCACAGAACATATAGGGTGAGAGTCCGGGGAATCAGAGATACAGTAGGCGGACTGAGCAAGATAGGGACAGGTTGAGCAAGGTGGGACAGACTAGGCAAGGCAGGACAAATTGGGCAAGGCAGGCTGGACAAGGCAGGCAAGGTAAGGCATGCTGGATAAGGCAGACAGAAACCAGACCTGGATCAGAAATCAAATCTGAATCAGGACCCAACATAAAAGTAACATGAACTACATCCGAGCAAGGAGACCTGTTGCTGAGGCAATCTTGTGGGGCGAGGCTGGGTCTTTTATATCCATCCGTGTGATGTCATCACTGAGCACCGACAGCCAGGTTTCCTGCCATGGGGACTTCATAAGGTGCTGCGCCATGTATGCGCATACCCAGGGTGGCCCGGGAAGCAATGTTGCAGATGGCAACATGGAGGCGTGCCTGCCTCTTCGGTGTCCCGGGGTGATTTCTGTTGGTCACAGGGTGACCCCGCAACTGGCAAACATTACAGAGCCAAAGGAATGCTAGGCTGAATAGAGAAAGGCATAACCCCTAGGAAAAAGGAGGTGATAATGCCCATGTTGAGGTCTCACTTAGAATACTGTGTTCAATTCTGGAAGCTGTAGCTCAAAGAAGATAGAGAAGGCTAGAGGTGATCCAGAGAAAGGCAACCAAAATGGTATGGTGGATGTACCAAAAGGATTATGAGATGAAACTTCAGTACCTGAAAAGTACATCCTAGTGGAGATGAGAGACAGGACAATTATGATACAGACATTTAAATACTTGAAAATATTAATGCACAAATAAACCTTTTCCAGTGGCCTGGAAGCTGTAGAACTAGAAGTCACAGTTTGAAGCTACAAGGAGATAGGAACAACAACAGAAAATATTTTTTCATGGAAAGAGTGGCAGATGCATGGAACGCCCTCCCAGAGGAGGTAGTGGAGACAGACAGTAGTAGAAATTAAAAAGAGTGGGATAAACACAGAGGATCCTTTATAGGAAAGAAGATGGAAACAAAACACTGTGGTAACCTGCATGGAGCAGAGATTCAATCCACCAGCACACTGAAAAGACTGCATTGTGCTTCCAAGAATGACACAGGAGTAACATGCATGGAGCAGCAGTTACAACCCGAAACAAAAAACTCTAGGGTAACCTGCACAGAGAGGTAGTTACAACCTTAAACGGAAGACATGGAGGTAACCTGCTTGGAGCAACAGTTACGACCCTAAACCCCTTGCTGGGCAAATCAGATAGGACATGTCAGTCATTTTCTGCCATCATTTACTATGTTACAATCGGGCCGATACAGTAAAAACGCGGGAGAACGGGCGAACACCCGCTCTCCCGGCACGCGCACAGGCCACTCTCCTGTGTGCGCGATTCTGTATTTAAATGAGGCCCGGCAGTAAAAACAGGCAAAAGGAGGCGCTAGGGACACTAGAGCGTCCCTAGCGCCTCCTTTTGGACCGGAGCGGCGGCTGTTAGCGAGTTTGACAGCCGACGCTCAATTTTGCCGGTGTCGGTTCTCGAGCCCGTTGACAGCCACAGCCTCGGAAACCAGACGCCAGCAAAATTGAGCGTCCGGTTTTCAACCCAACAGCCGCGGGCTGACTTCAATTTTTTTTTTCTCTTTTACTTTTTTTACCCTTCGGGACCTCTAACTTAATATCACCATGATATCAGGAGGCCCCCCCCCAGCTGGCCAAAAGTTCCGGTTGGGTCCAGCGGGAGTCCCGGAGCGACCTCCTGCCACATGACCTACCTGTCACGTGGGAGAAGCACAAGATGGCGCCGTGACCATGTGACAGGGGCTGACCAATAGCACGGGCAGCCCCTGTGACACAGGCTATCGGCGCCGTGAGGAAATCGCAAAGGAATGCAGGGATGGCTTCCTGACTCCCCACTGGACCACCAGGGAGTTTTGGTAAGTCTTGGGGGGGGGGTCAGGAGGGGGGGGGTTTAAGTGTTTATTTAGGTTCAACGTATTCAACATAGCTATGTTGAATAAGTTGGAAGTCGCGATGCGTTGCGCATCAAACCTTTTTTTTCTCTTTTAAAAATATAAGTTGCGTTTTGCATATGTGTTCAAAACGAATGCTCTATAGATCTCACATTTTTAGGCTTACAGACAGGGTAAGGGGTCCGGGTTAACTGGGGGGGCATGCAGAATGAAGAACCAGAGAGGTCCAGCTGGGGGTCCAGCGGGGGCCCGGGAGCGATCTCCTACGCTCCTGCCGTCGGGGGACAAAAAAACACTTAGGTGGGCCTCGCAGGGTCTCCTGGGAGAGTCTGAGTCCAGCATGCCCACAGGGACTGGAAGAGCGCTATCAGGTTCGAGGCTTATTTATAAAATGTACAGGCATTCACTAAAGCATCCAGTAGGGTTTTGTATTAATCCAAAACCCTACTGGAATTAAAAAATATATACATTTACGTGTAAGAATACATTTTATGGATTTATTAATATTAAATTTACACATTATAGCAAACATTTACTTTATTTTTTAACCATAATTATTAAAGGCATCAAGCTGTTCTAGCTGAGCAATAGTCCGCACAGACCCTTACTATTCCCACTACTTGTCATTTTCATAGCACCACTAGATGTACATAGCATTTTTATTGTATATAGATCCACATAAGAGACCGTTCTTTCTCTGTGGAGCTTATAACTGAGTCAAGAGACACTGACACATAAAAAAGAGGGTATCCCGAGTTTAAAGTAAAGGTATTTATCAAGGTCGACAGCATAGCGGTAAATTATGTATATATATTGTACATGCAGACTTCACTGAGTATTTTCAAAATGAACTTTCACATATGAGTTCACTTTGAAAATTCTCTGGTAATTAGTCGAATTCACACACAAATTACCTCCCCCAAAGCTTCCCCTGCTCCACGCAAGGCATAACTTGTACTGGGTAACTTGCACATATATTTTTTTTAAATCAAAGTGGCGAATATTCAGGAAGCCAGTTAGTGTATAATCATCCTGCTTAATATACTTGCCTACAGTTATCCAGCTACATCTGCCCAGATAACTAAAAAATCTAACCGGCTAGGTTTGAATATAGCTGCTTAGATCTATTAGTTATCTGGTCTTATGTGGCCAAATAACTTCCTATCTAACCAGATATCTTCAAAAGATATCCATTTAAGTAGTGCTGTAAATAGAAAAAAAAAATCTAGACGTATGGGGCCTAGGGCCTGTTTCTGTTTCTAACCCCACAAAAATTCCACATATAACCCTGTTCAGCTGCACACCCCATCCCCTAATCTCCTCTTAAATTATTTAAAAAAATGTTCCAGGGTCCATGGGTATTCCCTACCACACACACAAACAGAAACACACACACACAGTTTACGCTTTCGGTGCAGATCGCTGACAGAAGCTGCACTGAATTGCCGAGAGCGGATAAGTTCAGACTCTGCTCCCGACGGTAACTTTTATGGTTCATGGGATGGGGAGAGGATCCAGGAAGTGGATGGTGCGGCATAGCCCCTTAACACTGCGGGCATGTGGGAGGGTGCACTGGCGACAGCAGTATAGAACATTTAAAGACCTGGGGAATGGGGTGCAGGGAGGGGGCACCCATGGACCACAGGAAAATTATGGATTTTTGTGAGGGAAGAGAGAGAAATGAACCCTAGGCTCTGTGTACTGCTATACATTTTTTTTTTTATTTCCAGTGCTACTTAACCAGATATCATTTGAAGATATTCAGTTAAGTACAAAGTTATCTGGTCATACAAGGCCAGATAACTTAAGACCTGCTCTGAAACAGCTCTAATGTTATAAGGCTAGCTTAGCCTAAATTAGCCTGATAACTTAACTACTCTTTTGTAGGGATGTGAATCGTTTTTTGACGATTTAAAATATTGTCCGATATATTTTAAATTGTCAAAAATCGTTAGAGCCACGATACAAAAACAATTCCCCCGATTTATCGTCAAAAAATCGTAAATCGGGGGAAGGGGGAGGGCGGGAAAACCGGCACACTAAAACAACCCTAAAACCCACCCCGACCCTTTAAAATAAATCCCCCACCCTCCCGAACCCCCCCAAAATGCCTTAAATTACCTGGGGTCCAGAGGAAGGGTCCCGGTGTGATCTTTTACTCTCGGACGTCCGGTGCATTGTAGAAATGGCGCCGGCGCTACCTTTGACCTGTCATATGACAGGGCAAAGGTAGCGCCGGCGCCATTTTGGTTTTTTGTCCCCCGACGGCAGGAGCATAGGAGATCACTCCCGGACCCCCGCTGGACCCCCAGGGACTTTTGGCCAGCTTGGGGGGGCCTCCTGACCCCCACAAGACTTGCCAAAAGTCCAGCGGGGGTCCGGGAACGACTTCCTGCACGCGAATCGTTTTTCCGTACGGAAAAACGATTCGCGGTAGGAGATCGCTCCCGGACCCCCGCTGGACCCCCAGGGACTTTTGGCCAGCTTGGAGGGGCCTCCTGACCCCCACAAGACTTGCCAAAAGTCCAGCGGGGGTCCGGAACGACCTCCTGCAGTCGAATCGTGTTGCCGTACGGCATTTTGGGGGGGGTTCGGGAGGGTGGGGGATTGCCGTACGGCATTTTGGGGGGGGTTCGGGAGGGTGGGGGATTTATTTTAAAGGGTCGGGGTGGGTTTTAGGGATGTTTTAGTGTGCCGGTTTTCGATTTACACGATTTACACAATTTACACGATATTTAAAAAACCTAAACTGCGACGATCCGATTCCCTCCCCCTCCCAGCCAAAATCGATCGTTAAGACGATCGATCACACGATTCACATCTCTACTCTTTTGTATCTGGCTAGATTTTAGACAGATAATAGACTTATCCGACTAAAATCTAGCTGGATAAGGGACTGAATATACAAAATCTTGAAAATTGACCTCATAAAGTATGTGTATAAGTCACAACTCCACCCCCAACTCTGCTTTTTGCCCCACCCCCAACTCTCTTCCAGAAGGCCGCCCCTCAGTGCATGCAAATGTCCACATATAACCGGGAATCGCACACATTTTTACCCCTGCTGAGCTCAGTTGAATTTTACAACAGCCATATGTGTGCGGAAAACAAGGCTTTGAAAAGAATCCCCAAAATGCTTATCAACTGTTGTTAGGACCATAGCCAGACCCTGAACACTCACATTTTAGCATGCTAGTTTAAACCAATTTGGCAAAGCCTGTAAACATTTACATGCAGAACCTTGAATCCAGTTTACTGTAATAATGGTGATACCGAATTGAAAATGTGGAAACAGGCATTTTATATTACTGTGGTTGGAGTTGTTTCATCTATGCTGTAATATAAACATAAAATCAATAAAAATGAATGATATCAAAAGAAGGGCCAAGAGCCCAGGTAAGACCTAAGATAATGAAGAACTCAAAATGTCAACATCAACATAACATGGAAATCAATCACTCTGCTGCTCAACTTGCTGCAATGTTCTACACTTAAAACTTCATAATATTTCTCTTTAAGAGAAGAGGGCAAATTACAGATATTGTCCCAAGGCAGTACTTAAACAGTAAAGACAAAAGCAGAGACCTCATCTAGAGAGCAGCAAAGTGAATTGCTGAATGATCTGGTGGCCAGCTGGTACCTCAGAAATCTACATGGTTTCAGTCTCCATGGTGCTATTTGATTGGCCATTTAGCATTTAAAATATAGCACTCAAGGCAGATGAGTACTTCTCTGTCATTCTAGATTTATAAGTGATGATTTGTAATGGGGTGGTGCTGTGGTGATTTCTAAGCCATTTGTATGGTGGCTGCTTCAATAAAAAAAGAGGATTGTGCTTGTCCTCCGCTAAAAACAAACAAACCCCCCCCCCCCCCCCAAGAATTGTATTTCTCCTTTCATTTAACACTGCTCGAGGGTTTGGCAAAAGATGAGATTCCTCTTTTTATGTAAAAGTGCTAGACTGGCACCGAGAAACTGTAAACCAGTAAATTTAAACAAGGACAATTTTCAAAGGAATTTGCCAGATAACTTGGCAGTTAGCCAGGTAAATCCCTCATTCTGAAAAATGCCCTCCCCTCAGAGGCCAAAAGTCCACACACTCGGAAAGAGCATGCATTCTTTACACGGCAGCAGCAGAAAGGGACAGGGCTGAGGGTGGGGAAGCTTGGAAGAGGTAAAGTGCACATGGGAATTCCAGTTTGAAATCCAGATCCCAGAAAAATTGCTGCAGAGTATCGACCAAAGGTGTTGTACTCATATAAAGCAGCTCATAAAAAGACCTAAATGCCATAAAGATTGCCGGTATATCTGTGCATTGTTGACCTCGATATAGTAGATGAGTAATAAATGCTTTAGTCTTGACATTGCGCACTAGACTGGTGAGCAACCTACCGGATTTGTTTCCCATTTGAAACAATTTATACTGGGAAAAAAAAAAAGGTTTTGTTTGGCTTTGAAATATAGTAAAGCATTTAGGTCACTCCTTACTTTGTACAGCTACTGTTTGAGAGCTGGTGTCAATTGTTGTACATGAGCAGCTGGCGCTAACTTTTAAAAAGGAGATAGAGCAGCTTTTAAACTAGAGCAAGGGGGAAAGCCAACAGTCACTCAGCAGTGCATGGTTTGGAGGAATG